>NC_090939.1:881294792-881597822 GCF_040938575.1 Ambystoma mexicanum
TCTATAAATTGGAAAATGAGCTTGCAAAGTCCTGCTGGGGATGTCCATCTCTCTCTCTTCTCCCTTGGGATTATCTCACTAGCCTAGGCAAATGTCCTATTGGCCTCAGCGCTCACCTGACACTTTGCACCAATCTGTACCTGTCTTTTCCCCAGAACCCAGGTGAGAGGCTTTAAAAAGCCCTGTAAGACCCTCCCTTTTTCCAGCACGGATTTCATAACAGTCTTTGATAGTACTTTGTTATTACTCTGTTGTGCTGTGTGTCTGGAAATTCAACTTCTTGCTGTTTTGGTGAGTTCCGTGCTTGTCTGCAGTATTGGACGTTGTTGGGTTGTAGTGAAGGCTCAGTGGCCATCTTTGCTGCTGTGTTGCCGTTTCACCTTTTTGTCCGAATCCGGGCCAAGCCTTCTTGTCTGCTCCGAAGGGGATTATGGGACTGTGGTTCTGAAACAGAAAAGAGAGAACCGTGGCCAGTAACTATATGGGGAGGCATTGAACAACAAAGAGTGGTACCAGGGATAACATTTGAGGCAAATGAGGGATATTCTGGTACTGGTCCCGCCCTCTCCCAACTCCCACTTCAAATATCTGGGGCAGGGCTGGTTCTAGTTTATTATAATAATAATCATAATTTTATTGTGATTTATTCCAATATTCGGACTTTACACAACATATAAAACATATATGAAACATAAAATTCATGAAATAGTTCAATTCAATGCAATTCATAATGCATACAATACATACGATACAATTAATTGCAAATCTAGGGAGGAAAGTAAAAACAAAAGAGAGAATAGGAAAGGAAAAATAGAAAAGAGGGGAGAGGAGGAGAGAAAAAGAGGGGAGAGGAGGAGAGAAAAGAAGAAAAGAATATGCCCTCAAGCACCAATGTCACAATTTCATATATCAGGCAATAAGGTTTTGACATGCTGCCCAACTCTGAATAAGGCAAGCTGCAATGAGGTAGAATATGAATTTAAACAATAATCCCAAAAGGGATCTGTTTTGATTGTCGCATAGGAATGGACCAGTTGCCCAACCTACACATATATAGAGGCCCCAATTCAGCGCACTGAGTAAGGAAGGGCATGTCGGGCTGACTCCATCTGACCAGGTTTGCCACATATTCGGCAGATACGGAGTTCCGCAGGTACTTTCAAACGAGGGCCCACCACAGTCATTACCGGGAGTTGAATTATGAGCAACTTTAGTATAAACTGCCTAGATTCTGGAGCCGGGCAAAGCTGTAGGTAAGGCTGGATTTTTCGATAACGGTGTACAACATGTGACCCTGCCTCATATCCCTTTAGTTTTGCCAAATGGTTGCAATTCTCACACCAGTCCCACCTGTTAAGTTTATGGTCAAAGGATTTTTCCAAATGAACATACAGCTGTTCTCTCTTTTTGGCTATTGGCCAATCAATCATCAAGAATAAGGTTTCGTTCAAGGATCTGGTTTATGTCTTAGTGAGCCTTTTGACACAGATTGGGAAGGGTCCCCGTCCGCCCCCACTTGGCAGGGTCATTACCCTGCCCCTGCCAAAATGGCCTCTGTTGAAGGAGAGGGAGTGAGCATCATACTTATAAAAAATGCAATAGGTCTTACTGTAATCTTTTGGCGCAGGGGGCTTGATGGCCTTATCATAAAATTGCAGCATTATTGTACAGTTTTAAATTAGAAAATTCCACAATTGCACATTCGACATGAACTATTGGTTCTATGTTAAAATCCTGCCCGTTTGAGGCTGCTCCTAAAAAAAGCCTGCCTTTTTTAACTGCATCATTGTGGCCTCAGACAGGCGGTATTCTGCATCCATCGAGGGACTTGCACCCCTTAACCCCTAAATGAAATGCGTCCCTGCCCTACCTATGCCACCCTGTTCTGTTCTCTTGATCTCCTCACCCGCCCAAATCCTGCATATTATACTTCATTCTTCCGCCGGAAGGACCCACTACCCCGTGCAGCTTACATGCTCCAGCCCGCTGGACTCCTGCCTTCTGGCCCTTCTATGCACTGCGTCCCGCTGACCCTCCACTTCCATTGCAGTCTTCTGGAGGTGGGAGTTTCCTGGGAGGACTCGTTTCCAGGCAATCCAGGAAATGTGGTCCAAAGATCCGAAGTAGAGAGAAGAGGATGCAAAAGGCAGCAAGCAAGAGAGAGTGGTGTGAGCCAGAGAGGAAGCGGAGGAGGCCAGAGAGAATTGCAAGAAACATGGGGTGGACCAGTGGATAAGGGATGACAAGACTAGCTAACTTAATGCATTATATACGTATTTTATTCAATCAGGTACAAATATATATATATATATACATATATATATGTATATATATATATGTATATATATATATATATATATATATATATATATAGTATTTTAAATCATACTAATGCATACCAATAATATAAAATCAATATTCCAATCACAGTTATACATAATTGGGCTCACAATCAGATATTCTCTGTCACTCATTCACATACACACACACAAAACAGCATTGGCTTTCTATCTTTTGGTGCAAACACGATTTGATGTTACACGTATATTTGACATGTAGTTATATAGCGTGTTTTGACCCTATCCTTAGTACTGGTACTGGTGTCATTCACAGTTTGTTACAATTTCCAAACAGTTTATACAGTCGACATGTGTTTCGGTCATGGGACCATCAATCGTGTCCCTCTCTTTTTTAGACCTTCATCAGGACGTGAAGCAAAGATCAGATGTTTCGCCTTCCATGGACTGGAGTAAGCCAATTAATCTCTATAAAAAACGTTTAAAAAATCACAAAAACCTATCATGGTCTCTTGTCATCCTTATTTCCTTGTAATCACTATTATTGATTCACAAGCAACTCCCAAATTAGATGCATATACCTTACTCACCTCCGTATGTCAAATTCAGAGATGTGCAAGATGTAGTGGACTGAATCCTTGACTGTTACCTAGGAGTAGCCTGTTTATTCAGGTCCTGTGTGAAATGATAAAATGGGTCACTCCCGTTTACTCTCTGGTATGCTAACACTTATGGCGGATATATATATTCCAACCGGGCCGGATAACAGATCCACCTGATAGCAGTCAACCACATCACCCGTAAGATATTCCGTGGAGTCTCACCACCCCATTCTTTTCTCTATAGTTCCGACTCGTCAGAATAGAGAGAGGACTTAATACAGCCCACCTTCAACCCAGGGCTACAGACATCGAAGATGGACTTCTTTCTGCCTGTTGAATCTGATCGATATAACATTACTAGATAACTGGCCAGCCATGTTGTATAGTAAACCCGGCGATTTGTGCAGGACTAGAAATACAACAAAGGATAGTCAAATAACAATATCATCAGACAATCCAAGGCGGGCCGTTCCAAAGAGATATTTCACTCAAATCGGTCTCCGAAAAATGATATGTATTACCATAGTAGGGATGCTATACCCAAATGGGATACATAATATCTCATATTAGTGCCACACAACCACTTATAAGTGATCACTCATATCAATTGGCCTAATGGTGTACTCGTGCTGTACTGTCCCTTCGGGACTCTCCATTGCATTTTTCTAACGTTGCGCACGATCTTCGTTGCCTCTGACTTCGCCTAGCTCTAGTTATGTCGAGTTCCACAACACTGAGGGCGGGACACCTCCCACAGGAACACCAAAGGCCAAGACGGTGATTGGCACGCAGCCCTCCCCGCTGCAGAGATGTCATCACTCCTCCTTGGGTCGCCGTCCCTGACTCATCCGTCGGAGCTCCCTCAGAGTCAGCTCCAACAGGCCTCTGCATCAGGCCACTGCACACTGAACTAGGAGTCACATGACCCCTTGAGAGGGACCCTGGCACCCACAACTGCTGGCCCGCTGACAAATGGCTCTTCGTGGTCCTGTGCTCCATGGTCCGGCCTGCTCTCCCCAGTGTGTGGCACCTCACTCCACCACGCTTCAGCACCACCAAGACAGCCTGCTTGAATGCCGCTCACAGCTCTGCCACTACCACTGGCACTGGTACGCTGGCGACAGCTCCGCCACTACCGCTGGCACAGGTACACTGGCAAAAGCTCCCCAAAAGCAGGAGACTCAGCTATGATGCCAGCTGCAACTTCGGCAGGCCAACAGAAGTCAAAGCCCGTTCGGGGTGTGGGGTGAACTGTCGGGGCAGTGTCCTCTGATCTTCCAGGTGCTGCACACCCCACAGCAGCGTATGTGTCCAGTACTATGGCCCCCTTAAAATCCAATCCTCGTCACCAATGTAAAGATGCACGAATCGCGGACTCCAATGTAAGTACAAAGATTGCTTTATTGTCCAAGACTTGTACCACTTCACGTACACATTGGGATAAGGGGAAGTCACGGATGACACGACAAGTAGGAGAGACACTGGGCTTGCCCCACACACACTCTCTAACTGCCAAGCCCAACATTCACCCACAGAACACAACAACTCTCACATTCCACATCCAGCCATGACCTCACCACATTCTAGGCCATGACTCCACCACGCTCTCAAGCTGAGTCGAAGCTCACATTATAACACATTCCTATCGCCCAGAAGGTGCATGCATTCTGCTTCATATGCTGTTGTCTCGAGGATCACAATCCCTCCCTCTTTATCTGCTGGTTTAATAGTTATTGGCGCCACATCACACCATTTTTTCAAGCTGTCTCTTTCCACTCTGCTGAGATTATCAGGTTTGTAGTTCTTTTTCCCCATAGCATCCAACACTTGTCTGGTAACTATATTTTCAAATGCCATAATCTCTGGTGGACAAGTGTGTGGGGGAGGCACAAAAGTAGATTTTATTTTTCATCTACCACCTACGGGGTTCGTCCTAGAATGCATCCACCTTGCAATGACGGAAAACTTTTTCCTTTATAGAAACCAATTGTATAAACAGGAGAAGGGAGTAAGTATGGGGGCAACTTTTGCCCCAGATGTTGCAAATTTATACATGGCGGACTATGAGGACAAATACATCTTGGGGATTAACAACTTCTTAGAACAGCATCTGGTACTCCTCAAACACCTTTGGGTGTGGCAATGGTACGTAGATGATGTGTTCCTCATATGAAGGGGCTCAGCGGCATCCCTTATTGTATTCCATGAATGGCTCAATACATGTAACATAAATATCAAGTTCACCATGGAATATAGCTACCAACAGGTCAGTTTTCTTGACATAATGATCAAAAAATGGAGGGGTAATCTGGTCACTACCCAATACAAGAAGCCAATGGATAAGAACTCAATTTTACACTTTTCGGGATTCCACCCCGCTGGCCTATGCCAAAATCTACCATATTGCCAATTTTTACGCATTCAGCGTAATTGTACAGAAAGGGAGGAATTTAAAAAACATGCTGCTCTAAAAGGGAGACTATGGGAGAGAGGATGCCCAAAATAAATAGTTAAAGATCATTTGAAAAGAGCAGAAAACACTGACAGAGAGATATGTATGACTCCCCGAAAGAAACGTGAAAATGATCGATTAGTGTGTGTCACAACGTTTAATCCCATCAGCTATGACATAAAGAAAATTATATACAAACATTGGAACCTGGTGAAACAACCTGGTTCCCTCTCCAAAAATTAATGTTTGTGTTCAAGAGGAACCTGAATTTAAGACAAAAACTGATGCATACGTACAAGGATGTTACCGAAGAACAGACAATCCTAAATCAGTCGGGGCTGCCGCCCATCACAGGCCATCACAAGTGTGGAAACTGTGTGGCTTATCCTCTTACTGAAACTAGACATGAATTCCGATATGGGACCATGTTGTAGAAACTAAAACATCATACTAATTGTTTAACAAAGAATGTCATCTATGTAATTACTTGCCCCTGCCAACTTATGTATATTGGCAAAACAACAAGGGAGGCTAGACAACGTATATCTGAACATAGGTCCTGTATACGAAATAAGGTTGCGGACAAGCCATTGGTGGAGGTTTTGTACAAAAAGAACGTATCTAAACGGTTGCATGTACAAAAAGTTCTACAAATGCTAGCACCAAAAGTTCGAACACCAAAAGTTAAGACTTTTGGTGCTAGCATTGTAGGTAAGTTTAAAAAAAAAAGTGTGGGGGCTGCGGGGGTGTCCCCCGCAACACCCCGCTCACTATACTATGCAGCACACCCGCGAAAAGAAAAAAAAACAGGGGCTGCCGGGGTATCCCCGGCAACACCCCGCTTAATATACTTAACAGTAAAAAAGGAAATCCCTGCAGCCGCCCCGTAAAAGAAAAAAAAGAAAAGGACCCTGCAGCGCCAGTTCCCGATCATGGAAGTGAAGGGGAACTGGTGCCGCAGGGACCCAGCATGAAGAGAAGGTAAGTGGGGTTTGTTTATGTTGGGGGTGTGGGTGGGGGGGTGTGGAGGGTGTGGGTGGGGGTGTGTCATGGGTGTGTTGTGGGTGTGGGTGGGGGTGTGGGTATGTACATATGTTCGCATGAGAAAGATGCAAACCTTTGGTAGTGTGCACCTTTCTCATGTGAACATTCCAGCCGCGGTAAATTCAACCACAGTCAGATCACGTGGATTCATTGGTGGAGCATTTTGTACATTTCAACCATAAGGACACAGACATGAGATGGTTTGTGCTACAGTCTGTTAAAGCCAATATGAGAGGAGGAGATATGGGAACAACACCAACTAATTGAACAGCGCTGGATCTATACCCTCGATACAGTGCGGCGAGGCCTGAATGTCACTGTGGAATGGAATACCCTGCTCACTAAGAAAGGACGGAATTATATGTGTCCCGAGTAGATTGTTTCATTATGTCACCATATTGTTTACTTGTATCAGTAATTGGGTTGTGTATGGTTGATAGTAAGCATTTGGACTTGCCTTTTGACATTTAAAAAAATCCTTTCATTTACATTGACACATAGTATTAACGAGTACATATATATATTCACCCTTTCCATGCTACTAAACTTTGAATTTCCTCCCTTATCTTCTCTCGCCTCTTCTACTGCTCTTCCTTACTCTATGGACTTCCTACTTCTCATCTCGCCCCCCTTAAATCTTTCTACCACTCTGCCGTCCGTACCCTCTGTCTCCTCTCCTCCTGTGACCTCTGCTTCCCTCTCCTCCCTTGACTGGCTTCCCTTTCACGCCCAATTTAAATTTAATTTTCTCTGCCTAGTCTTTAAATCTCTCTACGGCCTTGCTCCCCCTTATGTCGCCTCCCTCCTCTCTTTCTACACTCCCTCCCGCTCCCTTCGTTCTGCTGACCACTTCCTACTCACTCTTGCTCCATCCCCTTGTGCCACATCCCGTTTCCGCTCCTTCCAACTCCTAGCCCCCCTGCACTGGAACTCCTTACCTCTCTCATTCTGCTCTACTTCTACCTTTTCCTCATTCCGCACATCCCTTAAATCTCTCCTTCTCCATCCCCTATCTTGAAAGCCCTCCCCTTCTTGCCTCCCCTCCCCCATTGCCTTTTCACCTTCCTCTTCTCCCTCCCCTCCCCCCTCAGCCCCCTTTCTCACCCTTTACCCCTTCCTTCCCTCCTCCTTCTCTTCCCCACCCCTCCCTCTCCCTCTCACTTCTTCTGGACTACACTCCTTCTTCCCTTCAATGTAATTGCTCTATTTACTGTTTTGTTGGTCTGATTCACAATTGTATATTGCTTCTACTGTTACTGTTATATTTATAATGTTAAATGAAATCCTGTTGTTAAAATGTGCAGCGTTTTGGAGTAAAGCGCTATATAAACTAAATAAATACAAATACAAATACAAATATATATTGGCATTTGGAACAATGTACTAACATAGGATTGCACATTGAAGTGCACGTGTCAGCCATTCTCCTTTGTCTGTCCGAAGGGGCAGTACAGCACGAGTACGCCATTAGGCCAATTGATATGAGTGATCACTTATAAGTTGTTGTGTGGCACTAATATGAGATATTATGTATCCCATTTTTGGTATAGCGTCCCTACTACGGCTACTCCATGAAATAGAATAGCGATGTAATACTGCGAGGGTTCGCCTGTGGAAGTTGTGGCAAAGATGACAGCTTCACTGAGCCATTGCGGGATCAGCAGCAATGTTCTAGCTTCTCCGAGGCTTTGGTACATAGGGAAGCCATGCCCCCTTCCCGACGCACTGCAACTCGCTCAGTCAGTTTCTCCTCAAACTGCTCTGCTAGCGTTTGCCGTGCCTTCGTTTCCTCCTGCTTCCCAGCATTTTGCCTCCCAGGCTGATTTTCCAGTCTCAGTACCCCCATCCTTGCTCCGGTATTCCTGTTAGTTTCCCGCCTGTTACCGCTTTGTTTGCTCTCTTAGCGCGTTCCCTTTTTCCTTCTTCCCTCCGCTCTGCCGCCTGTCTCTGTCGGCTCCTTCGCTCCTGCTCTCTTTCCCGGGGTTAGTTCCGATTGGCTTGCTTTGTCTGGTTCTTCTTACCTTCGGTTTTGCTCGTCTGTTTCCTCACTCGCCTTTAGTTTGGCTGCGGCCGCTCTCTCTCTTCTTTCTGTCTGCTCCACTCTCACTTTCGGCAGTCTTTCACTCACTCACTTCCCTGTTACTTCGTATCTTGTATTCTTGCGTTCCTCTCTTTTTGTCCTTCTGTCTCCACCTTCCTTCGCGCTCCTGCAGCTTAATCTGTTCTTCCTTCCTTTTCTCTGGGGTTCTGCCCTTCGGGGTCCTTGTTGTACTGTCAGATTTCTTCCCAGTCTGACTCTCCTTCTTCCCAAAGTGCTCTCATCTAGTCTTCTTTCTTCTGAACACCTCACCTCCTTGCACGGTGTGGGTCTTTTGCCCATGCAGTATTCAGCGGCACCAGGATCCTATCTATAATTCTACCCTCCTTTTTTGGAAACAAGCTTCACCACTAAGGTCTACCATCTGCTGATCCCGCATCTAACAACCCAGGGTTTTTTGTGCCTTCATCGGCTTTTTCCCTGGAACCTGTTGAATTTGATCGATATAGCATTACTAGATAACTGGCCAGCCATGTTGTATAGTAAACCCGGCGATATGTGCAGGACTAGAAATACAACAAAGGATAGTCAGATAACAATATCATCAGACAATCCAAGGCGGGCTGTTCCAAGAGATATTTCACTCAAATCGGTCTCCCAAAAATGATATGTATTACCATAGTAGGGATGCTATACCAAAATTGGATACATAATATCTCATATTAGTGCCACACAACCACTTATAAGTGATCACTCATATCAATTGGCCTAATGGTGTACTCGTGCTGTACTGTCCCTTCGGGACTCTCCATTGCATTTTCCTAACGTCGCACACGATCTTCGTTGCCTCTGACTTCGCCTAGCTCTAGTTATGTCGAGTTCCACAACACTGAGGGCGGGACACCTCCCACAGGAACACCAAAGGCCAAGACGGTGATTGGCACGCAGCCCTCCCCGCTGCAGAGATGTCATCACTCCTCCTTGGGTCGCCGTCCCTGACTCATCCGTCGGAGCTCCCTCAGAGTCAGCTCCAACAGGCCTCTGCATCAGGCCACTGCACACTGAACTAGGAGTCACATGACCCCTTGAGAGGGACCCTGGCACCCACAACTGCTGGCCCGCTGACAAATGGCTCTTCGTGGTCCTGTGCTCCATGGTCCGGCCTGCTCTCCCCAGTGTGTGGCACCTCACTCCACCACGCTTCAGCACCACCAAGACAGCCTGCTTGAATGCCGCTCACAGCTCCGCCACTACCACTGGCACTGGTACACTGGCGACAGCTCCGCCACTACCGCTGGCACAGGTACACTGGCAAAAGCTCCCCAAAAGCAGGAGACTCAGCTATGATGCCAGCTGCAACTTCGGCAGGCCAACAGAAGTCAAAGCCCGTTCGGGGTGTGGGTTGAACTGTCGGGGCAGTGTCCTCTGATCTTCCAGGTGCTGCACACCCCCCAGCAGCGTATGTGTCCAGTACTATGGCCCCCTTAAAATCCAATCCTTGTCACCAATGTAAAGATGCACGAATCGCGGACTCCAATGTAAGTACAAAGATTGCTTTATTGTCCAAGACTTGTACCACTTCACGTACACATTGGGATAAGGGGAAGTCACGGATGACACGACAAGTAGGAGAGACACTGGGCTTGCCACACACACACTCTCTAACTGTCAAGCCCAACATTCACCCACAGAACACAACAACTCTCACATTCCACATCCAGTCATGACCTCACCACATTCTAGGCCATGACTCCACCACGCTCTCAAGCTGAGTCGAAGCTCACATTATAACACATTCCTATCGCCCAGAAGGTGCATGCATTCTGCTTCATATGCTGTTGTCTCGAGGATCACAATCCCTCCCTCTTTATCTGCTGGTTTAATAGTTATTGGCGCCACATCACACAATTTTTTCAAGCTGTCTCTTTCCACTCTGCTGAGATTATCAGGTTTGTAGTTCTTTTTCCCCATAGCATCCAACACTTGTCTGGTAACTATATTTTCAAATGCCAGAATCTCTGGTGGACAAGTGTGTGGGGGAGGCACAAAAGTAGATTTTATTTTTCATCTACCACCTACGGGGTTCGTCCTAGAATGCATCCACCTTGCAATGACGGAAAACTTTTTCCTTTATAGAAACCAATTGTATAAACAGGAGAAGGGAGTAAGTATGGGGGCAACTTTTGCCCCAGATGTTGCAAATTTATACATGGCGGACTATGAGGACAAATACATCTTGGGGATTAACAACTTCTTAGAACAGCATCTGGTACTCCTCAAACACCTTTGGGTGTGGCAATGGTACGTAGATGATGTGTTCCTCATATGAAGGGGCTCAGCGGCATCCCTTATTGTATTCCATGAATGGCTCAATACATGTAACATAAATATCAAGTTCACCATGGAATATAGCTACCAACAGGTCAGTTTTCTTGACATAATGATCAAAAAATGGAGGGATAATCTGGTCACTACCCTATACAAGAAGCCAACGGATAAGAACTCAATTTTACACTTTTCGGGTTTCCACCCCGCTGGCCTACGCCAAAATCTACCATATTGCCAATTTTTACGCATTCAGCGTAATTGTACAGAAAGGGAGGAATTTAAAAAACATGCTGCTCTAAAAGGGAGACTATGGGAGAGAGGATGCCCAAAATAAATAGTTAAAGATCATTTGAAAAGAGCAGAAAACACTGACAGAGAGATATGTATGACTCCCCGAAAGAAACGTGAAAATGATCGATTAGTGTGTGTCACAACGTTTAATCCCATCAGCTATGACATAAAGAAAATTATATACAAACATTGGAACCTGGTGAAACAACCTGGTTCCCTCTCCAAAAATTAATGTTTGCGTTCAAGAGGAACCTGAATTTAAGACAAAAACTGATGCATACGTACAAGGATGTTACCGAAGAACAGACAATCCTAAATCAGTCGGGGCTGCCGCCCATCACAGGCCATCACAAGTGTGGAAACTGTGTGGCTTATCCTCCTACTGAAACTAGACATGAACTCCGATATGGGACCATGTTGTAGAAACTAAAACATCATACTAATTGTTTAACAAAGAATGTCATCTATGTAATTACTTGCCCCTGCCAACTTATGCATATTGGCAAAACAACAAGGGAGGCTAGACAACGTATATCTGAACATAGGTCCTGTATACGAAATAAGGTTGCGGACAAGCCATTGGTGGAGGTTTTGTACAAAAAGAACGTATCTAAACGGTTGCATGTACAAAAAGTTCTACAAATGCTAGCACCAAAAGTTCGAACACCAAAAGTTAAGACTTTTGGTGCTAGCATTGCAGGTAAGTTTAAAAAAAAATGTGGGGGCTGCGGGGGTGTCCCCCGCAACACCCCGCTCACTATACTATGCAGCACACCCGCGAAAAGAAAAAAAAACAGGGGCTGCCGCGGTATCCCCGGCAACACCCCGCTTAATATACTTAACAGTAAAAAAGGAAATCCCTGCAGCCGCCCCGTAAAAGAAAAAAAAGAAAAGGACCCTGCAGCGCCAGTTCCCGATCATGGAAGTGAAGGGGAACTGGTGCCGCAGGGACCCAGCATGAAGAGAAGGTAAGTGGGGTTTGTTTATGTTGGGGGTGTGGGTGGGGGGGTGTGGAGCGTGTGGGTGGGGGTGTGTCATGGGTGTGTTGTGGGTGTGGGTGGGGGTGTGGGTATGTACATATGTTCGCATGAGAAAGATGCAAACCTTTGGTAGTGTGCACCTTTCTCATGTGAACATTCCAGCCGCGGTAAATTCAACCACAGTCAGATCACGTGGATTCATTGGTGGAGCATTTTGTACATTTCAACCATAAGGACACAGACATGAGATGGTTTGTGCTACAGTCTGTTAAAGCCAATATGAGAGGAGGAGATATGGGAACAACACCAACTAATTGAACAGCGCTGGATCTATACCCTCGATACAGTGCGGCGAGGCCTGAATGTCACTGTGGAATGGAATACCCTGCTCATTAAGAAATGACGGAATTATATGTGTCCCGAGTAGATTGTTTCATTATGTCACCATATTGTTTACTTGTATCAGTAATTGGGCTGTGTATGGTTGATAGTAAGCATTTGGACTTGCCTTTTGACATTTAAAAAAATCCTTTCATTTACATTGACACATAGTATTAACGAGGACATATATATATTCACCCTTTCCATGCTACTAAACTTTGAATTTCCTCCCTTATCTTCTCTCGCCTCTTCTACTGCTCTTCCTTACTCTATGGACTTCCTACTTCTCATCTCGCCCCCCTTAAATCTTTCTACCACTCTGCCGTCCGTACCCTCTGTCTCCTCTCCTCCTGTGACCTCTGCTTCCCTCTCCTCCCTTGACTGGCTTCCCTTTCACGCCCAACTTAAATTTCATTTTCTCTGCCTAGTCTTTAAATCTCTCTACGGCCTTGCTCCCCCTTATGTCGCCTCCCTCCTCTCTTTCTACACTCCCTCCCGCTCCCTTCGTTCTGCTGACCACTTCCTACTCACTCTTGCTCCATCCCCTTGTGCCACATCCCGTTTCCGCTCCTTCCAACTCCTAGCCCCCCTGCACTGGAACTCCTTACCTCTCTCATTCTGCTCTACTTCTACCTTTTCCTCATTCCGCACATCCCTTAAATCTCTCCTTCTCCATCCCCTATCTTGAAAGCCCTCCCCCTTCTTGCCTCCCCTCCCCCATTGCCTTTTCACCTTCCTCTTCTCCCTCCCCTCCCCCCTCAGCCCCCTTTCTCACCCTTTACCCCTTCCTTCCCTCCTCCTTCTCTTCCCCACCCCTCCCTCTCCCTCTCACTTCTTCTGGACTACACTCCTTCTTCCCTTCAATGTAATTGCTCTATTTACTGTTTTGTTGGTCTGATTCACAATTGTATATTGCTTCTACTGTTACTGTTATATTGATAATGTTAAATGAAATCCTGTTGTTAAAATGTGCAGCGTTTTGGAGTAAAGCGCTATATAAACTAAATAAATACAAATACAAATACAAATATATATTGGCATTTGGAACAATGTACTAACATAGGATTGCACATTGAAGTGCACGTGTCAGCCATTCTCCTTTGTCTGTCCGAAGGGGCAGTACAGCACGAGTACACCATTAGGCCAATTGATATGAGTGATCACTTATAAGTTGTTGTGTGGCACTAATATGAGATATTATGTATCCCATTTTTGGTATAGCGTCCCTACTACGGCTACTCCATGAAATAGAATAGCGATGTAATACTGCCAGGGTTCGCCCGTGGAAGTTGTGGCAAAGATGACAGCTTCACTGAGCCATTGCGGGATCAGCAGCAATGTTCTAGCTTCTCCGAGGCTTTGGTACATAGTTAAGCCATGCCCCCTTCCCGACGCACTGCAACTCGCTCAGTCAGTTTCTCCTCAAACTGCTCTGCTAGCGTTTGCCGTGCCTTCGTTTCCTCCTGCTTCCCAGCATTTTGCCTCCCAGGCTGATTTTCCAGTCTCAGTACCCCCATCCTTGCTCCGGTATTCCTGTTAGTTTCCCGCCTGTTACCGCTTTGTTTGCTCTCTTAGCGCGTTCCCTTTTTCCTTCTTCCCTCTGCTCTGCCGCCTGTCTCTGTCGGCTCCTTCGCTCCTGCTCTCTTTCCCGGGGTTAGTTCCGATTGGCTTGCTTTGTCTGGTTCTTCTTACCTTCGGTTTTGCTCGTCTGTTTCCTCACTCGCCTTTAGTTTGGCTGCGGCCTAGAATGCATCCACCTTGCAATGACGGAAAACTTTTTCCTTTATAGAAACCAATTGTATAAACAGGAGAAGGGAGTAAGTATGGAGAAGGGAGTAAGTATGGGGGCAACTTTTGCCCCAGATGTTGCAAATTTATACATGGCGGACTATGAGGACAAATACATCTTGGGGATTAACAACTTCTTAGAACAGCATCTGGTACTCCTCAAACACCTTTGGGTGTGGCAATGGTACGTAGATGATGTGTTCCTCATATGAAGGGGCTCAGCGGCATCCCTTATTGTATTCCCTTGGGTCCGCCCGACTGTAGTTACAATCCCAGTCAAGATGGCCTCAGGTGGAGCTCGTCCTTATCTCTACGAACGGAAGACGGGAAAGAAGGTCGTAGAGACAGGAGGAGATCAGAAGCTCCGCAAGAAGGAAAGAAGAAGAGAGAAGGAATCCATCAGAGCCCACACTCCTGAGGACCCAGGTGAGGAGACACAGGGGGAGGTCACTGCAGGCTCTGATAGCTTGCAGGGCACACAAACACCCATGGCTTCCCTGGAACAATATCAGGAGATGGTGAATGCCATCCAGGGTCTTCAAGCAGAAGTCCAGAATCTTCACACAGAGAACCTAACCCTGAAAAAACAAGTAGCAGCAAGGGAAGAATCACGTGGAGACTTACCCCCCATGTTCTCCTTTGGCAAGTATGATGGTAACCCTAAATCGTTGAAGGAGTTCTTGGACGCTTGTACAGTTTATTTCACTTTCCGCCCCAAGGCTTATGAAATGGACTGAACTAAGGTTGGATTTTTGGTTTCCAACCTGACGGGGAACGCCCTAGCGTGGGCCACCCCTTTAATCACTCAGACTGATCCTGCCATTAAAGACTTCACTCAGTCTACTCAGCTTCTGAAGTCTAGATTTGGACGTCCGGAGGTCCAGTACTCAGCCTACGAGGCTCTTCTTGACATCCATCAAGGGACACAGGACGTCCAGACGTATGCTTCCTCCTTCAGTATATTGGCGACTGAGGCTGATTGGCCAGACTCTGCTCAGCAGACCCTCTTTCGCCTCGGTTTACATGAAGACCTAAAAGACAAGTTAGCGAGAGTAGCTCGACCTGCATCCTTCCGGGAGTTGGTAACGCTTACCCTCCAGTTGGAATATCGTCTGCAAGAAAGAAGACAGGAAAGACGAATAACCAGAATACCCCTTCCCTCAGGGATACCTGCCATGAGTCCTCCTAGACGCTTACAGACAGAGGAACCTATGCAGATAGGGGCCACCAGAGGTCCCTTGATGCCAGAAGAACGAAAGCGTCGCAAAGACCAGGGCCTTTGCATGTACTGTGGATCGTCCAAGCACCTGCTCCGCAATTGTCCCGAAGTGCCTCCCAGGCGTTTGGGAAACGCATCTCCCCGGTCTTGAGCAGGGAAAAGATCCTGGCAGAGATGGTCAGTCTCTGCAATGTTTGTCAACATAACATACCTCCTGATGATCATCGCCTTATGGTGTTTGCAGTCACTCTGGCCTTTGGGGCAGCACCGGCCATTGAAACACTCGCCATGTTAGATTGTGGAGCCGCAGGGAATTTTATCGACACTCAGTGAGCACAGGAGCATCGAATCCCTCTTCATCGAAAGAACAGTCCCATTCCCGTGGAAGGGGTAGACGGATCTCCACTTTCATCAGGACCCATAATGCAAGAGACAGGTCTTGTCGTGATGTCCCTGTTACAACATCAGGAACAACTTTCTTTCGATATCATCAGGGCGGCACATTTCCCAGTGATACTAGGTATACCATGGCTACGCCGCCATAATCCCCAGATCGATTGGTCAGCTAATGCCATTTGTTTCTCTTCTCCATATTGTGTTCTTCATTGTTTGCCGCAGGCTCACCCCGCCTCTGCAGCCAGCCTTACAATACCAGTGTCTACATCAGTAGTACAGTCGATTCTCTCCTATTACCAACAGTTCTCAGACATTTTTGAGGATAAACTACCTCGATCTCTACCTCCTCACCTGGCTGAAGACTGCAGCATTGAATTGATGCCGGGTGCTTTGTTGCCTTTAGGTCGCATGTGCCCCATGTCCCTCCCGGAAAGAAGGACGCTCAAGGAATATTTAGAGGCCAATCTGCAGAATGGGCTCATACAGAAATCCCACTCCTCGGCGGGAGCTTCAATGTTCTTCATCCCTAAGAAGGGAACCACCGAATTGAGGCCCTGCATAGACTACCGTGCACTCAATAGCCAGACCATACTTGACCGATATCCCATGCCTTTAATAAAGGAGGTCCTTGAGGCGGTTGAGGGAGCCAGTGTTTTCACCAAATTGGACTTACGTGGGGCTTATCATTTGTTAAGAATCCGAGAGGGGGCCGAATGGAAGACGGAGTTCCGCACTCCATTAGGACATTTTGAGTATAGAGTGATGCCTTTTGGTCTGGTAAATGCATTGGCCGTCTTCCAACATTTCGTAGACAAGATATTGTCAGATTTGTTGTATTCATCACTGGTGGCGTATCTAGATGATATCTTGATCTCCTCATCTCCCTCTGAACACCGAAGACATGTTACTGAGGTGCTGCAAAGGCTTAGAGACAAACAACTGCGAGTGAAACCAGAGAAGTGTGTCTTTGAGGTCTCTTCAATTTCTTATTTGGGTTTCATACTCCCCAAGGAAGGGGTACAGATGGACCCTGAGA
Organism: Ambystoma mexicanum; assembly: GCF_040938575.1. Classification (NCBI taxonomy): domain Eukaryota; kingdom Metazoa; phylum Chordata; class Amphibia; order Caudata; family Ambystomatidae; genus Ambystoma; species Ambystoma mexicanum. The sequence continues at coordinate 881,311,645 of NC_090939.1, forward strand.
AGGTTAAAGCAGTGTTACAATGGCCAACCCTGAAGAACATAAAAAACATCCAGCGGTTTTTGGGTCTAGCGAACTTTTATTGAAGATTGATTCCCAACTTTTCAGAAATAGAGTTGCCCATTACTCATTTGCTGAAAAAAGGGAATCGATTCGAATGGGACATGAGGGCAGAACATGCCTTTCATCTACCCAAGAAGACCTTTACCACTGCCCCTATCTTAATCCAACCAAATCAGTCTTTACCCTTCGTAGTGGAAACGGATGCCTCTGGAGGTGTTATAGGAGCTGCATTATTACAAGAAGGGAAGGATGGAGAGGAACATCCAGTGGCATATCACTCCAGAATGCTCACTTCCAGTGAAAGGAATTACTCCGTTTTGGAAAAGGAACTTCTGGCCATTCGCCAAGCCTGCATTGAATGGAGACATTTGTTACGGGGATCGGCCCATCTTTGTCTAGTTCGTACAGACCATCGTAATTTAAAGGTACTACAGCAGATGGAGTGTCGCAGCTCCAGACACGCTCGTTGGTCGTACTTCTTCTCTCAATATGATTTTGAAATCACCTATCTTCCAGGAAAGGAAAATGTGTTATCCTGGCGCCTAGAAGAAGAAGAATCCAAGGTTCCTCAGATTTACGAAGGTATTTTGTCCGGAAAGAGATTTCTAGGGGCGATCCATTCATTTTTGCAAGAAGTGGAACAAGCCACTAAGGTAACACCAATTCCACCACAGCAACTGCTTGACTTGGAAAGGAGAGGGCCTTTCTACTTCCACCAAGGGAAATTGTTCCTACCTACGAAGGACCTTCAAGTACAAGCTATGTCGTGGTGTCACGACCTTCCTTCAGCTGGACATAAGGGTCGAGTAGCCACACTAGATCTACTTTCAAGGCAGTTTTGGTGGCCGACCATGTACCAGGATGTTAAAGAGTATGTGGCAGGGTGTCCAGTGTGTGCCTCCAGTAAATACTCGGTATCAAGACCACTGGGTCTCCTTCAGCAAGAGCAATTACCGTCTCAACCCTGGGAACTGATCTCTCCCGACTTTATTGTAGATCTACCGCCCTCTTTGGGGTATACGGCGATCATGGTTACAGTAGACTCATTGGGTAAATTAGCAAATTTTTCCCCGCTTCCAAACCTTCCATCAGCTCCCGAAGCGGCTGCCATTTTCCTGAGAGACGTGGTCAAGTAACATGGATTACCCCGAAGCATCATATCTGACCAGGGTATACAGTTTACCTCAAGGTTCTGGTCCGCCTTGTGCAAGTCTTTAGGTATTAAACGGTCCCTCTCTTCTGGCTACCACCCTCAAAGCAATGGACTGACGGAACAATTAAATGCCACTTTAGAGCAATACCTCTGTTGTTTTTGTAGCCAAGAACAAGAAAGATGGGCTTCTTTTCTATCCATGGCAGAGTTCACCTATAACAACTCCAAACATTCTGCCACTGGCGTTAGTCCTTTTCTATTCACCTATGGGTATCATCCGAGACACATACCTTACTTTGGGCTATCAGCCACGACCGTACCATCGGTCGATAAACATCTAGATGACTTGCGGTGCCTGCAAAGAGATGCCACATTACAATTAGAAGCCAGTAGATCCCAATATAAGAGACACTGGATAGTAAAAGTTTGCCAAATCCTAGATGGGCTCCTGGTACCAATTATGGCTGTCCACAAAATATCTCCCGTGGTGGACACATGCAAGAAAGTTTACAGCCCGTTATATAGGCCCTTACCCAATTCAGTCCCAAGTCAATCCTGTGGCCTTTCGTTTGAAGCTTCCACCTTGTCTCCAGAAGATACATCCGGTCTTCCATACCTCCCTTCTGAAAGCATGCAAACCTGACCCCTTTGGCCGCAAGAAACCCTGTCCTGCATCCTACAAGGACCCATATCCAGAAGAGTATGAGGTAGAGAACTGGTGGATTCTCGGTACAAGCATGGTACTCTCCAGTACCTGGTCTATTGGAAAGGGTATCCTGTAGAAGAACGTACCTGGGAGCCAAAGAACCACATTCACGCTCCCAGACTGCTCAGACAATTTCATCATCTCCATCTGGGGAAACCCAGAGGGGCCCCGATGAGGAGGGGGCATGCTGTCACGGGTTGTCCCGTGGAAGTTGTGGCAAAGATGGCGGCTTCACTGAGCCATTGCGGGATCAGCAGCAACGTTCTAGCCTCTCTGAGGCTTTGGTACATAGGGAAGCCACGCCCCCTTCCCGACACACTGCAACTCGCTCAGTCAGTTTCTCCTCGAACTGCTCCGCTAGCGTTTACCGTGCCTTCGTTTCCTCCTGCTTCCCAGCATTTCGCCTCCCAGGCTGATTTTACAGTCTCAGTACCCTCCTCCTTGCTCCGATATTCCTGTTAGTTTCCTGCCTGCTACCGCTTTGTTCGTACTCTTACCGCTTTCCCTTTTTCCTTCTTCCCTCCGCTCTGCCGCCTGTCTCTATCGGCTCCTTCGCTCCTGCTCCCTATCCCGTGGTTAGTTCCGATTGGCTTCTTTTGTCTGGTTCTTCTTACCTTTGGTTTTGCTCGTCTGTTTCCTCACTCGCCTTTAGTTTGGCTGTGGCCGCTCTCTCTCTTCTTTCTGTCTGCTCCACTCTCACACTTCCCTGTTACTTCTTATCTTGTATTCGTGCCTTCCTCTCTTTTTGACCTTCTGTCTCCACCTTCCTTTGCGCTCCTGCAGCTTAATCTGTTCTTCCTTCCTTTTCTCCGGGGTTCTGCCCTTCGGGGTCCTTGTTGTACTGTCAGATTTCTTCCAAGTCTGACTCTCCTTCTTCCCAGAGTGCTCTCCTCTAGTCTTCTTTGTTCTGAACACCTCACCTCCTTGCACGGTGTGGGTCTTTTGCCCATGCAGTATTCAGCGGCACCAGGATCCTATCCATAATTCTACACTCCTTTTTTGGAAACAAGCTTCTTCACTAAGGACTACCATCTGCTGATCCCGCATCTAACAACGCTGGGTTTTTTGTTCCTTCATCGGCTTTTCCCTGGAACTTGGGGCAGGCGCCCTTGGGTCCGCCTGACTGTAGTTACAACCCCGGTCAAGGTGGCCTCAGGTGGAGCTCGTCCTTATCTCTACGAACGGAAGATGGGAAAGAAGGTGGTAGAGACAGGAGGAGATCAGAAGCTCTGCAAGAAGGAAAGAAGAAGAGAGAAGGAATCCATCAGAGCCCACACTCCTGAGGCCCCAGGTTAAGAGACACAGGGGGAGGTAGCTGCAGACTTTGATAAATACATATAATTTTTGGGAGACCGATGTGAGTGAAATATCTCTTGGAACGGCCCTCCTTGGATTGTCTGATGATATTGTTATCTGACTATCATCTGTTGTATCTCTAGTACTGCACATATCGCCGGGATTACTATACAACATGGCCGGCTGGTTATCTGCTAATGTTATATCAATCAGATACAGCAGGCATAAAGAAGTCCATCTTCGATGTCTGTAGCCAGGGTTGAAGGAGGGCTGTATTAAGTCCTCTCTCTATTCTGACGAGTAGGAACTATAGAGAAAAGAACGGGGTAGTGAGACTTTATGTGTGATGACTTTATGTTTATCATGTATGATGTTGGGGATCGGAGTAAGTGCCCGGGGTCCTTAAGCCCATCGGGCAGGATGACAGGCACTCCATGACGGGGGGCCGCGCAAATGAATGTCTCAAGTCCAAAGGGATGAGTGTCATGAATGGGCGGGTTCAACCTTTCTGGACTTCATGGTCCTTGATGCATCGTGGCATTAACTCTGCAACCCATCCAAAATGGCCGCTGACACAGAACTGCGGCGGTTTAGCCTTTGCATGCACTCGCAAGAAAACCGGCACGCCCCCGCGGCTCCGCGCGTCTCAACTCTACCCCTACGAATTACTAGACATGTTCGAGTTCGCTCTCTGTTTATTGTGCATTCTATCTTCCTTCACTCCTGGAACCCCCCTTCCATTCCTTACCTTTCGTTATCTGCCTTCCTGGATTAATTGACATTGTTCCTGGATATTCGAACGCTACCGGCTTGGCAGCTGGCTTCCACGCTGGAACCCGAGGACTCGCGTTCCAGCTTATACAAGTCACGGTGGGTGAAAAAGAAAGAAGCCACATCCCGGAAGAACGCCAACAAGGATAAAAAGGTGAGAAAGAGGGGAGCTTCTGACAATGAGGTCCTTATCCATTATATAACTGTCTATATTACAAAGGACTAGAACACGGGCGTGTTGGGTAAGAGGCAATTATAAATCTGTGCAGACATTGACTGATGAATAGTCAAGCGGTGTCAACAATGACTACGGGATAATGCATGCACTACCTTTTTGGTAAATAGACTAGGACACGGACAGGTTTTGAGAGTTGTAATATATCATTTGTGGCAGCATGTTGGGTTATTTGCAGTCCACAATACTTTGGGATACTGATGCCAAATTTTCTTTGTTTGAAGTATGAACAAACAAAAAAAGAACCAGCAAGGAAAAGGAATAAAAAGGAATCTATTCCATAACGAAAATACCATGGAAAGAGGAAGACTATATGCTTAAGAATTACCTACACAATTACCATCCCCAAGTGGGGTACGTTTTTATAAGACATTTTCAATAAAATTCTTTATAGAAAGGGTGTTGGAATATAGACAGATGAAATAAGTGACTTAAAAACACACAGGTCTATGTTTTTATCTATTATGACCCTAGGATACAGAAACAGAAGGTGCATTTCTGTTATCCGGCCCGGTTGGAATATATATATCCGGAGAATACGATACTGTTAGATATATGCACAGCCTCTTACTGTGGATCTGTAAGTAAAGCTTTAATTTTTTTTTTTATATATCTCGTAAGTTTTAGCATACCAGAGAGTAAACGGGAGTGTCCCGTTTCATCATTTCTCACAGGACCTAACTGAACAGGCTACTCCTAGGTACCAGTGAGGGATTCAGTCCACCACATCTTGTACATCTCCGAATTTGAAATACGCAGGTGAGTTAGGTGTATGCATCTATTTTGACAGTTGCTTGTTAATCTATAATAGTGATTATAAAGAAATAAGGATGACAAGAGACCATGATAGGTTTTAGTGATTTTTTTAATATGTTTTTTATAGAGATGAATTGGCTTGTCCAGTCCATGGAAGGTGAGACATCTGATCTTTGCTTCACGTCCGGATGAAGGTCTAAAAAGAGAGGGACACGATTGATGGTCCCAAGACCGAAACACGTATCGACTGTATAAACTGTTTGGAAATTGTAACAAATTGTGACTGACGCCAGTACTAAGGATAGGGTCAAAATACGCTATATAACTACATGTCAAATATACGTGTAACATCAAATTGTGTTTGCACCAAAAGATAGAAAGCCATTGCTGTTTTGTGAGTGTGTGTGGGAATGAGTTACAGAGAATTTCTGATTGTGAGACCAATTATGTATAACTGTGATTGGAATATTGATTTTATATTATTGTTATGTATTAGCATGATTTAACATACAATATATATATTTTTTTTTGTAACTGATTGAATAAAATTCATATATAATGTATTAAGTTAGCTAGTCTTGTCATCCCTTATCCACTGGTCCACCCCATGTTTCTTGCTGTTGAGGTACATGAAGGACCACAGATTATACTACAGGTAACCCCTTTTTGTATTGATTCAGAGAGAATTGCAGAACGATTAGGAAAACAAAGGCAGTAAGAAAGAACAATGAAGTAGGAACAAGCAAGTATGTTGGAATATGAAGAGGAAACAGAAATCCCTTGAAAGGACCAGAGAGAGGAAAGTGAGTGAAATGATGTGAAGTGTGGAGGAGGAAGAACAGAGGGAAACAAGAGAAAATAGAAATAACAGAATGGAGAGAAAGCGAACATAAGGACACTATGACAGAGGGTAGAGACTTTCAGCGGGACACCAGAAAGGAGACTAAAGGAGTCAAATAGTATGAGAAAGAGCTCAACATAGACAAGGGGAGGTTCCATAGGGGTGAGAAGCCAGGAGCACCCAAGGAGAAAGAAGTAAAGTTAGGAGGGGCGATGAAGCAGGCCAACTTGTTGCAGGACACTGAGGAGGATGTAGAAGGGGAAAAGAAGCAGTACAGGAAGTTGTGAAGTGGAGGAAACTGGATTTAAAAAGAGGGCACCTCTTCTACCTGTGCTGGCGATGGCTGTACAGAGATGCCCAGAGCTGCATACAAACATCCAGAGGCACAACGCCAAATCTCCCTGGGCCCAGTATAATTTGAAGAAGTGTGCTAAATCCGGTGGACTGGGAAGAACCATCTAACAAAGACCCGGCATCCTGACTACAGTGATGACAGAAACCTAACTACAGCAACAACAAAATGAAAGACCTAAACCAACCATGGAAGAAGTACAGACGGCACTTGACACCAAATTGAGCAGGAGTGACCTTTGTATAACCACCAGAAGGCTGATCCCCCAAGGATGTGAGGGACAGAGTGACTGTACACAGTCCACCAGATTCATTTTGGAGATGTTTGTATACCTTTATCCAGTCCACCCAAACCTTGGGATCAGGGGTGTTGCTAGGTTTGGAAAAAATCCAGGGCCACGCTAATGTCGGGACTAGTGGGATTCGGGGCTAGCTATATCCTTTTAGTTGTTGCCCCTGAGCTTCTATCCGGGACTACAACCAAAAGACCTGAGGCTATAGCCCCCTTAACTCCTCCGTAGCAAAGCCTCTGCTTGGGATAGTTGTGTTATAGAACAATCTTGGTTGAACAACATTTCTTGGGTTATAGGTTGTTTGTTAACCCCCTTGGCTGTGACATATCATTCATGCTTTGTCCCACTTGCACAGCAAAGCAACTATAATTCCTGTGGTAGTTTGTCTTGCCTACTCTTCATTCATTCTGTGCTTCTTTCTTAGTTCTTTCACCTCTCCTATTGGTCCTTATGTTCTGCTTTGCATCTTGCTTTCTAATTACCTGCTCAGCCTTGACGCTTTTCTCTAGTTGACATTAGACAATAGTCTCTGTATGTGTGATATGCTATGATAGGTTATTTATAACACGCTTAATACACAGAAGTTTCTAAGTGCGGATTGTTGCTTCGTGTCGTCTTGCTTCCAAGGCGAGCACGTTGCCCTTGAGCTATCCTCCCAAGAGAATGAGACATGTCTCCACATCCTGGGTTCTTTATATTGAACATCCCAGCCCACTCTTGCTGCACACCGCAGTTTGCTTCTTATATCAGTCCAATCCACAGGTATTGTCCGGTGTTGTGATATCCCGTTTCACTGCCCTGCCCACTACCCTTCTTGTGTTTCAGTATTCACATTTGCCTGGAATATGCTAAACCATCACACCCACCTGAATGTCCTGTTTTCAGTGCTGAATGAAGCCCACTGTGCCCTAGTTATGCTCCTTGACAAATAAACATGGTGAAACAATGCTTTCACTGGAATGGCATATGTTACCACCTCCAGGTGAGGCTACCCTTGGACATTGTGCAGGGAATGCTGTTAGGGTATCGTTGGTGAGTGACCATAATGGGGCTTAATGTATCATCTGTTGATCTGCTTCACTTGCACATAACGAGGGTGGACGCCCAGTATTTTCTATGTTAAGCGTGACTCGTAGCTGTCAGGACATATAACTGAAAATTGGAGTGACTGCCCTGGGAGATGAAGTGTGTAGGAGTGGGTTTGCTGTTTTATGGTCGTTGCAAAGTAGTGCGGCTTTTCCTGGGCTCCCTGTGTGTATGTTCCAGGTTGCCTTAGGAGATGGAGATTCTGGAAGAGCAGTTGTTGAAAGTTTCCATTCCAGCTAGTAATACATTCTAGCTAGGCAGTGACTTTTGGTTGTAGCCCCGGATAGAAGCTCAGGGGTTACAACCAAAAAGGCTAGCTAGCCCCCAGTCCCGACAGTCCCAAAATGAGCGTAGCCCCGGATCTTTTCCAGACCTAGCAACACTCCTGTATTGGAGAGAAGCACATTGGCACAAGGGGTCAGGGGACATACTTCTAGGTGCTCTGAGGATACTGAGAGTAAGCAGCAGAAATGCTGCCTTCTCCTGGCTCCAGACAGGACCGACAACAGTACAGCTGACCAGAGTCAGGGAAGTGATGGCCGGGTGCTGGGCAGTGGTGGAACCGAGGAGGAATCTCCAGCAGACTCCAGAGCAAGGTACCGTATGTTTTGCAATACTGGTGTGCTGGTTATGTGGCATGAGTTTCTGTACACTGACTTTTGCTGAATGGGGCTTTGGTTTCTATCCCAAGTTAGCATAGAACCAGAACCAGCATAGAGCCCATCTTCTCAACAATGTCATGCATGGCTGAGGACAGTGATTAAACTGGTGTTTCAAAGTTCTCTAAGTAGACCTTGTCTTGGGCTTAGAAGTGTTCTAGATAGAGCTCGGTATAGGCTTGGAAGTGTTCATAAGAGGGCTTCTCTTGGGTTTTATGTGTATGAATTGGTTTGGGTAAAGGCCTGAGTATAGTATATTCTAGGAAGACCTTAATGTGGGATGTGGTTCCACTCTTTGGTAAGTTCGGAGAGAATAGGCTGAGGAAGAGGATGACAGAGTAACCAGACTAACTCTCTCACATCGTACTGGACATGCCCCGTTAATGAGGTCAGGCAAAGTCAGGCACTTTACCATAAGTGCATACACCTTATACCAATTAGCTCTCCTCACACGAATAAAAGGCAACATCTAAAGACACATTCTTAGCAAGGCGGAACAGGAGAATGAGCAGAACATCCTGGACGAAGGCACACACAGGCAGAGCAACGGACCAAGGGACGAGAGCAACGGGCCGAAAACCCCAAGGCTTCCCTACTGGAGGTCTCTGTTACGCTCACCTGACTCCCACGGAGGCGCTGGCCTGGTTCGCGCTGCTGTGATCTCTTCTAAGGTGATGCGCAGGGTTCGGAAGACGGACTGGACCGGGCCCCCAAATCTGGCTTGTCTGGCTCGCAGAAGTATCCTTCTGTAGGCGAAAATAGGGGATTAACTGTCTGCGGGGTAATGCAATCGGCCTCCCACTTTCCCCTCTCACCCTCCTTGAAACCCTTCTGTGATTTCTCGTAGCGTCTCACCTTAGGGTCTGGAAGGACGAGCTCTCCATCCTGCTTCTGATGCAGGGGCGCATTGGTATCCAGTTACTTCACTGGAGGTTCCCCTTGTGTCCATGCATTAATGTACTAATGCTAGTGTCTCTTTCCCCATAGGGGCCGGGGTACGGAATGCCGGGGAACAGGCACCGACCCGAGATGAGAGATGAAATCCTTGTAGAAATCAGGTAAGTCTTTAATGAGCGTTTTTTGGTAATGTCTTTTCATTCGCTCATTAACGCTGATGTCTCTTTTTCCCCTTAGGGGCCGGGGTCCGGAAATGCCAGGATGCGGCGCGGACCCGAAATGAAGAGGGAATGAATCAACAGGTAAGTCTTAACATGGAGATTTAGCTTTCCTTATTCCCTTCTATCTCTCAACTTTTGTTCTGGTCTTTTTCTCCCTAGGCGCTGGGGCGTGACTGCGAATCCGGATGATCGCTGCTGAACATGGAGGCGCCCTGTAAAGGTGAGTGGAATGCGGCGCTGCCGCGATCGACACGATGAGCTTTTAAATTAAAGTCTTCCTTTTCAGGATTGTCGGCGAGATGTCTCCGGGATGCGGATTTAGCAGGTAAGGACTTTTCCTTCTTCTGTTCTCTTCTTCTCTTCCTTTGCAGGTGATCCAGGATGCTGGCAGGCGTGGCAAAAGTCAGGATGCAGGAGCAGACACGGTGAGCGTCCAGCTGCTAGATGCAGAACAACGCGAAGCACGTGTGGCTGTTCGGGTGGGGTTTAAATAGCCTTGGAAGAAGTTCCAGGTATGTATCCTTCCTCCAATCAGGTATGTATCCTTCCCCGACCACGCCCGGATGATAAATTAGTCCCACAGGTAAAGTAGTTCCTTTCAGGCCTCAAGGAGGCCGGGATCCTGCAGCATGGTCTGCATCAGGTAAGTGCATGCAAGCATTCCCATAATGAGCCTGGCACCTATGGCGCCAGGACTGATGTCTTTTATGAGCCTGGCACCATAGGCGCCAGGACACTGTCCAAAGGGCCCCTATATGGGGTTGCTGGGTCCTTCCTTGGGGACTGGATGTCCGCTTTCGGGGACGCCGGGCTTGAACCGGCTCCCCGGGAGCGGGCATCATGACAGCACTCCCCCCAAAGGTTGTTCCCTCCGGGGGTTTTGGTTTGTCTGGGAAGAGTCGGTGGAATTTCCTGACTAATCGAGGTGCATGCACATGGTCGCTGGGTTCCCACGACCTCTCCTGAGGTCCGTACCCCTTCCAATCAATTAGGTTGAACAGTTTTGACCTAAACATTTTTGAGTCTAAAATGTTCTTCACTTCGAATTCGGGCTCCCCATCTATTAGAATAGGTTCTGGAGGTTTGAGTAGTCGGGTTCCGGGTACCACTGGTTTCAGAAGTGACACATGAAAAACAGGGTGAATTTGCATACTAGCTGGTAAATCAAGTTTAACAGCCACTGGGTTAATTATTGCCGTAATAGAATAAGGTCCCAGATATTTTGGGTTAAAAGTTTGAGGCCCTTTGAGTGGTAAATGTCTGGTTGCTAACCACACTCGATCCCCAATCTGATACGGAGGTGCTTCACTCCGGTGTAGATCAGCATTCTCCTTGTATTTTCTGTTGGCTTGTTGTAAATGCGTAGTTGCCTCTTTGAAGGCTTGGGTAATTGTAGAATGCAGATGTTCTACTGCAGGCATTCCAAGGTTCTGAGGTGAGTCAAGGTTTGAGGTTCGAGGGTGATGCCCAAACAAAGTATAAAAAGGACTGTGGCCAGTTCCAGAGTGTACCGAATTATTATATGCGTATTCGGCTATCCAAAGAATGTCTTTCCAGTTGCTTTCAGATTGCTGTAACATACACCGTAAGTACTGTTCAAGGGTCTGATTTGTCCTCTCGGTCTGACCATCGGTCTGAGGGTGGTGACTGGTCGATAATCTTACGTCGATCTGCGCTATTTGACAACATTTGCGCCAGAAGTGGGAAATTAATTGGCTTCCCCGGTCAGAGATTAGTATAGATGGGAATCCATGTAGCCGAACAATATTTTCGAGGAATTCTTTGGCTAGGACAGAAGCTGAAGGTAAACCTTTCAAAGGAATAAAGTGGGCCATTTTGGAAAACAAATCCTCAATTACCAGAATAGTATTGTACCCCGAACAAGGAGGCAGGTCCGTAATAAAATCCATTGATAGGGTGTGCCAGGGTGCTGGTGGTATGTCTAGAGGTTGAAGGAGACCGGCTGGCCTTTTCTTTTGACTTTTATTTTGGGCGCAAACACCACAGGACATCACAAAAGATTTAACATCTTTTCGCCAAGAGGGCCACCAAAATTGTCGTTTCACCTTTTCCTCTGTCTTGGCAATACCTGGGTGTCCCTCTATTAATGTATCATGATAACCGGAAATAACTAGTTCGTGTAATTCCTTATGTGGCAGGAATAAGCGTCCTTGGAAATAAGGTAAACCATTATCTATGGTAAAGTCTGATCCCTTTTGTATCCATTCCTGTAAGGTTGTAGGGTCCAGGAGTTGTTTCACTCTGGCTTGAATGTCTTCAAGCGTCTGTAACAAAGTCATGCCTAGAATCCTCTGTTCGGGAATTATTGGTACTGGTTCTGAGTTTGTATCAGATTCTCCCATTCCAATTCGGGATAAGGCGTCTGCTTTGCCATTCTTGCAGCCAGGTCGATAGGTAATCACGAAATCAAATTCAGCAAAAAACAAAGCCCATCGGAGCTGCCGTGATTACTGAGCCTTGGCGGTTTTCAAATACTGTACATTCCGGTGATCAGTGATCACTGTGATGGCATGTCGAGCGCCAAGCAGATAATGCCGCCAGGCTTTAAAAGCGGACTTAATGGCTAACAGTTCTTTGTCCGTGATTGCATAATTAACCTCGGGTGCCGAGAATTTTCTGGACCAAAATGCTACGGGATGCAGTTGGTTGGGGTCGGGATCTCTTTGGGACAGGACAGCTCCCATGGCTAGACTGGATGCGTCAGTCTCGGCAACATAAGGGAGATCTGGACGCGGGTGTTTCAATATAGGTGCGGAGGTAAACTTAGCTTTTAAATCCTGAAAGGCCTGCTCGGCTTCTTCAGACCATTCAAAACGTTTATTTTTCCTCAAGAGTGCAGTAATGGGTTGTACCACGCGTGAAAATTCTGGGATAAATCTGCGATAGAAATTGGCAAAGCCGAGCATGCTTTGAACCCCTTTTACTGAGCTAGGTGATGGCCATTTGAGGATGGCATCCACTTTTCTTGAGTCCATTCGGACTCCTTTGGGTGTCAGGATGAAACCTAGAAACTCAGCTTCTGTGGTATGGAAAACACATTTCTCCAATTTAGCAAATAGTTTGTGTTGGCGCAGTTCTTCAAGTACTGCCCTGACGTGTTTTCTGTGATCAGATTCCGAAGAGGAGTACACCAGAATGTCATCGATATATACGACAACACAAACATCGATGAGTTCCCGAAGGACATCATTCATGAAGTATTGGAAGGCAGCCGGCGCGTTACACAATCCGAAAGGCATCACCTGGTACTCGAATAATCCGTATTTAGTACGGAAGGCAGTTTTCCATTCGTCGCCTTCTTTAACTCGTACCAGATGATAAGCCCCCCGCAGATCTAACTTGGTGTATATGCAAGCGTCCTTCACCTGGTCAAGGAGTTCAGGGATCAGAGGCAGAGGATAACGGTTTTTAACCGTTATCTGGTTCAATGCGCGATAATCGATACAAGTTCTAAGGTCGCCTTCTTTTTGGGCACGAAGAACAAAGCCGAGGATGCCGGGGACTTTGACGGGCGAATAAAACCATTAGCTAGGTATTGATCCAAATATTGTCTCAAATGCAGATTCTCAGGTTCGGTAAGGGCATAAATCCTGCTACAAGGGGGTTGTGCACCGGGCACCAGATTGATTTGGCAATCGTACGATCTGTGAGGAGGTAACGTGTTGGCCTGTTCCTTTTGGAAGACGTCCTGAAAGTCTTGGTATCCCGGAGGTAGTTGCATGGAGGCAGAGGTTACAGATGCTAGATTAATCTTCAGGTTTTCTGGGTAGCAGGTTTGTGTACAATCCGGGAAGGTTATTCTCTTAGCTCGCCAATCAATTCGAGGATTATGTGTCTCTAACCAAGGGATTCCAAGAATAACCTGAAACTGTGGAGCCTTGATTATATCAAACACAACACCCTCCCGATGGCCGTCGGGACCAATAAGAGTCACCTCAGTAGTGGAATGTGTTACCGGTCCAGAGGCAATTTCAGTTCCATCGACTGTGGTGATGACATCTTTGCTGGTTTTAGGACGGAGAGGGAGGTTAATCCTAGAGACCAATTCACGATCCACATAGTTTCCAATAGCCCCACTATCGATGTATGCCTTTATTGCATGCAACCGCTTAGGCTGTTCTGGATCTACGAGAACCATTGGCACAATGAAATGCGAGGTCTGAGAGTTAGTTTTCAAGCTCGGCAAGCGGACCCCTACACTTGTCGGGCAGAGTCGTTTCCCGAAACAGAGTCTTCATGGTTTTTATCAGCGGCTCCTACCGCCTTTCGGGGCGGTTTTGCCGGGCAATCTCGTAGAAAGTGTCCAGAATTCCCACAATAAAGACATAATTTTAACTGCCACCTCCTTTCACGTTCCTTTTGAGTTAAGGGTCCTTTAACCCCTCCAATTTGCATAGGCTCAGAGACATCAACTCCCTTGGGATTAGCATGGGTCTTGACCAACACCCGGGTCTCAAACCTGGATCGATTTGCTTTTCTGTTTTGAAGTCTGTGATCCAATTGGACCACTAAGTCTATATACTCTGTGCATTCTTGGGGCGGATTTACAACTTGGGCCAAGACATCTTTAAGTTCTCCGCGAAGGCCTCGATAAAACAATGTGACTCTTTTATCCTCTGGCCATCCCGTTTCCACAATTAGTCTATTAAAGGTTGCAATATAGGATAGGAGGTCCTGATTGCCCTGTCGCAGGGATAGAAGTTCGTCATCCAGAGCCTGCCCCTGAGAGTGTCGAGCAAATAACCTTTCCATGCTTGCTTGAAACCTTTGAAAATCACGGAGAATCGGGTCATCTTCAGTAACCAGTGGAACTGACCAATCGGCAGCGCAGCCGCTGAGATATGACAATACAAAGGCTACCTTGGTCTGATCATTGGGGAAGGCCCCAGGTCTGCATAGGAAGTGCAAACGACACTGATTCATGAATACGGCGAATCGTTTGGGGTCCCCAGCAAAGCGTTCGGGTGGGGCCAGCGGCATGTTTCCAGGTAGATTAATCTGCACAGGGTTGCTGGAAACCACAGGAGCAGGGTTCCCTCAGGAACCGGGTAGAGGAGTTTGCCCAGCTTGACCTTGCAAAAGCTGTCTGGCCAGGTCATCAGTTCTTTTCTTTGATATTATTAATTCCCTCCTGAGGGCATTAGTCTCTTGACGAGCGGCATGTACTTCGGCCCGTAATTCCCCCAGTAATTGGGCCAACTGATCAGTCTCAGAACTTTCCATAGCGCCTGGGTGGGAATTTGTAGGAAGGCTTCGCGTTCTTCTGTTACGCTCACCTGACTCCCACGGAGGCGCTGGCCTGGTTCACGCTGCTGTGACCTCTTCTAAGGTGATGCGCAGGGTTCGGAAGACGGACTGGACCGGGCCCCCAAATCTGGCTTGTCTGGCTCGCAGAAGTATCCTTCTGTAGGCGAAAATAGGGGATTAACTGTCTGCGGGGTAATGCAATCGGCCTCCCACTTTCCCCTCTCACCCTCCTTGAAACCCTTCTGTGATTTCTCGTAGCGTCTCACCTTAGGGTCTGGAAGGACGAGCTCTCCATCCTGCTTCTGATGCAGGGGCGCGTTGGTATCCAGTTACTTCACTGGATTTTCGGAAGAACCAAACTTGCTTGGCTTCCAGGTAAGTTTTTTGATAAGAGGTTCCCCTTGTGTCCATACATTAATGTACTAATGCTAGTGTCTCTTTCCCCATAGGGACCGGGGTACGGAATGCCGGGGAACAGGCACCGACCCGAGATGAGAGATGAAATCCTTGTAGAAATCAGCTAAGTCTTTAATGAGCGTTTTTTGGTAATGTCTTTTCATTCGCTCATTAACGCTGATGTCTCTTTTTCCCCTTAGGGGCCGGGGTCCGGAAATGCCAGGATGCGGCGCGGACCCGAAATGAAGAGGGAATGAATCAACAGGTAAGTCTTAACATGGAGATTTAGCTTTCCTTATTCCCTTCTATCTCTCACCTTTTGTTCTGGTCTTTTTCTCCCTAGGCGCTGGGGCGTGACTGCGAATCCGGATGATCGCTGCTGAACATGGAGGCGCCCTGTAAAGGTGAGTGGAATGCGGCGCTGCAGCGATCGACGCGATGAGCTTTTAAATTAAAGTCTTCCTTTTCAGGATTGTCGGCGAGATGTCTCCGGGATGCGGATTTAGCAGGTAAGGACTTTTCCTTCTTCTGTTCTCTTCTTCTCTTCCTTTGCAGGTGATCCAGGATGCTGGCAGGCGTGGCAAAAGTCAGGATGCAGGAGCAGACACGGTGAGCGTCCAGCTGCTAGATGCAGAACAACGCGAAGCACGTGTGGCTGTTCGGGTGGGGTTTAAATAGCCTTGGAAGAAGTTCCAGGTATGTATCCTTCCTCCAATCAGGTATGTATCCTTCCCCGACCACGCCCGGATGATAAATTAGTCCCACAGGTAAAGTAGTTCCTTTCAGGCCTCAAGGAGGCCGGGATCCTGCAGCATGGTCTGCATCAGGTAAGTGCACCCAAGCATTCCCATAATGAGCCTGGCGCCTATGGCGCCAGGACTGATGTCTTTTATGAGCCTGGCACCATAGGTGCCAGGACACTGTCCAAAGGGCCCTTATATGGGGTTGCTGGGTCCTTCCTTGGGGACTGGATGTCTGCTTTCGGGGACGCCGGGCTTGAACCGGCTCCCCGGGAGCGGGTATCATGACAGTCTTTGCCTCCGACAGACTGCGAAAGACACGTGGAGAAGGTCAGATCCCACAAGCAAAGATTGCATTGTGTTTCAAGGACACCAGTGACTCTCCTGGGTGAACATCAGAGTTGGGGAGGCGAGGCCAAGTCTGTGGTACTAACCTTGACTCGAAAATCAGAAAACGCAAAACATGAAAGAAGCGCAAACAGCTGGCAAGTTGGCAAGCTACCTGTGAGATTGCTGTGTATTCAAGTGAATGAAGTAGCAACATTATACCACAAGTGAAGGCTGCACACGTATAGATGAGACGTGAAGAAAGGCAGACCTGTGGATGAACTTTAAAAGTAAAATACAGCTGCAAGATTAGCAATACTAAGTAACGGAGTGGTCCAGTGAAAAGAAGTAACCCATTTCGAAAGCCTCTGTGAAAGGTGCATTGTTTGGAGCAAAATGGCAAAAAATCAGCAAGAGTCAAAGTAAATAGTGAACGTTGAGTTGAAGTGGTCCTGCGATGTTCTGTATGGAAAGCCATGCACATTCAAAAGACTTTGACATCCAAAAGTGGTCCGAGCACACTTGAGGGCGAACCAAAGTATATTACGCTTGGGGAAAGGAGCCCCCTTGCAACTTTGTGCGCACTGTATCGTGAGAGGTCTGAGCCCAGCAGAGGGGGACCTTTGTGAACTTTTTGGTGGAAACATTATTTTGAAAGTCAAAGAAAGGAACTTTAAACGTGGAAGGCCAGGCGTGCATCTATCCACAGTTGTGAACTGTGTACTGTGTTGGAAGCCAAGCCAGAGTGTGTCATCCTGCCTATAAGGATCGCCTTACCTCGTGAGTCCTAACGTGGGGAGGAGAGTTGGTTCAGCCACAATATCATTTGAACACTGACTTTTCCTTTTGCATACATGTTCTCCTTTTTACACTTTTTGTACAAGAGATATGGCAGGCATTAGGTTTTTGTTAGCATAGACCATTTTGATTTGACAGACTCCTCTAGGACGGTTTTGTTTATCATTTGATGGTCGAAACTATTCCCATCTTAGTTATAGGGCAGAATAGGAGTTTCTCCAACCCCAACATTTTCAATAAAGATTTTACAAATTGCATCCATTGTGCCAGTGTCAATACTTGTGATACCATGCCTTCCCTACAGTAGTTTGGACTTGGGGACACCGTACAAGTTAATACATTATAAACAATTTGAAGCTGCTCCATGATTGTAAAGGAGAGGGAGCTCAAACCTAACTCAAGGTAGATACTGAGGGTACAAATACACAAAGCTTCTCTGGAGGCAAATGAGATGCCCTAGCGCTTCAGCTCATTTGTGCCAAACAGAAGATGTGCTCCATTCTGAAAGGGCATTTGAATGTGCACATTTATATGCCATTTTTCACCCCTTTGCGCATTCGTGTTAATTGGGGGTCCAGGGAGGAGGTTCTGATCATTCTTTTAAGGCAACCTTAATTCACAAACGTGAAGCACTTTAAAATGTGTGCTTTCAATTGTGTAATAAACAAAGACTTTCTTGTACCCCTGTTTGGACAGGCATGGGAGATGCAAATTACATGACAGGGTCATTCATTCCCGACCTTGTCATGCTTTTGCTTTTTAAAGGAAAAGTAATAGTATCAATCGCTGCTGTCCCACTTTTTTTCTTTCCCTCAAGCAACGATAGAAATACTTTTTCATTTTTGTAGTATTTCACAGTGACAGGCCCTTTAAGTGACAGGACCGCATTTCCAACACACACGTATGCAATGGGGCTGGCCAGCACATGTATTGTTCTGCTGTGAAGACTCCATGAAATGCGCAGGTCACGGTTGATAAATTGGCGACCTGAGCCTTTCAAAAGTGAATGCAAATGAACAAAGCCCATCTTGTGCACGGTTTTCATTTGCATTCATTTTCGAGAATCTGCCTCTAAGTGTCACTGCACTGATTCAATAAAAGCAAATGGAAAAAGTGAATAGGTGCAAGATACGTTTTACTGGGACATTATTAAAACCTTGTGGGGGAAAGTGTATTGTGTAATTCTGTGCTTGTATAAGATTCCTAAATGTTAGGAGATAAGGAAAGTTAAGTTGACGATTGAAGTCAAGGTTAATATTACATCTCAGACACATCTGGACCTAGGCGTCAGAGAAAAGTGCATGCAGAAGAGTGGAAAGAGTGGGGTTCACAAGATTTGGGAAGACGAAAGTGGCTGGCCCGCACACGGGGTCTCCTAGCATGGTGTGAGATCAACAGACCATTCACTTGATTCCCGGTGCTCCCCGACTGTAGTGAGTCCATATTGCGGGGCAATCGGCATGCTGCGATCACCGGGGTCACCTCTGTGATCCAGATCTGCGGCCGGATCCTCCAAGTCATGCCCTCACAACCAGAGAAACTCACGCAGAGCAGAAAGAGAGGAGAAAGCCTAGAGGGAAGGGTCATAATCAACATGGGCAGGTCTGCCAGGAGGCAGCGAGTGGAAAGGAAGAGTTGTGGTGTGTCTGAATTGCCAGAGAGTTGAGAAGCCTGGTGTGCTCCTCATCTGCCAAGCAGGGGGTTTGCCCTCAAGCCACCAGGCTAAGGAACATGGCCAGCATTGGGTTCATACAGTTTTCATGTGGTCCTTGAAGAATAAGTCCAATTAGGGGGCACTGGAAAGGCTGGTCTACATTGATACATGTAACATTCTTGCCAGCTTGGAATATTATCCTTGCTCTTCCTGTCTCCTCAGTTCCCAATGTAGCACCCCTTAATCAGCTTCTTTCCAAGATTGTTTGCACATTCCTACGTTTACTTGTATATGTTTCTTTAGGTATTAACCTTCTTCTCCATGGTAACCATCTAGAAATTCGTGGGAGTGTTTTTTGTATCTGTACCCGGTTGTAATATGAGGCCAATAATCCCAGGTTTTGCTTTCTCCCCATCCACAAATTCTACCTCAGCTTCAGTTTTCTGAATAAGTTGTAGGTCACAAGTGAGGGAATGCCAACTAGGAGCCATTAGAATGAAAAGCGACATTGAAGGAAGAATGGTATTAGTGCATGGATTTCTAGAGGAAAAGGAGGTGTGCATTATAAATACATATGTGAAAAGAGACCATGGCCGTTATAGCTTCATGGTAAGCTTTATCAAAGCGGGCCCACGTCCGCTCAGCTCCGCCAACCATAATCAACCTTCAAACCGCGCATTCCAGTTCCGCGAGATACGGACATGTAGCTCGCGGAACTGGAACACGGTGACATAACACAGTTCTTTACATATCTTCCCCCTTATAACAATAATGGGTAACACTTCAATGCAACTTCCCAGAGATTACTAATAGCATAGTAAAAAAAAAAAACACATTAAAATATTAATTTGAAACTTTGACAAGAGAAAAGGAGAAAATAATTGAAAATTTAGTGAAACAACCAAACTAAATATATAATACAGAGATTGTCACTGAGTAAAGTCTTTTAACCAATTAGGTTTGCATGTGACACTTGCAACAAGATGATACAGAGATTGTCACTGAGTAAAGTCTTTTAACCAATTAGGTTTGCGTGTGACTCTCTTATTGTCATTGCAATTGTTGTCTGATCTGACATGCATAGTTGCAGGCTGAACATCTGCAGGAGGCTCATCACTTCCCCCTTGATTCCTATCCAAACACTCCTCACTCTCATTCTGCAGTTCACCACCTACTCCAACTCCACACTTACCAGCTTTAGCCAATCTGCCCTGTGACCAGACTTCTCCTCCCTCCATGATGACAACACTTCCACGCACTGAGGCGATTATCTTAGGACCCAAAAATGTACTTTCTACACACTTTTGTGTAGCTCTGGGGTTTTTCACCCACACCCAATCTCCAACATTCCACTCGCTACTCTTGACACACCCCCTCTTGTCAAACGACTCCTTATTACTGGTCTGACTTTTGGCAATCCACCTCATTATGCCTTCCCTGTCGACTGTCACTGTTCCTGCCAACCCCAACCAACCAGGGCATAACTTGGTTCCAGGCTCCCTTCCTTTAAGAGAGACAAATGGAGATACCTTCGTAGTGGAGTGAGGTGTGGTCAGGTAGCTCCACATCATGTGATTCAATACTTCTCTCCAAGGTTGTCTATTGCACATCGCTAGCTGAATCCCTCCTTTAATATGTCTATTTACTCTTTGAACTAACCCGTTTGCTCTTGAATGGTATAGAGCTGTCCTAACATGTTTAATGCCATAATCCTCTAAGAACCTTCTCATAAATTGAGAGACAAATTGCAACCCATTGTCTGAAACCAATTCAGCAGGGCAACCTTCCTTAAGAAACACTCTTTCCAAAAAGGATACTAACTCTATTGCCGTCACTTCTCTCACCATTTCCCATTCCACCCATTTTGAATGGAAATCCACTAGCACAAAAATGTACTTAAACCCATCTCCTAAACCAGATACTGGTCCCAGAATGTCAACTGGCAGTTTCTGCCATGGCTGATCTGGTACACAGTTTGGTATCAAAGGCACTTCCCGTACCACTTTATTTTTGTCACTCAGTTGACAAGCACTGCACTGTTTTACAAGAACCTCCACCATTCTGTCTATCTTGGGCCACCAGTAACAATGCCTCACCATCCTTTTTGTAGCCCCTTCTCCAAGATGACCCTGGTGTGCTAGCTCTAGCAAACTTTTTCTCACTGCCTCAGGGGGTACAATGCAACTCCACCTCCTTAACCTGTCTCCCACTAGGCTCAACTCATCACGTATCTCCCACCATATCTCGAATTTATTTTCAAGTAACTCTTTTTTTGGCCACCCTTCAATAGTCCACCGCTTTATAAGGCTGAGGTCATGATCCAAAATCTCCACCTGTTCCCACTCCTCTCGGTCTACACTGCCCAATTCAGCAACCACATGCTCTTCCTACTGATCTTGTGCCTGGACTGTCTGACCTTGACTTATCAGTAGTCTCGATAGAGAATCCGTCACCAAATTCTTTTTCCCAGGCAAATAGTAAACCTCAAAAGTATACGTTTGAAGACCCAGGCCCCACCTGCTTATTCTTGGTGATTCAGTAGCCCACCTTCCACTATTAACCCTTTAAGGGCCAAGGGCGAGGTATCTAGTCCTTGACATTGCATACGCATTGCCAAGGACGAGATAGCTCGTCCTTTTTGGCACCTTGTTTTGACGGTGTCGAAGCCAGCAAGGAAAACAGGGAACCCCATGCATTTCCCAAAAGAGGACACCCGTGGGAATCCGCAGAGGTCTGCCTTGAGCAAATTGCCCCAGTTTTTATTAGCCACAATCCCCGACAAAGTGTGATATTTGGTGGGGAAACAACACAATGTTCACTTTGTCTGGGGTTCTGGGTAATAAATTCTGGGCCGCTTCGCACAAGTCAGACCTCTGTGGATTCCCACAGGTGTCCTCTTTTCGGAAATGCATAGGGTTTCCTGTTTTCCTTGCTGGCTTCGACACCCTAGGCCCAAATCTGTAGGTTGCCCACATGAACAAAATGTGCTGTGGCGAAAGGCTTGGGGTTACCAGCGGGTTACCCTTTTCCTTTTGCGCCCCCGGTAGGTGCACCCACACATGTGAGGTACCGTTTTCATCGGGACACCTGTGGGAACGCGAGAAGGTATGACATCTGTTGTTGGCGACGTGTTTCGGTGAGTGGACACAGGGAAATGTATCTGAAATTGGCTGGAAATGAAGATAATTCTCAAACATTTCGCTATGGCCACCCACCGAAACACACCGCCAACAACACATGGCCTACCTTCCCGCGTCCCCACACATGTCCCATTGAGAGATAGACCTCTTGTGTGCAGGTGTCGTACCTGAGTGACAATGGGTACATCATTTGTATAGTAACTTCTATGTAGTGCGCTCAGGAAACAGTAAAGTACTGGTAGTAAGCCATTTCACATGCACCTTTCCTCACACTTCACATACATACCAGTCACAATGCAGTTGGACACGCAAGGTGGGATTTAGCACAAGGAGAAACATCCTTGTGTAGCACAAGAAGGATCGTCCTTGTGAGCAGTGATGCCACGACAAGGCACCCACCGGATCACTGGCCATTCGTATCCCTTTCGTGTCTGCAGTCAGTTGGCATCCATTTCAGCAGTTGCACTTCTACCAAATCACTAGCACCAGAGCAAGCGTATCTGCACATGAGCATATCTGCACACTTATACCACGTGGACATGTGCTTACAATGCAAACGAGTCTCTAGCAATATCTTAACTATCATTTGGCAGCAATTGTATAGCAACTGTGTCTGCATTCAAACTTTATGTGCCTGCAATCATATGTGGACTGATAGCAAGTGCATACTGGCTAACTTGGCTACCCTGCCCTACAGGCGCTATCTTCCACACCAACTTCGAGTATGCCCATAGCAACTCTGGGCAAACATTCATATGTTCAACCGTATCCACATAAAACACACACCCTGCAACATGGCAATCATTTCTGCAGTGCTGGAAAAGTGCATTCACAGAAATTACATCTGCACGTTCTTTGTATCTTTATCTCATTCACACACCAATCATATCCAATGAATTCCTACAGAACGCGTGTCACTTACACCATACATAACATTACTCACAGTAAAACAATAAACAAGGCAGGATGTTACGAGGTACGCAAGACACCGCCGCCATACAGTTGGTGTCCAAGTGCCACTTTCATGACACTTAGACCTCAAGGGAGGGAGCCAAAGTGGCGTGTATTATTTTGAAAAGACACCCCTTGAGTGGAGGGAAGCTGAATGGTGTTCTGGTCTTCCACAACGCACCCCTTGAGTAGAGGGAGCGGGACTGGCGTTTCTTTGCATGCCAAACCTTAGGTGGAAGGAGCCGGATTCGGGTTCCTTTCCAATGTACGCCGGAAGCGAATAGGGCTTCCCAGATGTTTGTTTCTACGGCAATCCCGATAGGAGCAAGCTGCACTAGCGTGCCTTGCCATGACATCCCAAAGGGGAGTGGCCCAGAGTGCTCCACCCTTCTTCTCCATGGCCCGCCTCAACTAGATGGGGTGGAGTGGCATTCCTTTCTAAGGTGCGCCTGAAGTGGAAGGAGCCTAAATTGCGTTACTTTGCAAGGCACACCTCACGCAAAGGGAGCTAGACTGCCTTTTCCTTCTGAGCCAGACCTGAAGTAAAAGGTACCGGGGTGATGTCTCTTTCCCAGGCAGGCCTCAAGTGGAGGCAGCAGGACTAGCATTGCATGCCAAAGCACGCCAAAGGGGAGTAAACCAGAGTGGTGTCCCCATCTTCTCCAAGGCACACTTCAAGTGGAGGGAGCTGGAGTGGCATTCCTTTCCAAGATGCGCCTGCTTTGGAAGGAACATGCATTGCGTTTCTTTGCAAGGCATACCACGCACAGAGGGAGCTAGACTGCCTTTTCCTTATGAGGCAGACGTGAAGTGAAAGGTACCGGGGTGATGTCTCTTTCCCAGGCAGGCCTCAAGTGGAGGGAGCAGGACTAGCATTACTTGCCAAAGCACACCAAAGGGGAATGACCCGCAATGGAGTTCCTTTCTTGTGCATGGCACGACTCGAGTAAAGGGATCCGTAATGATTACTATTTCGCAGACACGCCTCCAATGGAAGGAGCCTGATTAGCGTTCCTTTGCAAGTTACGCCTTGGGCTGAGGGATCTAGACTGATGTATATTTCGTAGGCAGGCCTCATGCATGGGTGTAGGACATGGGGGGATCAGGGGGGACAAATCCCCCCCACAATTTTAAGTGGGTGGGATGTAATGTCATTTATCCCCCCAGAATATGTGTTTGGTGTGTTGTGCAGGGATCTGTTTTTGAAGTGGGGGGAGGCGCTGCTTACTATGTAAGCTGCCCTCTCCCCCCTGGCCCCCAAAGCATGGGGGCAATACCCTGGGGGCAGATGGGTGATCATCTGCCCCCAGGGAAGGGGGGTAAACAAAAAATTAGATTTTTTTTTAAAACCTAGTTTTGGGTGTGGTGGGGTGGGTGTGGCTGGGACCACTAGCCACCAGGGATTTTTGCAAGGGGGGTGGCCCTCTCCCCCCACCCTAAGAGGATGGGGGCACCTTTTGTAGCCTTCCCTGGGGGGCAGATTTCTGCCCCTAGGAAGGGTTACATGAGATGCTCCCATACATTTGGGTGGGGGGGGCACTGCAAATATTGGCAGAGCCATCCCCCAAGCCTGGGGCAGTACGTTTAGCCCCCACGGGGGCAGATGGCCACACACATGTGCCCATCTGCCCCTAGGAAAGGGGCAAAACAAAAATAAAACAAATTATAACTTGTTTTGGATGGGTGTGGGGGGCCACTGAACCACCATGGATGTTTTTATTGGAAAGGGGGGTGGCCCTCTCCCCCCTACCCCAAATGGATGAGGGACATCTCATGTAGCCCTCCCTGGGGCAGATTGCTAGCACAATCTGCCCCTAGGAAAGAGGCAAAACAAAAACAAAAACATTTATAACTTGTTTTGGGTGGGTGTGGGGGTCATTAAACCACCATGGATGTTGTTAGTGGAAAGGGGGGTGCCCACAGGTATCTTTTCGGAAATGCATGAGGTTCTCTGTTTTCCTTGGTGGCTTCGACACCCTAGGCCCAAATCTGTAGGTTGTCCACATGAGCAAAATCAGTGGATTAGCCTTTTCCCTTTTCGCCGAGGTACCGTTTTTTGTCGGGACACCTGTGGGAACGCGGGAAGGTAGGACATCTGCTGTTGGCGGCACGTTTCGGTGGGTGTGCAGAGGGAAATGTCTCTGAAATGTTCATACATTTCACTCTGACCACCACCTGAAACACGTCGCCAACACCACATGTCCTACCATCCTGCGTTCCCAACGGTGTCCCGACGAAAATGGTACCTCACATGTGTGGGTGCACCTACCTGGGTGCAAAGGGAAAAGGCTAACCCACTGGTAACCCCAAGCCTTTCGGCAGAGCAGATTTTGCTCATGTGGACAACATACAGTTTTGGGCCTAGGGTGTCAAAGCCACCAAGGAGAACAGGGAACTCCATGTATTTCCAAAAAGAGGACACCTGTGGGAATCAACAGAGGTCTAGCTTGCGCGAATCGCCCCAGAATGTATTACCCACAATCCCTGGCAAAGTCTGAAATTTGGTGAAAAACTACAATTTTCAGACATTTCCCTCTTGCCACCCACCGAAACACACCGCCAACACCACATGTCCTACCTTCCAGCGTTCCCACAGATGTCCCAATGTAAACGGTACCTGACATGTCTGGGGGCACCTACCTGGCCGCAAAGGGAAAAGGCTAAACCACTGGTAACCCCCAAAGGGTTTGGGAAGACAACCTACGGATTTGGGCCTAGGGTGTCGAAGGCAGGAAGGAAAATAGGGTACCCCATGCATTTCCGAAAAGAATACACCCGTGGGAATCCACAGAGGTCTGACTTGCGCAAATCGCCCCAGAATTTATTACCCACAATCCCAGACAAAGTGAAAATTGTGTTTTTTCCACCAAATTTCAGACTTTGTCAGGGATTGTGGATCATAAATTATGGGGCGATTCGCGCAAGTCAGACCTCTGTGGATTCCCACGCGTTTCTTCTTTTCGGAAATGCATGGGGTTCCCTGTTTTCCTTCGTGGCTTCGACCCCCTAGGCCCAAATCTGTAGGTTGCCCACATGAACAAAATTCCTGAAAATCTTCTGTGCGAAAAGACTTGGGGTTACCAGTGTTTTAGGCTCCTCCCTTTGCACCCAGGTAGGTGCACCCACACATGTGAGGTACCGTTTTCGTTGGGAAACATGTGGAAACGCGGGAAGGTAGGCCATGTGTTGTTGGCTGTGTGTTTCGGTTGGTGAACCGAGTGAAATGTGCGGAATTTGTGGGGGGGGTTTCTGTCATTTTCCTGATTTTCCCCCCAAACTATGGAATCTTTCCCTACATAGTTGTTGCCTGACCTGCGCAAATCACCCCTTCCTAAACTTGGAATATTGTCTACCTTTCAGAAATGTATGCCTTTCTGGCTTCCCATTCAGCTTTCCTACCCTTTTCTTGCATTCCGTCCACACGTCTCCTATTGGACAAAAAAACGCCAAAATCGCCTACCTCTCACAAAATGGCTGATTAGCATATCAAAATATGTTATTTTGGTTTCCACTCGATCTGTTCTTTAAAGCCTGGAAAATGGTGAATGCAGCACAGCAAACCATTTGTTCCTAGCTCTTACAAGGAAAACACCACAGGCTTCGTTGTACAACATTTTATTGGCATTTTCAGAAAAAAAAACAAATGTTCTCCTTTTTGGTCATTGTCTCTCACCCCCCTACAGTAAACCAGGATTCCTGGGTGGCGTTACGACCACCTACATGTGGGCAAAAAGGGGCCAACTTTGGCCGAGATATCTCATTTAACAAAGAAGTTACAAGGGATTGAATGGCGACATACCTAAATCACCAAAAAAGGCCTTGGCACTGGGGGGAAATACCCATGGCAGTTAAGGGGTTAAGACGGTAAAGCCCCATAGGAGATATCATTTGTAAGGTAGCTCAGTTAGTTAATGCTCCAAATGTAGATTGTGCATTGGAATATGTAACACCTGTGTTCAGCAGCTGGCTTAATCTTCCGGTGGGATAATAGGCAGAATGAATGCATTCAGCTTCCGATGCAAAACAGCATTTTCCAGGTCAATTGGTTCAGACAATGTGGTGGAAAACACTATAACTGTTGCTTTTTCTAATTGGCCAGATTTTCATGCATTTTCTGGGTGGAGTTCGGGAGCCGAGTGGACACACCAGGACTCCCTGTATTTCCCGCTCCACCAGACAAATGCGGCCTTACTGCAGGCATGGATTCTCATGCTGGAAATAAGGAAAGGGATTCCTCTGGAATCTGCTTGGAAATGAAACCTGGTAAAAGCAGGGGGAGTCCAGAGGAAGCCATTGTCAATTCCGCCAGCAATCGCTAATTGCGCAAGGTATTTACACTCTACCAAAGTGGAAAAGCAATGTGATTTCACCTGCCTTTTACGCTAAAATCTTCCATTTTGTGGCGGAAAAGAAAAAACTTGCGCCAATGGAAGTGGTCCACTCCATGCAGTTTACTTTGCGTCTTGATGCTTGGGGGTTTTGCGTGATGCTACACATATAATAAATAAATAAATGCATTTAACATGACCCCAGATAAATGGCAATTCATGATCAGAATGAGTGAGCATGGCATGTCGCTGGTAAGAGGGTGTCCTGTGCTTCTTGAGTGCTTTGGCAAATGCCCTTAATTGCCATCTCGCGTTAAGCAGGTGCTTAAACCCATCAGTGTGGATTGCGCAATAATATGTCGACAGAGGTATTTCAAATGGCTAACATCGCTCTTTGGGTGACATTGTCAAAGTGGGAGAATGTTGCCCAGCATGTGCCACTTTCTCTGCGGAGTGAATTGTGCCCACCCCGAGGAAGAATTGTGAAAAACCCACAAGGCCATTGTGCCCTGCTCTTTCAGTGTGTGTCTTCCCCACAGGACGACATATGCCGACTCAAACACGGGTAAGTCTCAGGTGGCAAGCCTGTACCCTAGTTGATGTGGCAAAGGATTCCAGACTTCTGAGGCTGATAACATTAGTAGAATTGAGTTACATGCCACCTGACAGGTATGTGTGATGAAGTTGCAAAGCAGAGCTGTTAGTGGGCTAAAGCAGGAGGCAAGGTCTGCCCACCCTCAAAGGGTACGTACAGCCAAAGGTAATAGGCTCCTCCCCCATCATGGCTGTAGGGGCCAGGCTCCAAACCAGGGCAAAAATTCCCTCCACTCATTCATGCCCACGAGTAGGGTACCCCTCGTGCTCCAGGAACCCTCTTGAGCAACCTCTGTGCTTTCCAGATGATGCTAACGTTATTTAAAGCCAGAAGTCTAAAAGGTAATCACTTAATTGCAGCTGGAAATTAGCTCCTGGCGTGATCAAAATGTCTTAACCAAGTGTGACATTACCCCCTTCATTCATAAGCAATATGTGTGTTCTTGCATTTCTTCATCCACTGAATTACTGTTAGAAAAAAAGGCATTAGGATGGCAGTTGCCAGCCTCTGGCATAATATGCCCATGTTCTTCCAATATTGGCAATCTGTTGCCCTCTTGTGGCCAGGTAGAACCATCATGGCAGTGACTGGCAAATGCCTTTCCCCTGCAGGCAGAAAAGCAGAAATAAGAGGCCAATTCAAGACACAAAACAAATAGAAGTTAAGACAGAATGCAGCTGCCATTGCTGTGTTAGGGAGAATATGTTGAGTGTTCAAGCAAGGAGGTATGTATTAAGCAAGCAAGCAGTGAGACAAGGGAGAGGCAAAGAAAGGCCAGAGGGCCTCTTTGAATAATGTAACAGGGCAGAGGACCCATGCTCTGCCGTCCTAGTAACATATGAGAGAATCAAATAGATCAGGCTTTGCAGAAAATGTTAAACGAGAAAGGAACAGAGTCCAACTCTGCATTCAGAATAACAAAGGCAAAGAAAGGCTAGGCTCTGAAGCCAGCATGAGATGGAATAGGAGGGACCAGACTCATCGTGAGATGCTGGCCCCACATAGCGGGCTGCCCCTCTGGCCACCCTCTTGGGTCCACATACACCCCACCTACTAGGCATCCCCCCGGTCCGACACATCCGGCCACGGACCTGGGGAGTGCTTATAAGGAGGTGGGCTTGCGATCGTTCATCCCATCCTCCTTATTTGCTGTACACCTCCCCCCGAAGGACAGTCAAAGCAGCAACATCACACACCTGGTCCCTCTACTCCCATAACAGGGCTTACTCAGAGGTACAAACAAGATTTCCTCTTTCTTTGAAACCCCCACCCTTCCATTCCAAGAGACACACACGTCTCCTTGCCCCACACAAAAAAAGTAGCAACTTGCAGTTGGTAGAAAAGGCTGCAACTCCTTTATTTGGCAGGAGTCCACTTACAGGTGATCTGCCTCTTAAAGAGCTGGCGTCCTAGCTGTGGCCCACTGGAAGTAATTGTTATTTCCTCTCTCTTACCAAGAGCTCATAGTCAGATGAAAAATCCAGAAATGCAACATACAAAGACATGTTCTTTGCTGCTGCATCCTTTAATGTTCTTCTGTTTTCTTTTCTCCTGTTTTATACAGTGATATTTGTAATTTAAGACATACTGCTATTTTAATTCTAATCTTGTGAAAAGTCGAGTTCTTTCACTAAAACACAATAAATAAATAAAGCAAAGTCCCCAAGATGTCCCCTGTCCCCCCCAGATTTTATGTGTCTCCTACGCCCCTGGCCTCAAGGGAAAGCTACGGCTGTGGTTTCCGTTCCAGGGCAGGCCTCAAGTGGAGGAAGCAGGACTAGCAATGCTTGTGAAGGCACGCTAAATCAAGTGAAGTGAGTTGACATCCTGTTGCATTTTCATTGACGGTACACCTCCAGGGCAGGGTGCAAGAGTGCCATTCGTTTATAAGACATGCACAAATTCAGCGGCTAAGGGTCCCTTTCAAGGAATGATGGGCATTTTCGGAAATCAGTCGATCTCCCAATATTTTTCCTTTGCATGATACAAAAGGAAACAAGGCTGAAAGCAGTGGGCAGGCTGGGAAGGGCATTGGGGACAGTACACCCAAGTATCCTTCCTCTTTCCTTGTTTTGTAAACACCTTACATTTTCGGTAAGGTTGTGCCTTCGTGGCAGTGGAAGGAACATAATCACCAAAGTGTTGCTCTTGCAATCTGGCCACATCTTCTACCTCTGGAAAGGAGGGAATTTGTACATGAACCATAGCCAGAGATTCAACAATTGCTAATTCAAATTCCAAAAAAGAGAGGTTGTTTTGTGGAGTAGCTGCACGTACACCACATAAGCATGGTACGGTGCCATATGGACAATGTGTGTGGCTAACTTTTTGTACCAGAAACGCGACTTGCGTTCAGCACGGTATGACTCAAGCACTTGGTCATTTTTGTCTACTCCACCTATGTACTTGTTGTACTCCATAATGCTGTTGGGCTTCCACACTTGCTGAGTCTGCCCGCGCAGAGGGACTGCTGAAGCTATTTTTCATCACGAATAGTACTTAGCATGTACACGTCCCTTTTGTCGCAGAATTTCACTACCAACAATTCATCCCACCGCAATGCCATACATTGTCCCTTGGCCAACTTCTTACACACAAGTTGTCTGGGGAAGCCTTTGCGGTTACTACGGATTGTACCGCATGCCAGTGTACCCACATTGAGCAATTCCTTGAACAGTGGAATTCCTGTGTAGAAATTGTCTGCATACAAATGGTGTCCCTTGTGGAGCCATGGTGTGAGAAGATTCCAAACTATCTTCTCACTTTAGGATAGAGTCTTTACTAGTGTCGACTCTCATGCTGCAAACATACCCAGTAGTACTTTCACACAACGTGTACATTTTAATCCCATATCGTGATCTCTTGCTTGGAATGTATTGCCTGAACAGTAGCCAACCTTTATACAACACCAATGATTCATCGATGGATATGTTCTGGCTAGGAACATACACCTCTGCAAATCGGTGAGTGAAGTGGTCCAGAAATGGCTGGAGTTTGAAGAGCCTATCAAAGTTTGGGTCAGTTCTGGGAAATGCTGCCGAGTTGTCATTGAAGTGCAACATACGACGCAGTGCTTGAAAGCGATTTCTGCTCATTGTAGCTGCAAAAAACAGGCAAAATGTGGTGCTACAGTAGACCAGTATATCGCGACAGACGGCTTGTGTCCAATTCCCATGAGCAGAATGAGACCCCAAAACTTTCTCATTTCATCATCGGTTGTGGAAACCATGCTTGTGCTCTGGAGTGGGGTTTCAGAGTGGGACCCCTTGACCTCAGGAACTGTGCAGCGTATAAATTGGTTTGCTGAACCACATCTGCAATGAACCCATCATCAACAAAAAGGTTGAAAAATCAATAGGCTGAAACCCATCTGTATTCACTGTGCACCCTGATATACCAGTGAAAGGGGGCACAACAGGCTGAGCCATTGCTGGAGGCACCCAGTGCGACTCCTCAGCCATGTCAGGAACTGCCACATTGCGTGGCTGTCTTGCACGTCCCCTCCTCCTTATAGGTCCACTGCGTGTGGGAAGTGTGCGAAAAGGTGGATGCACTCTTCCTTCCTCTTCGTCATCAGATGACGATGATGAGCTGGAGGAGGGACTTTCATCAATGGACAACTCACTTCCCCATTCACTTCCCTCCTGACCCTCAGAAGCACTATCTGTTTCAGATTGCATGTCCACCTCTGTGCCTTGCTCTGAGCCAGACTCCATCACTGCAGCTGATGCCTCTGCACCAGACATTGATCGCCGAGAAGCCATGACTACCTTCGCTATGGAACCCTTCACTGCCCAAAGACCAGATGAAGACTGAAACAATAGGTATGTGTGCTTCTCAAAGTATGGAACCTAGTAGAGGAAGTGGTATTCAGTACCACAAACCTACTCCACACAAGTACACCAAAAGGTCCAGACTTTGCTCACAAACTGTAGCAGCCCTCTGCAATATGATGTACTCCCTGCACGCTACAATAAACGGAGTACTACTTTGCAAACACTCACGTGAAATGCTAAGGACCAGCTGACTGCTTTCCTACAAGTGGGTAGACAGCTACAACACACCTGCACCTAAAAGAAAAACAACAAAAAAGCTAAGGACAATGTCCTCTTCCGCTAAACTTTACACAAATACAAGCGTGGGGACAAGGATTACAGCCACACTACCCATTCAGAAACAGCCAACATGCTTTGCACCATGCCCTCCTCCATGGGATGCTGGTGGATGGGGAATAGAGGTGAGAAGCAACCATGCAACGTATTAATGATTGGGTGAGTTGAAAAGCCAGAGGCAATGAGGACGCAGACAGGGAAGATTACAAAAGTACATGGCAGGCCCTTCCAGGCAACTGCTGGCACACTTTTGACAAAAACACCTGCTCATTCACATAGGGGTGTCTGTTGTAAGGGGAAAGGTCACGAGGACGAAATTAATGCAAGGCCAAGCAAATTGATTTAGGCTGATGCAACTGGTGATGGGTAGCTAAGAAATAAGCAGCACAGACATACTGAATGCATTGACATGCCATGAACGCAAACAATTGCTAGGAAGTGGGAGTCTCACTGCCAACATACTTACTACCATTTCTATTCACATTTCACATATTCCAGTACGTCCATCAGTTACTGGGCACCCCCCACCCCTGTAAAATAGCGTCTGGGCAAAATCCATTATGTCTCCAATGAACAGCTCCATGCCAGTTTTGGAAAGGTGCACCCCATCTCTGTGAAACATCACAGCACCTTTGATAATGCCATGGTGAATGGTCCGTATTCTGTTGTTGCCCTCTGCCAGTCTAGTGAACTCGCCATTCAGTTTCCACACCGAGCAGTTGATGGCCCTTGCATTCCCTTGAGTTCTCCAATCCCTCCTGGGAATCATCTGGGACCAGGCCACCACAGTGTTTGGAAACCTCTGTGCAATCCATTCAAGGTACGCCATGAGCTGCTCCCGTACCCCCTTCCGTCCCACAGAAGCAAAATCATTTCCTCCCAGGTTCACCACTATAAGGTCGGGGGGCCTCTCCTTTTGCCTGGGCATCGATGATGGCTCCTCTGAGCTGGTGAAGGCGCATTCCCCCCGACCCCAAACCAATGCACTGCAAGGCCATCCCTTCCAGACCCAGATGTAGGTGGCCCCTATGAAAAGTCATGCAGCCCTTTGTATATAAGAGTGGCCGAAAATCCACACAACCCTCACCCTCACTAGGAAATGGAAACAGGAAAACCCCATGATTATGGCTACACATACAGTTTACAAAACAACACAACGATTGCGTCAACACATGGCTCTTGTAGCAATCCCAGACACACACTTCACCCATTCGGAACGCACCTCTCATTTGAGATAACAGTAGGTCGACACATAATTGCCACATTATCTTCAGGGGAAAGAGGTGCAGAAGATAGTATGTCACCCTGTGCCAATAACACAGTTTAGTTTAGTTTAGTTTATTATTTATAGGGCGCGCCATACCCTGGGGCATCAGGGTGCACAAGACATGAATATGCTCAGCTTAGTTACAGGTACATGTTAAGTAGGAACTGTTGCTGGTGCAATTGTAAGCAGTGGAGGTTTATACTCCTTTGGGCCACCAACTGCACTGAACGGTGGTAAGGTGGCTTGCACATGCTACACCACTATACTTTGGCAGGGTGACTAGTCTGCCAGATGATATGAAGTCCACAGGAAGTGTGCTTTGTACGCTCTCTGAATATAGGTACCCTGACAGAATGTGCCACATTTACCACAAATGGATGCACTTTCAGACACTTTCATTGTGAGTGTTTCGGCCACATCTCCAGGACCACTGGTGAACTTCGGGGCACACGACTACCAAGGCAGAGAGGCGGCCAAGGTCACACACATCAACCACCACCGCCCTACATCGCTTCCTGGTCAGCACTACAGCTTTCCCCTCCAGGAAGGGATGGGGACCCTGCCGGGCACCCTGCAACCACTGCTGAATTTGGGGGACAAAAAATCCACCTGGGGGACGGACGCCCAAGGCCAATGACATCACCCTCCCCCCCCCAATGTCCTGCCCCTCTAGCTACCATGCGTTACAGCTTTTCCCCCTGCAAAAGGATGGGGACCCTGGCGGGGCACACTGGGACCACTGCTGGAATTGGACCACAGAAATGGTGACCGTTGCAGTAAAATGAATAAGCTCTGTACCAAGTGTGCATAGCATGCTCAGAAAAAATGACCATCTGCATAACTACTAGAAAAATAATTGAACATTTGTTGCTACTTATGTCGGCCAAACTTTTCCTTCTGCAAAGCAGCCACCTTCCTCAATGCAAGGCACACCCATCATTGGCCCCCGAACCTCCCCACTACCCTTTCCCACTCATATCACTGACAATGCAGCCACAATTCCTTCCACCACAATAATCCTCCACCCCCACATTACCAAGTAATATATGTTGTATTTACATAAGTCAGCGAAAGCTTTTCAGTAACCGCAACTGCAAAGGAAACATAAAAGAATTACCTTCTGTGCTTTGCCTACCAATAACACATCCAAACTGTCGGGCAACTATCTGTACATTATTCAGGTCCTTCCACCAGATACATGACACTTCTTAGTCATCTACCACCACGGAAGGCTAGACTGCACACAGACTGGAAATGGAAATAAGACCAGTGGGCATATGGCATCCCCCAGCACAAAAAGAACCTCCTGGAAATCTTGGACCAAACCATCAGTGTTTGGAAACCTCTGTGCAATCCATTCCAGTTCCTCCATGAGCAGCTCCTGTATCCCTTCCCCTCCCACAGAAGCTAAATCATTTCCTCCCAGGTGCACCACTGTAGGGTCGGGGTTGGGGGGGTTGCATCACCTTTTGCCTGGACATCGCTGATGGCTCCTCTGAGCTGGTGAAAGTGCTTCCCCCTGACCCCAAACCAATGCACCGGGAGGGCATCCCTTTGAGAGCCAGATGTGGTTGGCCCTCGGAAATGTTGTGCAGCCCTTTGGATGAAAGAGTAGCCAATTATCTACACAACCCTCATCATCGCTAGGAAATGGAAACAAGTAAACCCCCATGAATATGGCCAGACCTATAGTTTACCAAATAGCAGAATGATTGCGTCAACACATGACTCTTCTAACAATCCCAGACACACACTTCACCCATTCGGACATGCACCTCTCATGTGAAATTACAGTAGGTCAATACGTAATTGGCACTTGCGTTTCAGGGTAAAGAGGTGAAGAAGACAGTATGTCACCTTGTGCCAATAACACAGTTGTGCTGGCGCAATTGTAATCAGTGAAGGTTGCCTGCTCCTGTGGCCCGCCGACTGCACTGCACGGTGGTAAGGTGACTTGCACATGATACACCATTACACTTTGGCAGGGTGACTAGTCTGACAGAGGATATGAACTGTGCAGCAAGTGTGCTTTGTACCCTCTTTGAATATAGGTACCCTGACAGAATCTGCGCCATTCATCACAAATGGATGCAACTTTGGACACTTTGTGAGAACTTGGGGCGCAGCTCCAGGACCACTGGTGAACTTGGGGCCATTCGACTACCAAGGCAGAGAGGCAGCCAAGGTCACACACATCAACCACCACCACTCTACATCTCTGACTGGCCAGCACTGCAGCCTTCCCCTCCAGGAAGGGATGGGGACCCTGCCGGGGCACCCTGCACACCCACTGCTGAATTTGGGGGACAAAATATCCATCTGGGAGATGGACACCCAAGGCCAATGACATCACCCCCCCCACCAGCCTGCCCCTCTCGCTACCCTGCATTACAGCTTTTCCCCCTGCAAAAGGATGGGGACCCTGGTGGGGCTCACTGGGACCACTGCTGGAATTGGACCACAGAAATGGGGATTGTTGCAGTAAAAGTAATGATCTCTGTATCAAGTGTGCGTAGCATGCTCAGAAAAAAATGACCATCTGCATTACTACCAGCAACGTTTTTTGAAAGGTTGCTGCTACTTATGTCGGCCAAACTTTTCCTTCTGCAAAGCAAAGCAGCCACCTTCCTCAATGCAAGGCACTCGCATCACTGCCCCCCGAACCTCCCCACTACCCTTTCCCACCCATACCACTGACACTGCAGCCACAGTTTCTCCCACCACAGTAACCCTCCACCCCCACATTACCAAGTAACATATGTAGTACTTTCATAAATCAGCAAAAGCTTTTCAGTAGCCGCAACTGCAAAGGAAACATAAATTAATTACATTCAGTGCTTTGCCTACCAATAACACATCCAAACTGTCTGGCAGATATCTGTACATTTTTCAGCTCCTTCCACCACGTACATGACACTTGTCAGTCATCTACCACCACGGAAGGCTGGACTGCACAATGATAGGAAATTGCAATAAGACCAATGGGCGTATGGCAACCCCCAGCACAAAAAAAAAACATTGTACAGATGGCTAAGTGGCAAACTTCCCTCCCAGGGAAACAGCACGGTTCAGCTGGACTGGGGGGCATTTTGTGCACTACCCCGGCAAGTGTGTTCCTGGTCACCCCAATACCTCCCCAGAGCATCCACTTCCCTTCACAACACCAACACTACAGGCCCAGTTCCCACCCATCCCAATAGCAATGTGCCCTCCACCCACTATACAATGTTGAAATAACCAAAATTTGCATACGTACATAACAAGGGAGAAGCTTGAACTGCTCAAGACCTGTAAAGGAAAACAAAACATAAACTATCGGTGTCAGCCCACCCAAATACCAAATCACCCATACTGCCCCCCCCCCTATTGCAGTACGTTTTGGGCACCCTGGCACCAGATGGGCACACCAATGTGCCCTTCTGCGCCACGGCAGGTATAGTAAACCAAGAAAATAATTCAAAATGGCAGGCTGCCTTTTAGCGGTGGCGGAGGGGCCCCCTACACCGCTGTGGAATTTTCTAATGTGAAGGGGGGTGCACCTCTCCACCCCCACCCCAATTGGAGGGGCGGGCCATCTCATGTAGCCCTCCCCAGAGGCAGGTAAGGGGGGGCTGTCCTGCACTCCTCCCTGGACTCAGGCGTCCGTTCCTAGGAGCAGATATCTGGTCCCAGGGAGGGCTGCATGACATGGCACCCACTCCATTGCGGGTGGAGTGGAGGGGGTCAACGCCCCATCCCATTCAAAAATTCCCGATCCTTTGGGGTGCCCCACAGCCCCCCCTAAAAAGCATTCCACCATTTTCACTTTTTTACTTTGGTAACCCAACTCCCCTTGGTGCAGAGAGGCAGATTGATGTGCCAATCTGGCCCCGGGGTGCCCAAACCTTACTGCCCCACGGTAGGCCACAGGAATGACTGTGCCTATTTGCACTATTCCGCCCCACACACGGTGCATACCCACTTTGACTACTTCTTTACGGGGCGCGAGACTTTGACAGAATTCACAAAGGCTGTTTATAAGGTCAGTGTCCTCTCTGACCATGCCTTGTTGCTGGCCACATGGCAAAAGAGACGGGATACGCCTCTGAACCAAACTTGGAGGTTGCGGGCAGAAGCATTGCAAGATGATGCGCTTAGACAGCATCTAGGCAAATTGATAGATACTTATTTTGAACACAATGTGGGTAGCATGGATAGGATAGGCACTATGTGGGAAGCTTTCAAGACAGTGATATGAGGAGAGGTGATGGGTAAAATGGGGGGGCCTTCGTAGGGGGCTGTTAGACTCCCTTGCCAGCACGTAGGCTCATATTGAGGACACAGGGTGTTGGGACATGGTGAGAGTAGCAGAGGTGGAAGATCTGATCCAGCTGTGGCAAAAGTGCCTTTCGGACTGGGAGCGACTTGGACATTTCAACTTTCCTAAATTCATGCAAAAAGTTTATGCAGAGGCGGATACACCAGGGAGGCTACTGGTATGGCTGTATAGCAGGGAGGATAGACGGGAGATGATCTGCGCTATTCAGGATGACAAGGGAGTAATTAAACGAGAACCGAGTGAGATTAACAAGGACTTTTCTCATTATTATGAAACCTTGTATATGCCAGTGGCAGAAACTGGTGGCTCTGAAGTTAGTGGGCTGCACAGAGAGATATGCTACATACCCCTCTCACTGTGGAGTAACATCTAGTCCCTATCCGTGCACTGCTGATGGGGAAAACCCCTGGGCCTAACGGCATACCTGGGGAATTCTATGTGGAATACGCTGGAGTACTCGCCCCTAGACTCCTTGAGGTGCTGGAGGAAGCATACAAGTTAGGGAGGCTCCCACACTGGTTGAGGGAATCAATCAAAGTCCTGATACAAAACCCTCGCAAGTCACTGTTGGAGTGCAGCTCTTACACACCCCTTTCTATGTTCAAACAAGATTGTACAATCCTCACAGTCGTTCTGGCAGACAGACTGAAGAGGGTGATCGGTACCCTGATACATGCGGTTCAGACCAGATATGTCCCTGGCAGTAACACCTCATGGAACTTGAGGGCGCTGTACCAGATCATTGACAGCAACAGGAATCTGGACTGCGCAGTCGCATCACTAGACGTTGTCAAAGTGTTGGACTCTAGCAACTGGGAGTGGCTATATGAGGCCCTTCGACAGTTTGGTGGGCGCAAGAGTAGATGGGTAAGGCTGGTGGATGGTGTATACTAAGCCAGTGGCGAGGGTGCACACAAGCAAATGTATTTCTAATGGGTGGGCATTGAAGAAAAAGGCAGCAAGCAAGGATGCCTGCTGTCCCCTATGTTATTCATCCTTCCCTTGGAGCTGCTTGCGGTGTTCCTGCGTTCGGAATATGCCAAGGCTGGCATTTCTTTACATGGGGCGAGGCACTTCATTTCTTTATAAGTGGATGATATGCTTTTGTATGTCACATACACCGAAGAGAATCTCTAACTCATACTTGAGGTGATAGACAGGTTGGCAGACTTCTCAGGTATATGCATCAACCATCACAAATTCTCTGTGTTCCCTCTGGCAGGGTTTGCTGATCTCTGTTGAAGCCAATTGCCCAACTTAGATTTAAAATGGGAAACAGATGCTTTCAGGTATCTTGGGTTAATGTTTGGCCGGTAGGCTCCCTCCTCACACGAGCCCAACACACAGATGATTTTGGATGGAGTGGTAAACTCTATGGGATTCTGGAGGAAGCTCTCTGCATCAATGATGGGACAGGTGGCGCTGTTGAAAGTGGTAGTACTCCCACGTTTATTGTACCACTTCATTAATATCCCCTTCAACATCCCCAAGGTATTTTTTTTGCAAACTCAATACTACTGTGAGGGACTTTATTTGGAGAGGATAAGGTAATAGATTATGTCTGAGCACACTGCAGGGGTATTTGAGGAATGGGAGGATAAGGCTGGCCCACTTTGAATTGTACTACCCAGCGGGACAGCTGCAGTTTGTCTTGAGTTGGCTGGTTGACAAGCCCTCCCTGGACACGATTTTATTGCAGCCCTTCTTTGGACATTATTTTTTGAAGGAGGTGCTGTGGGTACATGAGTCTAGGTTCATGCATCTGCCCCACCTGGTAGCATTAGGTAAGACTTTGCGGCACAGAACCTGGCAAATGATGGGAATTCCTGATCCCTATTCTTCCTGGTAGGGTTGCTGGACAGTAGGCCCACCTCAGTAAAAGTGATTAGGAAGTATTGGGAGTCCTGTGGGGTTGCAACGGTAGTAGACTTGTTGCAGGAGCAAAGTGTGATTGACTGAGTCCCTGGTGCAGACCACCAGCATACATGGGGGACAATTTCTAATGCACACAGGGTTAAAGAGCTTGCACTTTGATGGCCACTCTTTAAGAAAGGCAAGGAGAGCGAACTGCTACTGGATGCCATGTATGACATGTCTGAGGGGGGCCATGTGGTCTCCAGAATACATGAGGAGCGCTCCGTGAAATACCCCATTTTGAAGGCAAGTATGCAATGGGAAGCTTATCTGGGGAGAACTCTTACAGACGCAGAATGGGCCCGGACCCTGCTTTATAATAAGAGGGTCTCTAGAAATGCTCAGTTTAAGCTATTACAGTTGAATGTCACACACAGGGCATACATGACCCCACACAAAACATCTCAATTCCAGGGAGCGGGACAGAGGAGCTGCCCTAGATGTGCAAATTACCTAATCCACATGTTTTGGACTTGCCCGGTGCTTCGTGAGTTCTTGGCTAGCTGTGGCAAAGAGGGTAGCAAGGGGCAGAATTGAGATGCAGAACTGACCCCCAAGGCCTGCCTGCTGGGTATGTTTCCAATGACGAAGAAACATACTGCCCACTTCTCCAAGATGAAAGACTTGATTTGTGTGCTTGCTAAATGCAAGAGAGCGATGGCTTGGAGGTCAAGGGAAGGACCCAGCTTTAATGCTTGGTGGAGAGATTTGTACAGATGGGCACTTGTGTAAACTGCTGTCGGCAGAGGGCAGTGTATATTGGTGTGAGAGAGGTGAGTGACAACGTGACTGCATTGAACGCCTTGAAGCATGCATTGTTTGCCCCTTCGGATGATATGTCTCCATAGGCCACTTATAATGCATGATGTGTAAAGTTGGACTTTGTGCAGCACCCACATGCGAGATCACGCCACTAGACACGGGTAAGGGAGTTGCAGGACCGTCTTGGCACAGGTAGGGGTTATTGTTTGTTTTTCTGTAGTTCTCATGGTCTAAAACACCTTTGGTTGGAGTAGCTGAGATCGTAATTGAGAATGGACAACAACCTGTTACGACATCAGTTGCATGTATTTTATGTTAAAGGAAAACAAAAAATCAAAATGAAAACTCTGAGCCATAAGACCTTTTGCTGCTCCCAGTACAAAGCCTAAAGTGGGAGTGGGGAAAATAAATGATAGCTCTCTTGTAAAGTTTCCCACTGTCCAAGCCTCAACCCAGAAGAGAATAACGGACAGGTTCCTGGCGGTCAAATTGCTGCCCTTGAAATATCCCAACGCACATATTGAAGATCCAGTACAACAATAGCCACCAAGCAGTACTCTATATGGAATATCGGGAGGCCAAAACATTTGCCAAATGAGGCTAAGATATTGATACAATACAGAACTCTAAATGCTCCTTGAAAGGCTAACTCAAGTACGTTCTGTCCACTGGCTCAACCACAGGGCATCGAAATGGAGATGACCCCCCCGCTGCACACATTTCTCCCCCACTCCCTGTATTTCATATAAAACAGGAAGCATTGACCAAAAAACTCCAACCATCACAACTTAATGTGAAGCAGAATTAGGGAGACTTTAGGCAGGGACATCCCACTTAACCAAGCCCACAAAGATCAGGATAAACGCCCTTTCACTCCACACACTGCCCTCTGGACCAAAATCTCTCCGCTCTCTCCACCAAACTACTAAAAACACTTGCCTCCCTCTACCCTCCCTCAAGCATACCTCCTACTCTGATATCATCCGGCGGCCATCATTAAAAAATTGACAGAACTGGTGGTGAACTCACTCCTCAACATAATTATTGCTTCACTTACTGAAGGGTCATTTCCGGATACCCCCAAGACTGCTCTCTAATGTCCTCCCTTGAGAAAAACGACCCAAGACTCAGACAACATGGCCAACTAACGACCCTTTACAAACCTCCTGTTTATCGGAAAGTTCTTGGAAAATATAGTGGCTAGACAACTACTAACCAGAATCAAAGAACTACACTTCCTGAAAGATTATCAGTCGGGGTCCCGCCCCAAGTGTAGAAATGAGACAACCACCATCCAGGAGTAGGATAATGCCCTCTTATAATGATTGATAAGGGTGACTCATGCCTCCTCGTCTTCCTTGACCTCTTGGCTGCATTCGATGACCACTGGACCCTCTCCCTCCACGTCGACAGGATGGGATTGACTTGCAATGTCCTGAATTGGTTTACCATCTAACTCTCTGTCAGACAACAAGCCATCCAAATTAACATGTTTAGTTCTAAACAACTTTAAGCCTCCCTGTCCATCCTCTTGCTGATCCTTTTCAACCTTTACATGGAGCCTCGGGGCACCCACTTCATAGATACCAATATAGCCATCCACCAATACGCAAACTATACACAGTACATGAGAGTACAATGCCCACATGCCGTTGGTCATCTCCACGATTATTAGCCTTCATCCAGTCCTGGATGTTGACTGTCTACCTCAAAGTTAACCCCTCCAAGACCGAATTCGTCCTCATTGGTCCCTCCGCTAAACAACAACATGTCCAACAATGATTCAATGATATGTAAATATAAAGAAATGTATGCACAACTCTTGGATTCAGCAAAATCTTCAGGATTCACCATTGACAGTTGCATGTCGTTCCAGAAACACATAGCAAATAAAGCCCAAATGGCCTGGCACTAAATCTACACTCTTTCCAAAATCAAACCCTTCATCCCACTGCAGAACTTCTGAACCCTTGTGGTCTTGCACATCCATCAGGAGAACACCCTGCTCGCGGGACTCCCAGCCGCTCACTTGGCTCACCTAAAAGCAGTCCATCACTCTGCAGCACACCTTATTACGGGTGCAGCGGGACTCCCAGCTGCTCACTTGGCTCACCTAAAAGCAGTCCACCACTCTGCAGCACACCTTATTACGGGTGCACGGAAATTTGACGGAATCACAAGTCCCACGTGTACAACATTGGATTACCCTCCTGGCCAGGATACTGTTCAAGACTGCATCTACAAAGCAGTCACGAGTAGCACACCAGTGTACCTGGTGGCTAAGCTCCACATATTTATTGGCACATGCTCCGCACGCAGCAAATCAACGTACCAGCTCGAATCATAACTCGTGTGCAAAGGGAGGACACACAAACCATCCTTCTCTTGTCACACACACACCCCCTTTGGAGCTCGATCCTGGTAAGGGCTCAG
This sequence comes from Ambystoma mexicanum, assembly GCF_040938575.1. NCBI lineage: Eukaryota > Metazoa > Chordata > Amphibia > Caudata > Ambystomatidae > Ambystoma > Ambystoma mexicanum. The sequence goes on from NC_090939.1 coordinate 881,353,973, forward strand.
ATTGCTCCCACAATTCTCCAATTTCATAAATCTCTCAAAATGTGACTTTCGCAACAATACCTGATGAAGGGCTAATCCCAGACTGACACACACACACCGCAATTCACAGTGTTGAATTACTGTTAAAGGATGCAGCCCAAATGCTGGCTACACACACACACACACACACACAGTACAGAGCTCAGCTGCTCTTGTGCTAGGTCTGCACTTTAAACAATAAAAATGAATTAAAAATGTCCTTCTTTCTTATTCCTCGTATAACATATTACATTATTTCAATGGTTTGATTACAGCTTGAGGATTTAAAATGAATTGTCATTCTGCACCTAAGCTGCCAATTATTTTCGGCACCTTTTCGGAACCTTTTACACTGTGTTAATATGTACACATTAGTAGGGTTACCAATCTTGCCTTGCACAAATGGTTGTGTTCCAGTTTCTAATTATTTGAGTTTATTTTCAGCTGCATCCGATCATGCGCTGCAGTTGAGGTTTCCTGCACTAATGGTGCCTGTGCTTGTCTAGCACACCCTTCTGCTTTCTGGATTTCCTCCTCATCCTTGTTCCTGTTCTTCCGGTCATTTGTCCATATCACCTAACCACACTGCACTTTCCGTTCCCTCTGATCAGACCCCAGCATCCATTTCCTTGACCCAGCTTGCAGACCAGTGCAATGCCATTTCATTGGTCAGGGTTTGGTTCAGTTTTCTAAATTTAATTCTGAGCTTTCCAAAGTATTTCTCATATGACCTTCTATCCAACTTCAAAACCATCAATTTTGGTGACTTGTTTGTCTTCCCCCTCCCCCCCACTTTTGCTATTCTGCCCAGTCCACACATATCGCCCACTCCAGGGGGTCTGCATCCTTTAGGTGTTTTGGACAATCAGCCCTAGACCGTATAGTGCATGGTGAGGGAGCATCTGAATGGTAATCCAAAGCATCTAGAGATCTGAAACTAGCCTATCCCTGCCCTACCAACAAGAACATGCCCATCCCTGATGCCAGTTCCCTCTGGTGGTTTAGGGACTCTTTGCTCTTTCTTTAAAGAGATGCCTCAGTTGAAGAATCTATACTCCTCCTAAAGAGAGCAGAATTCGAGTTATTTAGTAGATTATGTGGGGTCCCCCTTTTGTAGCTTCCCATCTTTTTCTAGCTAATCAGTGCCTTCGCCACTCCTCTCTGAGAGACCACATGGTTGAAGAGGCAACGCCTCACACCTTTGCTAAATAACATCCAGCTCAATTAGGCTATGAATTTATATAATAACTGTTTCCATCCAACTTCACTTCACTTTTTTGAGACCCGTGTCTGGTGCTAAAAATACAGATGGTGCGGACAGTGCAAATTGAGTCAGCGTCAATGTTTCAGTTGTTCTAGAACAGAGTTAGACATTGGTCTCCCAGAGAGTACAGAGGCCGATACCAGGACAGTGCACATTTCAATAGGTTCCTTTGACAAAGGGACTGATCACAAGTTGTGTGGTAGCCCTTAAATGCAGTGGTAATGGTGTTGCTGCCACATTTAAGGGTCCACCGAATCTCGAGTCTGGCGTGTTTACCCACAATAATTTTTAGCGCAATTACCGCTGGCGGTATTACAGCACAGTAATTGCGCTGAATAATCCCCATTGGGTCTAGTGGACCCCATGGGGCATGGGAGTAACAGTTAGCGCCCAACCCGTGATCCAGCTGTAGTACCACCAGACAGCTGGGCGCTAACGCAAAGTAAGTTGGGCAGTATCCGAGCCCAAATACCGGCCAACTCGTGATCAGGCCCACAATGGCTGTAAGGTCCACAGAACACCTACACTTCCCGCTGCATAAGAACATTTCACTGGTAGAACAAGACACATCTACTTATAGTCATTGTTTGACAAAGGGATGCATCTTCTTGTTATGCATAATGGAGACAACATATGTGCATCAAGCAATCAGTCACAAAACATAACGGGAGCGGAGTATATTCCAGAGGAAAGGGCCACCCCTAAAGTGTTTGCTCCGTCTGCTGCAGCTATTAAGAGGTCTATCCGAGGCAACAAAGACAAGTGTGAAAAAAGGATTTGCCTTCCAGGAATCTACCACCTCCATGGTCTTCCTGAAGGCTGTTGAATTGGAAAAAAAGTTCCAGATCGCTCAAAAATGTTTTGATTCTCTCCAATGTGGCGACTGTAGGGGGTTAATGTGACTCCTGCATCAATCCCAGTACACCACTGGATGCACAAAGGAGAAAGCTGTAGGTTGGGAAAATCCTAAAGGTGCAACACCAAATGTTTGGTGCATGGGTTCAGAGGACCACTGTGTGTGAGCTGTGGCAGCTGCAGAACATGTGAACCAATCGGATTTGACGAGGTCAGTTCTACTTCCACAGCACAGTGGAACAAGGATAAGCTCTGAAAAAGATTAAACAGACTGCTCGGTCGGGTCTGTAATGGTGTGACAGATGCTTGCAATCATGTATATAGCACCCGTGGAGCCAGCTCTCGAACACTGCACTTGGTCCATGGGATTGGAAGGTGCTGAATATCATGTGTGTGAGCTGTATACAAGATTTGGAAGGTGGGTTCCACCACACAGGAACCAGACATTGCTAAGTACAACCCTTAAAGCACAGTAATGGTCGGTGTCATTATAAAGAACATTTACAAAGATCAGGCTATCAGTCCACCCAGAGTGATAGTTATCCATCATGTTCGGCACCAGATATGCACCGATGACTTGCTATATGTAGAAAGTACAAGAACTTTGGCGAGTTTTTGTTGTTGCATTGGAGCCTTTTTTTCTATGGCAATATCTCCAGAAGCAAAAGCAGCACGTTATTTCAGGGACCTTTCCTTGAATATAAATGTATGTTTTGGCAGATCAGATCTGCAAGGTACATCAACCGTGCAATCTCCTCCCTACACAGGGTGACACTGCCAAATGTGAAGACCAGCCTGGGATCCTCCAGTCCCCAAAATCAAAGCAGTAGATGTCATCCATACCAAATAGTTGGGGAAACTGTTGCCACACCTCTGTATTCACTAGACCTAGGACAAAGGCCCCCCCTTAAGAGTTTCCCAGGAAAATGACAGTAATTCCGGCAAAAGAATCAGCGGCATATTCCAGGTCCGCGGGTACACACTTGCCCCCCCTTGCCGGAAACGGTACTGCCATCATGCAGGAATTACCAGCAAATACCAAAAACTGCCGGTGATTCCGGCAAACAGACTGCCGGACTCACCATTGCCATTAATTCCATGGCGGATAAGGTCGCTGCAATGGGGCCCGTCCCACGCATGCACCATGACTGCCACAAACGGTGGAACGACCTGCGGCTGTGGGTCAGGAAAATCCGGGCCACCCATCAGCGGGAATCTGCAGGCACAGGAGAAGGGATGGTGGCACCCCGACCCTGATGCGCTGGGAGGAGATGTGCAGCTCCATCCTGCACATGGTGGGCAGCGTTGGATTCGGGGCAACAGAGGCCAGGCCGGGACCAAAGGTGATGGTGGAAAGTACAACAAACCCCATGTAAATGCCAATTTTGTGACCAAAAAAATGAATCCTCATGCAGAGAAACACTGAATGGGCAAGGGAACGGGTCTGACACATGTCAGTCACAGCAAATGGGCCAATCCCATGCACACATGCCAGGAGTTGTGGGCAGACGTAGTCATGCACAAGCACCATAGACATAATGCACTACCCCACACATGGACACATGATGAGCACCCATATGTGCCAAGGGAGAACAGGACAGGAATCATAGGCCCACTGCACATACAACAACAAGCCATCGTGGCAGACCAAAAGTCAATGTGCACCCCCACCACCCTCATGTAGGTCAGCAGGTGCACACTTCCCCCCGTTGCCGGAAACGGTACTGCCATCATCCAGGAATTACCAGCTAATATCAAAAATTGCTGGTGATTCTGGCAAACATATGCCGGAAACAATGATAGCGGCACTAAGACTGCCGGAATCACCATTGCAGTTAATTCAGTGGCGGTTAAGGTCACTAAAGCGGGGCCCATGCCACGCACGCCCCGTGACTGCCACAAGCGGTAGGACGACCTGCGGCTGCAGGTCAGGAAAATCCTGGTCACCCATCTGCAGGAATCTGCAGGCACAGGAGAAGGGACGGGCGCACCCCCAACCCTGATGCCCTGGGAGGAGATGTGCAGCTCCATCCTGCACACGGAGGGCATCATTGGAGTCGGGGCAGCAGAGGCCAGGACCAAAGATGATGGTGGTAAGTACAACAAACCCCACATAAATACCAATTTTGTGACCAAAAAAATGAATCCCATGCAGAGAAACACTGAATGGGCAAGGGAACTGGTCTGACACATGTCATTCACAGCAAATGGGCCAATCCCATGCACACATGCCAGGGGTTGTGGGCAGACGTAGTCATGCACAAGCACCATAGATATAACGCACTACCCCACCCATGGACACATGATGAGCGCCCATATGTGCCAAGGGAGAACAGGACAGGAATCATAGGCCCACAGCACACACAACAACAAGCCACCGTGGCAGACCAACAGTCAATGTGCACCCCCACCACCCTCATGTACAAGCACACATCGGAGCAAAACAACCAACCAAACAGCATGTCAAGAACAGAGCACGACACACACAATGTAGCATGAGTGTAATACAAGCCCGCAGAAATGAATCACTATAGACTAACTGCATGCTCATCTCACCCCAACAGGCACATCCTCTGACAGCGACACGGCTGGTACATCATCTGGCCGGGCGCAAGCAGGCGGGAAGGGTGCACCACCACCACCTGCAGACCAACTGCCACCACCTCCTGCACACCCACCACCTCCTGCAGACCAGCTGCCACCACTTCCTGCAGACCAACGACCCCCACCTCCAGCAGACCAATGACCACAATCTCCTGCAGACCACCCACCACCACTACCTGCCATGAGTGCTGCGCAACCACCACTGGCAGCTGGGACTTTGGGATGTTTGGGTTGTGTGGAGAGGGGGAGGGGTGTGTTCTAACCACCAAAGGCCCTGACATCGCTAGGGACCTTTTGTGGATATGAGCTCGGAAGAGGGGGATCCAAAGGTGAAAAGGCATCACCCAATGTACAAGCAGAAAGGAACTTTTGTTTATTATTTTTAACCCATCCAGTCCTCAGAGGCAAGAGACTTTTTTGTAGAAAAGAGACTTAACCACCGGAGGTCCTGATACATGAGAAAGGAACGGTAGACTTTTACTGGGAAAGCTTAAGCGTGTACTGTGCTCAGGAGTCCCGCCTTGTCCCGTGCTCAAAACATGGGGAAGGGAGACCCCCGGCTACCACATCTTGACTTATCATTTGTGAACACTTCTTTCTTTATTATGAACACTATCCCACACTATTTTTGTATTTAGTTGTAAGGATTGGCAATAGTTTGTTATTAGTATAGGCCCTTTTATTTGACAAGACGCCACTAGGACTGCCTTATTATTATATGATCGTCCTAGCTTGCTCCCATCTTAGATTTAAGTTTAGATTAGGGGTTTTTCCAACCTACCTATACAGTTTATTAAACACCCTTGAACTGTGATCACTTGTGCCTGTCTTTACTGTTACCACCATGTGTTCCTTACAAAGCCCTTGCAGGAGAATATACCAGGCAATTACAAGTGTACAAGAATATAAGAAGCCCTGGCAGGAGAGTATACCATTACAAGTGTGAATACAAGGAGCCCTGACAGTAGAGTACACCGGGCAATTACAAGTGTGAATACAAGAAGCTCTGACAGGAGAGCATTCCAGGCAATTACAATTGAATGAATACAAGAAGTCCTGGCAGGACAGTAAACCAGGCAATTACACGTCTGTGAATACAAGAAGCCTTGACAGGAGAGCTTACCAGGCAATTGCAAGGGTGTGAATACAAGAGGTCATGAGAAGAAATATCAGAACTGTGTTAATCAGGGCTAAATAGCTTTGTAAGTGACAGTGCTATTGTGGGTCAAGAAAGACACAAGGAATTGTTAGACAAAGAATCCAGAAGAAGGCAACCACCCTCTGCAACTAAGACTCTTTGTCCTTGGAGATCTTTTGTGTTGGAACTATTTATTCTTCCTTTTCAAACTCTTTTTCAAGCACCTACGGTTAAAAGACATTTCCTTTTTCACTGTATAGTTTAGTTTATAGTGTGAGGGTCAGCATAGAACTTTTAGATACATGGACAGTTTTGATTCTGACATCCTGACACAGACAGAACCTTAGTTTTGGTTTTAGTAATGATTTTAGTGAGTAATGATGCTCGGGACTGATGTTGCCTGTGACAGCGGAATCTCAATGGTCAGTCTGTGCATGCACGCCCCATGTCTCACCAGGGCATACATCTCATGGCCCTAGGTGGCAGAGTCTAATAATTTACATGCTTTGGAGAGGTGGTGGTGTTGCATTCTGGTACCTGCAGTGCATAGCATGTAGATGTCCTTTTTGGTTTGTAATGTCCTGGGCAGTGACTGCAACATCGCCAGTCATATGCTAATCCTGTGTGTTGTGGCCTGCCAATTTAGACATGTGTGCTTGTTGGTCATGCATGTGCTGGGTGCTTGCCGGACATTCATGTGTGGGATCCCCACTTGCCTGTGGCCCATGCTGCAATGTAGGTGTAAATGTACATGTACTCACCCAACATCTAGGTCCTTTGTTCTCTGTGACGTGCCATGTAAGCCGGCAGGGTGCTGTTCCGCAGGACCATTGAGTCATGGGTCGGTTGAACCTGGGAACCGGGAACAGCAGTGTGTGATGGTCAGGTTGGCGTCACAGGTAACCTGGACATTGAGGGAATGGTTTCGCTTCCGGTTTCTGTAGACCTCCTCTGAGGCATGGGGGGGCACCAGCTCTACGTGCGTGCATCCAATGCTGCCAATACATTGTAATATGCCTGAAATTGTGTAGAAGCGGACCTTGGTGGTGCTTACCTCTGCCTGGGTGGTTGGGAGGGTCATGTGCTCTGTACCAGCACTCTGAAGAAGGCAGACTGCAAAATGCCATGCAGCTGGCTCACAGAGTGCTGGAATGTGCCAGTGCCCAGGAAGTGCAGGACTGACACCAGTTTCAACAGCTCCCAGTGTCATCCTGGATTAAAGTCAGGAGGTCATGAATGATCTCCCTGTCTAGGGAGTACAGGGTGTGCATCTCTCTGTCTGTGAGGGCCCAGGGTGTGGCCCATGTGCAAGGGATCATGGCACACCTCTGTAGAGAAGCAGCTGTGTACGTCTGTAGACCTCACCTCTTTCATACAGGACGAACAAGAAGGCACTATGCCTGACCCCGGGTATTGTTCCAATACTGCATCCAAGGTATGAGAGACATTATGCCCTCAGTCAACCGTATCGAATGTATCCAAGGACTGAAGCGGTAGAAGGAAGTCTGCAGACCTCAATGGAGCTTCAAGACCTATAAGGTAAATCTGGCAGGTTCAAAGTGATGTCATAAAGGGAAGACACAATGAAGTACGGACACAATATGAGAACACTTAAAGAATGAAGATGTAACTGAAGAAGCAAAGCAAACTTACATATGAATGTGAAGAATCCATGCATACAAAGAAGATAAGTAATTTGAGATGTAGCAAATCAATATATGCAGAAATGCAAGGTAGATGAGCCACATTGAAGCTTGCTGCAGTAGAAAATATAACACAGGTAAAGCGGCCAGGTTGAAAAGATTGACATCGGCTCTGAATAATAGTAAGCGAAAAGCTCAAAGGAGAGATACCAGGGCTGAACAGCTGACATGCGCAGGAACATGAATTCATGCACAAACATAGGATAGCTGTTTGGCCAAGGATCAAGGATACCACAGCAAGAAGCAATTGCAAGGTACAAAGAAGTCAACGAGGATAAGCAACGTACTCAGGACATATTTCTCTTAGATTAAGTAAATGAGCGAACATTTGTGAATGCCAATTATTGTACAATTAAAGATGCAAAAAGCATATGCAAGACAGAGCAATCAAGTCTCAAGGGGCCGAAGAGAATCATGACACCAAGTATAATTGAATCAAAAAGTACTAGATAGAAAGGTAAGATGGACAAAATCATGGTACCCTCACATGTGGTACAAGACCAGAAAACAAGGCCTATTCATAAACCATAGACGAAGATAACGATGTACCTTAACTCCCTATAAAGTTTAAAGAAGAGAACATCCATCAAGGTGAACTACAAAGAAGAAGTCTTGGATGAAGGCTTAACTGATGGGAGATGGTAAGCTAACTGGCCAAGTGGGCAGTTGTCGGACGTTCTTCTCTGCACCTGGGTTTCATTTTGCTTACGTGCTGCTAACAAGCAGAATGTACAAGGTTGGGAGAGAATGCCAACCAATCATGAGGGCCTATGCATTGGTGAACATACATTGCTGCAGGGGCCAATCTGCTGCTGTTATTCTGCATTATACGTAGTTAGAGGGAAAATCAAGGCATGCCTACCAAATATGGGACAGCCAATCATGTTACTAACACCTACATAAGCTATAAGTAGATATGTTCCCCTAGCCAGTCCCTCCATTCAATAGGTTTTATTATTTGCCACGTAGGATGATGGCACAGCCGACGCACATCGAGATAAAAAGCCTTTGTGTTACCGAAATGTATCTGAGAGTGTGTGAGCTACAATTTGTTATTCGCCAGGTTTCCCTACTTTATTGAGCTGATAATAAAGTAGCATTTTGCCATATTCTTTGAGTCTGTCTGGTTATTTGGGTCTGAGATGATTTATTATGGTAATCCCATTCTGTGCATAAGAACGATCAGAGGTGCTAATGCACATTTTGGTAGTGGTACACATGGTTCAGGTCCAGACCCTCAGCTTCTTGAGGTCTTCCACCATCAACCAGAAGACTGCAGATTTTCCTGTGGAGAGAAGTAGTACAACACCAATGAGCAGAGAGGGTGGGTAGGTGCCTCTTTGAAGAGATTCCTGTCTGGTCCCCGCAGGCGTCCCATGGACTGAAGGCGAAGTGGTCAAAGAAGGGTGCGCAACATACTCCAAAATGGAGTAAAATAGAGATGAGATACCGTTACTAAGAGATAGTGGAGAAGACGATCGTAGAAGAAGTGTGCATATTTGTATGGGGATTTGAAAATATTGGTCTAAAAAGTTGACGTGTTTTGTGTTGTGATAATATAGGTTGATGGCTGAAAATGATAGAGCAGTAATAATACATTTGACTAGCTACCAGATCCTAAAAATACTTGATTAGCGCCATTCAAATCATAGGATAGCAATTTTGAAAAAATAAAATAAAGACTCTTAGAATCTCAATAATAAAAGCAGGATCGCAAGAATCGATAGAACCATAAATGAAGAAACAAAAAGAAAATTATTGTATAGGTTTGAACATAGTTTGGAGAATATTTTTGATATATGGGTGGCGATTGATGGTGCTTGCCTGAATTAATTGTTGCGGCATAATTAAATAAAGTAAGAAAATAATGAAAGAACTGGTACATTTTGACAGTTAAAAACAACTTGTCATTGTGGGGGGGACACCCCTTTTACATTTGTACAAAACATTACCATGATACCCATGTAAGATTAAGAAATACCATGCTCACTAAGTAAAAGGCACGGCTGATAAGATGTTCATGCCCTGGCCTCAAGAAGGGTCGCTAGCAAGAACAGTATTGCAACACACGACAACATACTTACATGCTGCGCACACAGGGAAAGAGTTACAGAAGAGGTTAGTCAATAGCCATTTTAGAGCTATGGAAGATGTATCAGAGCGAGAGAGAGGACCAGCCTGAGAAGGAGTGGAAGATCAATCTGCATAAGAGAAGGATGTAACACCCTCGACTCCTCTTTCTACCCCCAAGAACAATAGTAAAACTGAGGACAAACAGGGAATGTATCCTCTAAATGAGTTAAAAGCAGCAGCGGGGTATGTTAATCCAACATACCCACATCCTGCTTATAATAGTGAGGACAGCATGGAAGAAAGCAAGAGTAAAGAGCATAAATATATGTCCACACGCGACGAACATAAAGAGCATGATGAGAAAAGGGACAGACAGATAGAAATCAAGGGGAAGCCAAGAAACAAAAAAGAGAGAAAGACAAAGCAATTGGAATGACAATAGTACAGAACGAGTGAATAGGAGGACAGATACTACTTAAATTAGATGGAAAGGGCATTGACGATGTTAGAGAAGGAAGAAAGAGAGAAACGAGAAAAGAAGGAAAAGGAATGAGAAAGGGCATAGAAAGAAGAGAAATAAAAAGAGGAAGTGAAAGGAAGAACAAAGAAGGTATGAAGAACAGAAAAAAGAGAAAGAGAATAGAAGAGAAGATATAGAACCACAAAGATTGAAAGAACGTAGGATGCACAGAAGGCAAGAGGAAGAAGAGAAAAGGGAGCTGGGAAGAAGGGAAGAAGAAATGAGAAGGAGTAGGGGACAAAGATGACAAAATAGATCATATTGTTAATAGATGTATAATACCCATTAAATCCAGAGAGCGATGGGAAAAGGGGGTGCAGAGAGCTGCAACAGATACCGAGAATACAGACATGGGCTGATGAGCAGGAGGCAGAAGGCATAGGGAAAAGGATTGGGGATCTATATAGACAGATGAGAGAGAAAGGTAGTTATGAGGTAATTGGGAGCATCACAGGATCTCCACTGAAAAGAAACGGGAGATAAATTGGATGACGTACTGACGGAAAAGCATAGAATGCTGTCCATAAACAGATGTAGTTTTCCGATAGATCTGAACATAGAGAGACGGTTAAAGTGGTCAGACTTAGAAGACCCAAAAGAAAAAAACACCAGAACTGACACCATATTCTGAACGACCACCAGCAGGGTCGCCTTATGTAAGCAGGTTGAGGTCATTACCAGGACGAAGACGAACGGGCGAAACTAGCCCCACATGGAAGACGCCAAGTGTAGGTGGATATGATTTTGGACCACGATTTACACAGTTCCTGTTAATAGAGAAAGAGGGAGGAAGGCCACAATATATTCTGTGGCCACAAATGGATAAAGAAAATTTGAAGTATACATTACCTAGTTTGACTGCAAGTGGGCAAAAGTGGATTTATGAGTTAGAAAGAATGAAAGCGGGAATGACATTAGCAGTGGGTCACGTAAAACGCTTATTAGCAGCTATTGTAGGGGAGAGAGCTGACAGCATTTGGAGACGAGCAGGGAATGCGAGTGTGACAGCACAAAACATGACACATGATGGAGCACCCTTTAACAATTGCAGGGCAGACATATGGAGGATGCTTACAGTACAGTATCCCGAAACAAAAGACATGGTTGTGATCATGACAAGGAAAATGGGAGAGGACGAAGATCCTGTTGCTTTTATTCAGGAGATTCAATAATGTTGACGTCTTGAGATGAGAGAACCGTGGGATAAAACAGTGGCATTTTCATTTCATCATATTTTCTGTCAGGGACTGCCGGAGCCAGTGCAACGCGAGATGAGGAAACAGGTAGAGATGCAAGCGAAAACAGAAAAGCGAACTCTCTATCTCTAAAGATTTAGTATTTGATTTATACTAGACTATAAAGAGAAATACCAGATATTGAGTACAACAACAATTATGGGAAGATAAAGAACTTGGAGAATTCAACCAGACTTCAGAGCCCCAATCTCTACTAATTCACAAAATTATTCAATCTTTAATACATATAACATACATCATAAAATCATTTTAAAAGTTCATCACAGGAACCTCACACATGTTCACTAAAGTGCCCGTGCCTGTCACCTTACAGATGAGCAAAAAAGTGCAATTGCATTACTGAACATTAAAACATGCAGAAAGTGCAAAAATGCAACAATTAAACACACACATTATTTAAAAAAACACATTAAATAACCAAACACAGTTATTTTCAACAAAGCAAAGTTCTCAATTGATAAATCACTCTGATAACTATGTATGGGCTTCAATGCCTAAAATACATATAATGTTTGCTCAGTGTCCTTCACAACACTTAATCTAATGTTGTCCTTTGACCCTATTCTAGGGGAGAGAGCTGACGACATTTGGAGACAAGCAGGATATGCGAGTGTGACAGCACAAAACATGACACATGATGGAGCACCATTTACAATTGCAGGGCAGACATTTGGAGGGTGCTTAGAGTCCAGTATCCCGAAACATCAGACATGGGTGTGCTCATGACAAGGAAAATGGGAGAGGACGAAGATCCTGTCGCTTTTATTCAGGAGATTCAAGAATGTTGGCGTCTTGAGATGAGAGAACCGTGGGATAACATTTTTAGGTTTTCATTTTATTATATTTTCTGTCAGGGACTGCCGGAGCCAGTGCAACGCGAGATGAAGAAACAGGTAGGGATGGAAGCAAAGCCATCGCCAGAAGTACAGTTGACTATCGTACACCATTATCGATTGTTACAAAAGAAAGATAAGAAGAAAGCTGAAAATAGAAATCAGGAAGAAGCAAAGTTGATACGAAACAATTGTTGAAGTTTTCTATAGAAGGAGCAATATTGACGAGCGGTGGAGGTGTGTTAACACAAGAAGTACAGCCCATGCAGCAAGGTAATGCAGGATACTGCAGGGTACTGTAAGGAAGGCATGGTATCAAAGTAAGGCAGACACAAGTGATCCCAGTTCAAGGGTGTTTATTAAATAGTAAAGTGGGTGAGATAAACGCTTAATCTAAACCTAAATCTAAGATGTGAGCAAGCCACGACCATCAAATCATAATAATACAGTCCTAGTGGAGTCTAGTCAATTAAAAAGGGCCTATACTAAAGAAACCTATTGCCAATCCCTATGCTATGATATGATATGATATGATATGATATGATGTGATATGATATGATATGATATGGCATTTATAACACACCTATACACAAGTGTTTCAAGGCACGATATGATATGACAATATCGCTATGCTACAAAATAGTGTGGGATAATGTTCACAAGAAAAGAAAGAAGTGTTCACAAAATGATAAGTCAGGATGTTATGGCTGGGGTCTACCTTCCCCATGTTTTAGCACAGGACAAGGCAGGGCAAGGCGGGACTTGTGATCGCAGCACACTCCTGTGCTTCTCTGGCACGAGCTTAAAGTTCCTTTTCTCTATATCAAGGCCTTCTGTGCCCAAGTGTCTTCTCAAAGAAAGTCTCTTGCCTCAAATGGTCTAATATGCCAACAATACAACAAAACAAAAGTTCCTTCTGTTAATCTTCAAATAAGGTGATTATGGTTCACCCTGTGATCCCCCTCAGTGGGGCTCCGTTCCTTCTCTCAATTATCAGCCTCCCTCAAAACACTTGCCAATTCAAACAGAGACTTCCGAAGGGCGATCTCGTCTCACTGGACCACTCTGTTAACCTATAGCAAGTGCAGGCTTCACAAAATCACAGTTCGCACCGCGTTCCCCTCAGCTGGGCGCAAATGCCTCTTGCACAATTGCCTCAGTCGGGTTCACACTTTGCACAGTTCACAATTTCAAAATCTCATCAGAAAGAGGGGGTTCCATTCACCTAGCTTTCTCTTGGCATCCCTCCGTCGGGTTCACATTTGCCACAGTTCATATTTCAACAAAAAGTCATACTAGACCCCTTAGGTTTTTCCCTGTACCTAAGTCCAGGTCTCAGCCCCCAGTAAGGCTTTCCCTTAAGCCCCCAGCCAGGCTCTCTCTAAACCCCCCACAGTTGGTTCACACAATGCTCTAGGGTGTGTTATGGTTCGCCCCAATTTGCAGGCATCCCTCAGTCGGGTTCATATCTGACTCCACACCATGTCAAAGACTTTCGATTGTACAAGAGGGCTTGGTTTGACACTCGTATGACCACCTTGCACCTCATGCCGGCCTCCCCTAAAGCCGCTTGGTACCGGTTTCTCCTGGTTCAGGAGAGGGGGCACCAGCTAGAGACATTGAAATGAGCACCCACGTTGCGCCGGACCCCTCTATCTCTGGTGCCAGTTTCTCTCACACATGTTCACAAAGGTCTCCCTCTGCCGAGCTCAGAACCCTCTCACAAAGTTCACAATCTTCAAAAGTATGTTTTTGGACTCCCAGTCCCAGAATGCACTTGTGATCATTTTGCTCCCACTTCACAGCTGCCCAAAACCACATTCCATGTTTTTGGAGCCGTAGGAGCCACAACGGGGATGTTTCAATGCGGTCAGGGTCTTACCTCCTGCTCCTCGTGTACCTGGGTTCGGCTGTCTGACCCCAGGGGAGGAGTCCTGCTGTCGGTACCACCAGGCAACCCCAGCTGCCCCCGGTCTTGCCTTCTGGAAGTACAGCTCCCTCCTCCACACTTCAGTTTCCTCTCAAATAGCAGGGCCAGTGTTTGGGTGGTTTCTTCCAGGTCTTCCAGGGCTTCTGTAGCTCACAAGGTCTCTCTCCTTCTCTCCGGCACCTTCCGGCATCCCTGTCTCGCTCAAAGTGTGCTTTCCTGTTTCCGCCTTTTATGCAACCTGGGAGAGACAAGAGGAGTCAGGTGCGAGTAATTAAAGACTTAGCCTGGCCTCATAAATGGGACAGTCTGCTGAAGAAAAGGGGAGTCTGTTTTCTGTGTCTGTGGTAATCTTCATCCTCTCATATTCTTCCTCCCAATCGCTCTCCTCCTCGTCTCAGTGACTTTAGAAAAGAACAGAGGGGAGGAATTAAGGGGATTGGAGTTTTCACTAGTAAGTGTTAGGAAAATCTGGAAAATTACTGTTGAGAAAGGGGGGGGTAGTCCTGTTGTCACTCTTGGGGAGTTGTCTGTGAGAAATGGTCCGTATCGGGAAGGGGTGGAGGGTTTGTGTTCCTAAATATGGGGAAAAGGTGTCACAAGGAAGCGGATAACGTGTCTCACCTAGGGTATTCCCCCGAGCGTAACACTGTGTTCCCTACCCAGGTGATCCTCCCTCGCTCGTCCACCCCCAGGGATGGGATCTGAGAGTGCCAGTCCTTCCCTGGCCACCTGAATAAGGGATTCTTGGGGTCTACTTGGGAGAACACCCTTAGGTTTCTCACAGTACCCTATAGACCAAAGTGAGTACAACGTTTGGCCACAACTTAGAAGGAATGGATCTAGAGGACAAGGTGGATTTCAAAACCCATAACTGGGAGGAGGATTTAATGAAGGACAGCCACAACAATGCTGAAACTGTGAAGATTAGGACATATTGCCTGAAAGAGTAGAGGTAGGGGAGGCATGCAGCAGACTGACAAGCTCCAAGAGGGGAGGATGGACTTTTCTCCACAGGAATATTATGCCCAAAATCACGCTCAGTATCAGACACGCGCGCAATGAAGATAGCAGATCCTGCAACAAACACAATCACCATAAGGGCAACCAAAGCAAGCACCCATGCAGGCACAAGTACAGACACAGCAACCACAGTAGGCTCCAATGCAACAAGCAACAGTGCCACAATGGAAGGCGAATACAGGAGCCCCACAAGCACCCACACCCAGGATAGGGAGTGTGACAGAAGTGGGAGGGAATCCTTTTACGGGTACAGGGATGAATTTATATCCACAACAGGAGAGCCTACAGACCGACTTGATGTGTTCAGTACTATCTGTGATACCAGACCCACAGAGAAACCAAGGGTTAGGGTCATGATAGGAGGCAAACATTTTAATTCCTCGTGGACACAGGAGCAACTTGTTCCTCTGTTTGAGAGGGAAAGTACCCAATGTCTGGGATTGCCATGAATGCGCAGGGATTCTCCGGGGCCACAAGTTTGGTTCCTTTTACCGACGAATTACCTCTTTCTATAGGTGAAGATGACTTGTCTATACCACTATTGTATTCTCAGCAGACAGCAGTTAATATATTAGGATACAAATTGATGACAAAATTAAACATGACAATATCTTTCACTGAAAAAGGGATAGCTTGTTCAACTCCAGGGATACACTACATAAATGTAAAATAATTTATGCTAGCATTTACAGACCAGAAGGCATTGTGAGGGTTCCCTTTTGACCCAGAAGTATTTTTGTATGGAGTAAACATCTTATTGACATGGCTTCATAGACTGATAGGTAAATTGTTGAGAATACCTGATGAATCTTTGTATAGGCCAGACATACCTATGGGTGATGAAGAAGGACAGGTTATCCCTCTAGAATTAGAAGCTAGAGTGGTTGTTCATGGGACATGTGATGAGCGAAGAGCATGGAGAACAGTAATAGCTCTTAATGAAAGGTATAAACGAACTGACTAGACAGACAAGGAGTTGTTCAGAGACGATTATTCAGATGAATTAGTATTCTTATTACTTATTGGATTAAAGTTAAGAATAGAGAGATACCACAGAGAATGGCAATAGTAAAAAAGAAACGATAATTTTTTCAGGAAGATTAAGAAAAGGTGGCAAGCATTTTATGGACCAGTAGTCCATATGATGTGGCTCTATTGAGTGTAGCTGGGGCAGTTAAAATTAAGCTTAAACCAGGTGCAATTTTGCCATGTGCAAAACTGTGCCCCATGTCCAGAGAAGCAGATGAAGGCATATTCAAAGCCATTTCCGCTTTAATACAGCAGGGAATGTTAGTGCCATCACAGTCCCCATGTAAAACAGCGGTGTACCTGGTGAAGAAAGCGAGGGGTGGGGGTCATGGAGATTTATTCAGGATCTCTGCCCCTTAAACAATATTGTCAAAGCAGAGTTTCCTCTAGTTCCAAACCAGTTATGATATTATGCCAAATCCGAGCTAAAGCCAAATATTTTACAGTGATAGACTTAATACATGCCTTCTTTTCAATTCCCCTTCATGAAGACTCACTGGATTTGACCTCGTTTTTGTATAGAAAGCAGCACTTGAAACATACAAGATTGCCTCAGGGGTACTGTGAGTCCCCATCAATCTTTAATAGAGTCCTTCAGATGGACCTAGGTAACGTACAACTCGAGTGCACAATAATTTAGTTTGTAGATGATAGATTTGTGTGCAGCGTTTAAGTGAGGCATGGTATCACAAGTATCACACTGACATAAGAGCTACACAGTTCAAAACCTTTATTAAATCCTTGGGGTTTGGAAAACTCCTACTTTGCCCTATAGATATGATGGGTGAAGTATCTACCATCAAATAATAAAGAAAACACAGTCCTAGTCAGTTTATGTAAAATCAAAATGGCCTATACTAAAAAAAACTAATGCCTGCCCTATCTCTTATACAAATATTGTGTAAAGGGGAATGTGTATGCAAAGGAAAGTCGGTGTTATAACAAAGGATGAAGGTGCCTGAGCCTGCTCTCCTCCCCACATTGGACTGCACGGAGTAAGGCAGCCCCCGTAGACAGGATGACACACTGGCTCAGGTTATTAAACAAAAGGCAGTTCAAAACATGGGTCGAGGCCCGCTTGGCCTTCCACGTTAAAGTCACTTATTTTCAGTTCACTACAAGTTCTTGCACAGCTCAACTAAAGTTCACATAGGTCTCCCTGTCGGGCTCGGACGTCTCAAGGTATCAACATTTTACAGACGTCTCCCTCATTGTACTAAGACCTTTCAAGACATCAACAGCTCACATAGGTCTCCCGCAGTTGGACTCATACCTCTCAACAAAAGTACCTGATTCAATGTAGATATCCCTCAGCCAGGCTCGGACCTCGTAATCACAGCACCTACTGGGGTACCCTTCACCAAGCTTCATTAACATTCAGTAGGGGTTCCCTTTCCCCAACTTGTTTCACCTTCCAGGTATCCCTCAGTCGGGCTCTGACCTTTCACTGATGTCGAACACTTTTGAGTGTGCAAGGTTTTTTCATAGACCTCCGCAGTTCGACTTTCACTTTAGCTCTCCCTTGTGTTATTTTCCCCAGTGTATCTTGGTCTTGGTAGTTCCATAACATAATCAGATCAGTTCAACACACATTGCTAGCAAGAAGACCACTCACTCCACACGAGACAGTAGGACACTTGAATACTATGGCATTACTTTTTGCAATTACATTCTGCTCCATGTGCTGTCTTTATTTTCTTATGCTTATAACATTTCGTGACATATTGTTTTACAATTCATCTGAAGTTGACAATGAGACATCTCTTTCAATCCCTGACAAAGGCACAAGTAGAATGGATGCTGGGGAAGACAGTCAGGATGTACATAAACATCTTGATAACCCAGCCCATTTAAAGAATAACATGTGGTATCAATACATGAGTGATGTGGGGGAGAAAAACGTCAGACCAAAGCTGTTATGTTTGTTCTCTCTACCTTATGCCATGAATACAGCCAGAACATTTATAGCAAGAGAAATACCTGCTCATGATGCGATTTGTCTCATCCAACTAGCAGCATGCTTGACCAGAGGACAATTTGAAGGCAATGGGCAACCCTACGATGGATTTAAAAGAAAACATTCCAATATGAAGATGCTTACATCAAGACACAAAAGATGGAAAAAGATCCAGAGTGGAAGAATAGGATGCTCCATTATTCATTTAGTGGTCTGACTGGAGGACAGATAACAATAATCGAACAAAAGAGACTGAATTGTGCAGATGGATTGGAAAGGCCAGGATTGCCGGGGTGCCGGGAGAGACCTCAGCTATTGGTATATGGATACGTGGAGACTAGTGTAGGATGGGAAGCAGGAATGCTAGCATGCACTGCACACTTAGTGATGACATCACCAGTGCATATAGTGCAGTAAGTGAATGAGACATGTCTTAGGGAGCGAACCAAGTTTGCAAGATTTCTAACATGGGTTGAAGATGAAGCAGGACCCGTATCTATATTAACCATGAAAAATGTGACAATGTGTTACAGAAACAAAGGCCTGACCAAAGTTGGAGAAAACAAAGGATGTCAGAAAATAGTTGAAGTTCCAGGAATGACAGGATAAACTGCAGTATTAATGGATCGCTATTGGGCCTCTGGATCCAAAGCCTATAGGAAGTTACCCAACAGCTGAGAAATAATATATTATCTGGTGATGATGCATGTTCATGCCAGGAATTCAAACTGCAGTAAACGCCAAGTGGTTACAAATCACTAGGTGGGATGGGAGCTGCTGCAAACAATTAATATGACCATAAAAGTATTTGATGTGATTAACGAAGAATTGAGGGCCATCAGACCTTTGGCCCGCCAGAACAGGTGTGTCTTAGACCCGATTACAGCAATGGAAGGAGGCGTGTGCGAAGATTGAGCCTTTCTTCTGTAACCTGCCCCCGATAAAGAAAATGAAAACCTGACCGGTGCAATAACTATGCTGTCAACTCTGCATACGAAAATGGTGGAAGAAGTAGATGAGACCAAAGATTCAGCTTGGTTTTCATCTCTGTTCTCATGGGTTCCAACCTGGTTGGCAAACGCCTTCAAACTACCTGAAGTAATACTAGTGTTAGTGTTGCTGGGATTCTGTCTTATAAGAATATTCATAGGACAATGCAAGAAAACAGCAAAGAAAGCTATTGGGATGAAAATAATGATCGATGTGAATGTTGTGGCTGATGAGCACACAAAGACTGAAAGCACCACCCATGAGCACCTGAATGACAACCCTCTGGCACCCCAGGAACAACGATTTGCTATCCCAAGGACCATAAGAACTATGTGGGACGTTGAGTGTTCTGTTCACCAACTGGGAAGTGCTGTTACATGACTTGGAGTGTGGATGAACACAAAGAATACAGGTGACCTAAGGGGGTGACAAACATAAGGATAGCAAAAAAAAACATTCTGTTGAGAGAGGGTGAAGAAGATTGAGGAGGTGGTTGAGGACTCAACCAGAGGGGGAAATATAGAGGAGCAGCTGTATAGTTCATTAGACCCCAAACCCTCACCTCCGTCATCAGCTGCCTAACAGCTCCCTTACACAAGTTCCATCGGATTTAAACTGACCACGCCTTGATAACGACCTCTTTGGGTCAAAACACGTGTTGGCTTTGTTCAGGGAGAAACTATACGTGTCCATAGGTATGAAATAATAAAAACCACTGAACTACAGATATTGGTGGCATGGCTTATCATTTGAATGCGCAACACGCAACAGCCTAACGAATCTCACCATAATCAATCCAGCGCCAGGAACGATAGGGTTCCCAAACACCCTGTTTCTACATTCTACCATATATGGGGCAACCAATCATATTACTAACACCAACATAAGCTATAAGTAGATATGTTCCCCTAACCAGTCCCTCCATCCGATAGGTTTTATTATTTGCCACGTAGGATGACCTCATAGCTGATTCACATCGAGGTATAAAGCCTTTGTGTCACCAAAATGTTTATGAGAGTGTGTGAGCTACAATTTGCTGTTCACCACATTTCCCTACTTTATTGAGCTGATAATAAAGTAATATATTGCCATATCCTTTGAGTCTGTCTGGTTATTTGGGTCTAAGATAATTTATTATGGTAATCCCATTCTGTGCATAAGAACGCTCAAAGGTGCTACTGCACACTTCCACCTTGTCACTTGCATCCCCTGTATCCCAATCCTCATCCTCCTCCTGTTCCTCCTCCTCCTTCTGTCCATGGCCTCCTGTTGCCACTGCTGCTGTTCCAGCACCATCAGCTGCACATCAGCATGCAACACCTCCAGGTCAATGGAAGCAACAATGAGTGATAGCATGGTTGTGTTGGGAAGTGTTCTTAGGGTGGGTGTGGCCCTTAAGTACTGCTCCTGTGTGCTTTGGGTTCACCTGTGTGAGTTGGGTGCACCTATGATGTTATTTCTTCCACCCCAGTCCATTTACTGGCAGCTCTGAGGTCGTGGTGTCTCCGGCATGGATTTGCCAATAGTACCGGCAAATATCTGCCTCTTTTACCAGCAAGTCCATGCTTGTGATGTGCTGGCAATTCTGTTCTGCCGGTATTACCGGCACATGTTTCTGGCATTGCCGGTATTTGCATTGCCTGTGTTACTGGCACCAGTTATTCCAGCAAATGGGTTCTGAGTTACGCATACTATGTGTGAGAAACCTGAGAGTATTCTCCCAAGTAGATCTCAGGAATCCCTTATTCAGCTGGCCAGGGAAGGACTGGCGCTCTCAAATCACATCCCTGGGGGTGGACGAGCGAGGATCACCAGGGTAGGGGAGCCCTGGGCTGTGCTCAGGGGAATGCTCCAGGGGAGACACAGTACTGTACCACAGAAAGGGACGAGGAAGACGAGGTCCTCAAAGGCTTTTAAGGACTGTATCAAATTTATAAGGAAGAATACAGACCCAGAATAAATATGTTCCTCCCTCTCAATGGATAGGGCAAAGCTTTATCCAATAGTTGGCAGCTGGATTCACTTCCAGATCTTTTGCAGATTGATTCTCTGCTGTCCAATCTGGGGGTAAGATTGTCAATGGCGGCAGAAGCAACTATTCCCAATGACATGGTGGACAAAAGGATGGAGGATGCCTTGAAAAATAGTTATGCTGGGCACAGCTAGCTATGTGGACTAGCACTTACTCCTCATATGCAGCACAGTCTCTTTTGTTGAGCCTCAACGATTTATGTGCAGAAACTGGCAATGCTGAGGAGTGTTCCTCTCTGCGAGAGCCGGGGCATGTCAGGTTTTGTTCTTTGGTTCTGAAGGAGGGGGCTTTGGTTGTGGTGCAGCGAAATGTACATCTGAGCGATTGGAGCACAGAAACATCTAAGAACATGGCAGCCCTTATACTGCATTTTGTGGGAAAGCAATTCTCCCTTTGATGGATAGTTGGAGGGACACACACACAAATTATTCAAAGAAAAAAACTAACCTGAGCTCTGAGGAAGAAAAACATTCCACCTTCAGATGTGAGTGCTGCAGACCCTCCTCCAAACGAAGGCATATGCCAGGTCCACCAAATCCCAACTCTCGAACAAAGCCATGGGAGCTACAACCAGTAGACAAGGCACAGCTGTTTTAACTTCAAAAATATCTGTGTTCCTGACTAAGGCAAGCTAAGACAGAATCTGCCAGTAGGGGGGCATCTGCACAAGATCCTTTCAACCCGTCCTCCTTTTTGACCTCCTGTCATAATGGTAGTCCAGATCCCTCCCTCCTCTTAAAAGGGCACTGTCTGGCAAGATGACCAGTTTCTCCACAAGAAGAACATTTGTGGTTACAGGTAGGAGATAGGGGTACGAAGAGTTGTACATGTTCTTCTTTATCTCCTACTATGAGAGGACTTGATATGATATATGATATTTTATTTGTATTGCGCTAGTACACAAGTGTTTCAGAGTGCGACAAGGCAAGGGAGGGGAACAGGGTAGAACATAACAATGATCTTACTAGGCCCAGTGACATTGAGAACGCGCAAGTGCATGCTAAAGGGAAAGGGGAAACATGCATGGAAGGGGGACAGTGGAACGTGCAGAGCAGAGGAGAACAGATAAATCACTTGTAGAGTATGATGTATCCCTGATCCTTTCTAGTATTATTAACTCATGGGATGACTCAGGAGTCTCCCACTCCTGGGAACTATGAAGGGATTTTATCAAGGGATACAGTTCTCCCTTTTCTTCCTGTTCTAATGGGTATTTAGGTTGGGATGAGGTTTTATCATGATGAATTTCAAGAGTCTCTTGTTTATCAGGGGGAACGAATGGCTCCGACATGTTAACTTTCTCTGAGGATTATAGAGGAGGTAAGAAGATCTCAGGACAAAATCTAGCCTTATAACCCATATCTTTGCATGAGAAGCACTTCTTCTGTGGAATGTGGGGTAGTGATAACAAGGTTCTCTGGCTCAATCCCTCCCCTGCATTATACATGGGTTCCCCAATGAAGGGAAATGATGTCACTGCAGAGATAGAGTGCTTTCCTTTCCTGTGCAGCCCGGTTTGTTGGTGTTCTTCATTCCTTTGACCTTGCCCTGTTCTGCATTGCAACCATGATCCTTTAGACACATCTCCTTGAGAGATTTCCTATTTTGGATCCTTTTGCTTTCCTTACCAGGGGTGGGGGGAGGCAGGGGGGTTTGCACTTGTAATTGTGTTCTCCCTGCTCCTGGTTTTCCCTTGCACCTTTCTCTTTGTTCCCTATTGATTTTTAGGTGTGGTGTGCCATTGTGTCCAGTTCCTGTGTGAATGCATATGTTTTCCTCACTATTCTGTAAGCACAATTCCTCCTTGTGCCTGGTCAGGAATCTTATGTATTGAGTTAGCCTCCCTTTGTTGTTATACCCTTTCTCAGTCCCTGCTTGTTCAGCAGGGTTTTTGGGCATTCCAGGTGGTGTTTATCGTCCTCTTGGGTATTGCCTTTAGGTTACCTTATACAATACCATAAAGGGCGTTAGCTCACAGACACTGTTGTCGTATCCGGCAAGGACACAGTTAAAGGAGCCAGGCTCCTGATATCACGATTGCCTGTGGCCTCTCATAGGTAAGAAGGTAGCGCATGCGCAAAGCCCCATGCTAGGTTTCAGGCAGTTGCAACGTAAGAAATAAAGAGCTAGTTCACCCGGTATGCGGCTCTGTGTCTTTATTTCCCATCACGATTTCGCAACAGCGCACATACAAATAAAGGACATGACAATGGTGACGTGTTTAGTTGAGTTTAGTTTAGTTTCTTTATTTGTACCGCTCGCCGAAGCCTGGGGTAACTGGGCGCCAGAGATTTAGGATGAGTTACAACAGGTAACAAGCATATTTTGAGTAAATACGATACAATACATAGGAATAAGTGCAGATGACCGGGTTACATAGTGGTCGCAGTAGTAGTAGGTTACAGGCATATTAATCAGACAGTAGCGCATTTATTGTTGGCGAGCCAAGATTTCGTTTTTGCTCTGAACGTCCAGAAGGAAGGTTCATTTCTGAGATTGAGCGGGATGGTGTTCCATTGTTTTGCTGCTAAGACCGGGAAGCTTGACCCTCCTGCTTTTTTTAAGGCGAATTTAGGGATGTTGAGGCAGTGAGAGTATCTAGACCTGGTAAGTCTGGTTGATAACTGTTTGTTAAATCTGTCTGCTAGGTGCTTAGGGGGTCGTTTGAAAGACATTTCTGAGTGATGACCAAAGAACTAAGGGCTATTCTGTCCCGGACTGGGAGCCAGTGTGCATTTTGTCTGTATGAGGAGATGCGAGCATGGCGAGGGATACTCAATGCTGCTCTGAGTGCATTATTCTGGAGCACCTGGAGTTTGTTCAGGTTGCGTTCCGAAGTGCCCAGGTACAAAGTGTTGCAATAGTCCATTTTTGAGAGCACAAGTGCCCTGGCTATTGTGATGCAACTAGTAGGCGAGAGGAAAGCTTTGCAAGCATTGATGAGCTTCTTAGTGTAGGCTGTGGAGGAGGCTAACGTATTTACTTGCTTTTTGAGTGAGAGAGTGGAGTCCAAGTTGACCCCTAAGGTTTTGATTTATTGGCCACTTTGATCAGGTTACCATCTATGTTGATAGCTGAGTATCGGGCATCGAGCTTGTTTAGGCGAGGTTGTGATCCGACGAGGAGAAGCTCAGTTTTCTCATTGTTGAGGCACACGCCATGTTCATCCATCCAAGCTTGCATCTCCAGGTAGAAATCATTGGTCAGTTTGGGGTCCTTTTCATAGCATCCTGACAATGTGATGAGAACCTGGGTGTCATCAGCATAATTGGTGTACGTGACCCCCAGGTTGTCAAGGCAGTCGAACAGGAGCTTAGTAAAGATGTTGTATAGAGTTGGTGATGTGCACGAGCCTTGCGGGACGCCACAGTGAATGGGGTTGGGTTGCGCTGATGCTGAAGGGGAGAAAACTCTACTGGTCTGGTTGGATAGGAAGGATTTGTCATGATGCCCGCTCCCGGGGAGCCGGTTCAATCCCGGCATCCCCGAAAGCAGACATCCAGTCCCCAAGGAAGGACCCAGCAACCCCATATAGGGGCCCTTTGGACAGTGTCCTGGCGCCTATGGCGCCAGGCTCATAAAAGACATCAGTCCTGGCGCCAGGCTCATTATGGGAATGCTTGGGTGCACTTACCTGATGCAGACCATGCTGCAGGATCCCGGCCTCCTTGAGGCCTGAAAGGAACTACTTTACCTGTGGGACTAATTTACCATCCGGGCGTGGTCGGGGAAGGATACATACCTGATTGGAGGAAGAATACATACCTGGAACTTCTTCCAAGGCTATTTAAACCCCACCCGAACAGCCACACATGCTTCGCGTTGTTCTGCATCTAGCAGCTGGACGCTCACCGTGTCTGCTCCTGCATCCTGACTTCTGCCACGCCTGCCAGCATCCTGGATCACCTGCAAAGGAAGAGAAGAAGAGAACAGAAGAAGGAAAAGTCCTTACCTGCTAAATCCGCATCCCGGAGACATCTCGCCGACAATCCTGAAAAGGAAGACTTTAATTTAAAAGCTCATTGCGTCGATCGCTGAAGCGCCGCATTCCACTCACCTTTACAGGGCGCCTCCATGTTCTGCAGCGATCATCCGGATTTGCAGTCACGCCCCAGCGCCTAGGGAGAAAAACACCAGAACAAAAGGTGAGAGAGAGAAGGGAATAAGGAAAGCTAAATCTCCATGTTAAGACTTACCTGTTGATTCATTCCCTCTTCATTTCGGGTCCGCGCCGCATCCTGGCATTTCCGGACCCCGGCCCCTAAGGGGAAAAAGAGACATCAGCGTTAATGAGCGAATGAAAAGACATTACCAAAAACACGCTCATTAATGATTTACCTGATTTCTACAAGGATTTCACCTCTCATCTCGGGTCAGTGCCTGTTCCCCGGCATTCCGTACCCCGGCCCCTATGGGGAAAAAGACTCTAGCATTACTACATTAATGCATGGACACAAGGGGAACCTCTTATCAAAACACTTACCTGGAAGCCAAGCAAGTTTGGTTCTCACCAATCCGAAAATCCAGTGAAGTAACTGGATACCAACGCGCCCCTGCATCAGAAGCAGGATGGAGAGCTCGTCCTTCCAGACCCTAAGGTGAGACGCTTCGAGAAATCACAGAAGGGTTTCAAGGAGGGTGAGAGGGGAAAGTGGGAGGCCGATTGCATTACCCCGCAGACAGTTAATCCCCTATTTTCGCCTACAGAAGGATACTTCTGCGAGCCAGACAAGCCAGATTTGGGGGCCCGGTCCAGTCCGTCTTCCGAACCCTGCGCATCACCTTAGAAGAGGTCACAGCAGCGCGAACCAGGCCAGCACCTCCGTGGGAGTCAGGTGAGCATAACAGGATTGTACCCACGCAGACGCCTCACTCAAGAAAGCAGCAGCTGAGGCCAGATGTTCCGTGAGGATCTGGTGGTCAACAAGATCGAAGGCTGGCGAGAGGTCGAGAAGCAGGAGCATGGCTAGTTTGCCACTGTCTTTTGCCTCGTCCATCTGTATTTTAAGATCCAGGAGGGCCGTTTCCGTTCCGTGCCTGGGTCTAATGCCTGATTTCCTAAGGCCCAAGAGGTTGTTATCTTCCAGATGTTTCTGGATTTGCAGCTAGGCCACTCTATCTAAGATTTTTAGGATATAGGGGACAGTAGTGATTGGCCTGTAGTTGGTGGGGTTATTAGGGTCTAAGCTCATTTTTTTTAGTAGTAGCATGACCCACGCCTCTTTGAGGCTGTTGGGGACTGAGTTGGTTATGAAGGAGGAGTTGATTAAGGTTGTGATGAACGGTGCCAGGTTGTTGGCTGCTTCTTGGATGATGCTAGCTGGGCATACATCTCCTTGGCATCTGGATGGTTTGAGGCTTTTGAT
Source organism: Ambystoma mexicanum (assembly GCF_040938575.1). Taxonomy (NCBI): domain Eukaryota; kingdom Metazoa; phylum Chordata; class Amphibia; order Caudata; family Ambystomatidae; genus Ambystoma; species Ambystoma mexicanum. The sequence goes on from NC_090939.1 coordinate 881,380,561, forward strand.
AATGATCTCTACTTCTTTGGCCGAGACTGGGGAGAAGAAGAATCGGGGCAGGTGTTGGTCTTATGAGAGGGGGGTAAGGTGGCGTCTGAAATTTTTGTTAGGCATGTTTTTTTAAGTTAAATTCTAGACTGAAGTAAGGTAATTTTGTCTGCCAGTACTTTTTGAATTTTTTCGCAACAGTCTTCATCTTTCAGGCAAGATTCTGTAGAGGTAGGTGGTGACTCAAGTTCCCTGAGAATATTGAAGAGTTCTTTTGTTTTGGAGTTGGCATTGGCTATTCTATTGTCATAGGTCTTTTTCTTGGCAGTAAGAATGGCTGTTTTGTATGTGGCCGCTGCTGCAGTGAAGAGAGCTTTATTGGATATATTGGGCATTTTCCTCCAGGTGGATTTGGCCGCCCGTTTGGTATTCCGCAGGAGTTTTAGTTCCGGCGTGAACCATTTGTTGAGGTGTGCTATCTGTTTGGCTTTGGAATGTTTGAGTGGTGCTATGTTGTCAACAGCTTCTTTGAGGGTCTTGTTGTATAGGTTGACTAGTTCGTTTGCATCTAGGTTGGCATAGATTATTAGGTTGAGAATATTCTCGATAAGTGGGCGCATGTTTTGCAGGGTTATGTTGCGGGTGTTTCTAGAGAAGGTTTGAGGAGCATTAGGAGGAGTAGATAAGGGGTGTGTGTTGCCTTGGATGGAGAAGGAGATTACATGGTGGTCAGACCAGGCAGTAGGTTCATTTTTAAGGATTGTGGTGTTGCAGTTATAGTCGGCGAACCAGGATGGGATAGGCTTGTGTGACTGCATTCCCATTCCCATATTCCCCCCAACAAAAAGCAACATTTTTTTCTCTCTCTTTGTCTCTCATTACTGCAAGGGGCGATAAACACATGTTCCACTACACCTGCAAAATGTCAGAGCAAGGACAGGAACAACGAGAATGTCAGGAGGACGACATGCCAGATGCAAGCACATTCCATAGGCCGGTGCCTTTCGACATGCAAGATCAACAATTGCTTGCACCAAGGCAGGAGAGATGGCTGAGGTGTTCTGAAAACTACCTGGCAGCCCATGATGAACAGGCCCCTGATAGTTTCACAAGAAGACTGTTCATAAATCTCGTAGGAGAAACCGTAGAAGACCTCATCCCCACTTTCCCGCCGGAAGAAGTGAAAACCTTTGCTGGTCTGAAGGACACACTGTGCGCGTACTTTCATCCACAACAAAACATTGATCACGAAAGGCACACATTCAATACGGCATGTCAACTCACAGGTGAGAGCATGGTTGGATTTGCAACCAGGCTTCGCAAGCTGGTGGCACACTGCCAATTTCACAGATTTTCGAATGAAGAAGCAATACCTCTCGGGATCATTGGTGGCTGTCTATCTTCATCATTCAGAAAGAAGCTGCTACGAGAGCCACTTCTGCTAAATACCATTCTACAGATAGCCAGGACAGAAGGACGTGAACTGGACTGTCCAGCTCCTTTGATAAGCAGCAATTACCTTTGAGATGGATTGGGATGCAGATCTTACTCATACACCAAATAATAGAGGCGACTCAGGAAGTTGACAAAAAGGTAGACTTTTTTAATATCAAGTATCTAAAACAGGGAGCATAATGAACATCAATGCAAACGCTCGATCTTCAACTCTCAAACATTTAAGAAAAAACGATATTTTTATAAGCAAAATGTGTCATTGCTGGCGACTATCCTACGTGTTACCAACGTCATCCTACGTGGCAAACTACAGAAACCTACCAGAGGGAGTGATTGAGTCTGGGGAAACATCTAAGTATATAATCCATACTAGTCTAAAAAAGTGTAACTATGCGATTGGTTGTTTAACATCATGTGGACAACTAAGCCCTCCTCTAAAAATGACCACTATGAATGTCACTAAATACAAGACATTCCATAGGTTTTCACACTATATGACCCCTAAATGCGCAGGTCCTCTACAATTGGTTGCCACTCTGTCCATCTTCAGTATTTTTCCACCTACGTTAGCAGCTTGCAGGCTGGCTGTCCAGATGCTGGTGATGTTGCTTTAACTTTAGCTTCCCACCAATTAGCATATCAATCCATCATCACCTCAGTGGTCTACTGTCAATTAGGCTTTTGAACTTCGTCCATGAGAGTGTTCTTAGCTCTGAGAAAATTAGGGAGTGAACAGCACAGACTGCCTCTGTGCATAGGTGTGATCATCTTGTTTGTCTACTTCATGCTTCCATGTGACTAGAGACCATTAAATCAAGCCTTTTCGTGTATTTAATATTTTTTCCAATAGTCCTCTGACGTCTTCCTTGTTATGTTCACTCTTTCTGAACGGAAGGTTTGTTCTTTCACACAATTTGTATCCAAAGTCAGTTTACTCCAGTTTGATAAGACCTTGGCTTCCTGGGGCCCATCCAACCTCACCTTTTTGAATTCTGCTTCTGTAATTCAATGTCTGCTTTTCAAACTGTGACACACTGAACTGAGTCCTTTTTGCTAATGTCCAACCTGCTTTAATCTACGTTTAGTGGAAACACCCATAATCTTCTTATTCCTATGTATGTATACGTTGGCGCTTGCCGCAATCTATTTTACTATAAGCTTAGAGCTAGCTTCACGATTACTTTGCTTCTTGCGTTTCTTCTGCATCTGTACATGTGTAAAATGATTTAATATCTTCATCTGTTACTGTGGCATAGGTTTCTACACCTTGAGCCCAAGATGTCACTTATCCTTATTGCTTTCTTGATGCCTTATAGAATATCCGCATTCTCTGATCACTGCATCTTTTTATGTACTTTATCTTCGGCTTCATTTAATATATTTTGGCAGTGACTGGTAACACTACCATTCATCCTTGCCGTTTATTGGTTCTGCTTCTTCAGGGATCTCGTTCAAATGGCTATCATAATTTTTGGTATGCAGATGTGGTTTTCTCAATGCGTACCTTGGCTCCCAGATTCTCTTAGGTATTGGTCCTTTCACTGGGACTGGACTGAGTCCATATTCTGCTCTTTGTCGATTCAGCTGCTCTGTATACGTCTCATACTTTGGTTTCCAGCATACAGGTAAAAGGGACAGGTCGATTGAGGTGGGGGTACTTGGCTCCTTCTCTACAGAAGAGCCGACACGCAAGCGAGCGAAATGGAGAGTAACAAAGGTCCTACAAAGGAACAGATATACAGGTGACTCCAGGGGGAGGCAGTCGATACACTGGCGGCAACCAGACAAGAAGTCATGTTTCCACGAGCAGGCGCTATCATTGCGGACTGTCATTTCCACATGATCCAGGTATAAAATGCCTGCCATTTGGACAGAAATGTACTATATGTGGTTGTGAGAATCATCTGACCCTTGTGTGCAATGCTCTGCCTAGTCGACCTCAGGGGCCTAACTACACTATGATGAGGCAAGAACAAACTGCACGCAGCATAGGGCCAAGAAGAGACGCAAACACCCGACGAGATATTATGGGTCATGTACACCAGATATCAGGAAGATCTCCTTCACCATCACTAGTAAATGAGGGAGAACCCTGTGATTATGCATACATGATTAATGTGGTGCCAACGTCGGCTGAGAGTGACGTTAATATGACGAAAGGAGACCACCCTTTGAGTTTCGTAATGTACAGAGGGGCCACCCTCAACATCATATGCATCACAGAATATCAGAAAATGTTGAACCCTCCACGACTGGTTCCATCCAAACTGAAAATATTCCAGTGGGGAGCAAAGGGCCCAGTGCGCAATCATGGAAAATTCTCAACAACCCTTTGGTACACAGGCAGACATGCCATCCCGGAGCTACATGTAGTACAGGGTGAAGTCCCTGGGAGCAACCTGCTGGGCCACCCTACTGCCCTTAAAATAGAAATAGTAGCAGTGACCTACATGTGGCAGGACGACTCCATCATACAGCCATTTCCAGCACTGTTTACTAACCTGGGGTGTGTGAGAAACCTGAAGGTGTCTTACCCGTAAGTCCCCAGAGATCTGTCATCCATGTGGGCAGGATACGGCCATTGCTATTGGATCCAGTTCCTGGGGGTGGAGCAGTGGGGTAGGATCACCTGGATGGGAGATCTTCGGGGAGTGGATGTGGGACACCAACGGGTGAGATGCGGTACCCCCTTCCCTATAATACCTTTTCCCCACCCTACCCTGTAGGATACATAGAAGCTCTAACCCCCTTCCCCCGCCGCTACAAACACTTTCTTGCACCGTGAAAGACAACAGACTAACACCAGAGCTGTTTACCTGATGTGTCCCAACACAAGTGTCAGGCAGAGTCAGGCAATTGACAATAACTACACACACCTGACGGCCCTTTCCTTTCCCCACAGAGATAAAAGGCGGAGCACAAGAGCACACTGGGAGCAAGGACAAGCGCACAAGGATGCAGCTATTCCAGGACAGCAGTACAAACTGAGAAGAAAGGCAGCAGGACCGGAAAGGCCAACAAGGAGGTAAGTGCCCTTGCCCTTTTCGGCCTAGACCCGCGAAGCCTCCTTGAAAGGAATCAGAAGACTAGGAACTACAGCTGACGTGTGGTGAAACAGATGCCAACGGTGCACAGGACCCTGCAGCACTGATAACCGAGACAGGGAGGCGCACTTGCTACCATGGTATCGTCCTTGATTCCCCAAGTATCACACGGGCAAATAATAAGATAACTGCCCGTGCAGTCTTTGAGGCGCAGGTGTAGGGTACCATCAGCCTGGAACCAGGATCGCCGGAAGGACCCCCCTGACCACTGTAAGGCAAGCAACGAGGTTAGGTAATGAAGACAATTCAAAATAGGAACAAGGTACAAGGCATACAAGAAGGCTTACCCAAATGCATATGGTAGGATACCCTGGGTGTAGAAATGGGCAGGGGGCTACAGTGGTCGACGGCGGCAGGCGACAGATGTCAAGTAAGATGGCACTCTAGATGGAAGGTTAACACCTGATTCAGCAGAAAAACACGAGAAAGGCACAATGGCAGGGAAATCCGCACTCAGTCCAGAACACAATCCAGAGTCAGAAGCCAAGCGGTAACAACTATAACAGGGAATGATCCAAGAACAAATCCGGGTGAAAAGCCGAGTTCGTAGTTTCCGGGTAAAACTAATAGAGCAAAGGTACCAAGGAGAGACAAGAAGAGGTCCGTGAAGCAGTCCGTGATCGATGTAATCCAGAAGTAGCAAGAACAATGAAAACGCCAAACAGTAACTGCTGTGAGCAGCTGTGAAGCGTTGTTTGAGTATCCACTTGTTTCTATTGAATGGTAAGATGTTCACGTGATCGGGTCACACAGCGCATGTTCCGTGTCACGTGCTTGGTCAAAACAATGGAGATTGCTTCCTGGTCCCGTGAAGTATGCTCCACGTCCCGTACAGCCTCCCAAGCACGTTACTTCCTGGTCACATGATGTTTCAAGCGACGAGCCCCCAAGCAAAGCCGATACCCATAGTGCGGCGTGGGAAGACGCCATGGCATCCGCCACTGGAGGTAAGGAGTCCGAACCGGGCATAGGACTCTCTTGTGTCTGTGCCAGGAACTGTCACCCAGCTGCCGTTGGAGGATGCGTGGAGGCAAGTGGGAAAAAAGGGAATGTCTGTTGGCATGGTGTCGTGCGCCCGGGGACGTGACACTTGCTTTGCTCAGTCAAATGATCCAGCTCTCGCTGAAGCTTTTCTACAAGCTATTCTGGAAGGCAAGGGCACGGAGAAAGGAAGCCCCTTTTTTTCCCTAAAACCAGGGTTACTTTATAGGAGAGAGACATCCACGTAAGGCTTAGTAAAGACGCAGTTGGTAATACCTAAGAGCCATTGGAGATTGCGCTTTCCCATCTGACCGGGGGGCACATAGGACAGTTTAAAATTCAGGCACATATTACAGGGAAATGTTACTGGCCAGGTATTCACACCGATATAAAGACCTTTATCCAAACGTGCAAAATATGTCAAAGACCAGCACACACATCCCATTACCTGGCCCTCTGAACCCATTTCCAATTATAGAAGTCCCTTTTTCAAGAATAGGAATGGACATAATTGGACCTCTAGAAACATCCAGACTAGGCAATAAATATGTCCTTGTGATCATGGACTATGCGACCCGATATCCTGAAGCATTCCCAATGCTAAATAATACCACACAGCAAATCCTTAAACACCTCTCACCATATTTTTCCAGGGTCGGCTTTCCCAAGGAAATACTAACCGACCAGGGTTTGAATTTCATGAGTAAGCTTATGGCAGAAGTCAAAGAGCTACTCCTTATTACCACCTTGCGAACTTCTATGTATCATCCTCAAACCGATGGCTTGGTAGAAAGATTTGGTAGATAAGGACGGGAAAGACTGGGACCGAATGATCCCATGGGCACTATTTTCTTAAGGAAAACCCCTCAGGCCTTCACAGGTTTCTCTCCTTTTGAACTTCTATATGTTAGAGACCCCAGAGATATCCTGCACATGCTCCGGGAAACCTGGGAAGAATGAGAAGCGGCTCCCATTCCCATTTCGCAAACTGCCACCAGAATGCAACAACATATGAAATTGGTTTGAGACCTAGTCTATACTCATATGGAAAAGGCCCAGAGTCAACAAAAATCCACTTACAACAAAACGGTGAGCTTAAGTTCCTTCTCTATAGGACAGAAAGTATTGGTCCTCCTACCCATCTCAGAAAACAAACTTATCTCTAAGTGGCATGTGCCCTATGAGATATTAGAACAAACAGGAACCTGTATTTATAAAGTAGCACAACCGTACAGGAAACAGAAGGTCCATTTATATCACGTAACTCTTTTGAATTAATGGAAAGAGAATCCGTTAGTCACCCATGCCAAAGTATTAGCCTGTCTGGTTCCAGAAGAGGTAGACAACTTTGAATTAATTCCTCTAGAGCTATCTATCCAACAACAAGAAGATCTAAAAGATGTAGTTACCTAATTTCCCTATGTATTCTCAGAAAAGCCACGAAGAGTAAAAGGCATATACCACTAAATTAGACCACCTAAAGGTAAAGTAGATAATTTAAAACAGTATACACTCCCTGAAGTCAGGAAACAGATAGTGATTGAGGAACTCAACAAAATGTTGAAAGCCAGTATTATCGAGCCTTTGTTAAGTCCATGGTCCTCTCCTATCGTGTTGGTCACGAAAACCTGACCATTCCTGCAGATTCTGCATAGATTTCCGTCAAGTTAATTCCATTTCTGACTTTGATGCCTATCCCATGCTACGCATCAATGACCTAATTGATAAACTCAGAGCAGCCACCATTTTATCCACCCTAGTCTTAACCAAAGGGTACTGGCAAGTTCCAGTACATGGACCAGATAAGGAAAAGGCTGTGTTTTCAACACCCCTAGGACTGTTTCAATTCAAATTGCTCCCTTTTGGCTTACACGGCATTCCAGCCACCTTCCAGCGCCTCATGGATAAAATCCTGCAACGCTATTCTGATTTCTGTGGGGCTTATATTGACGATATTGTCATTTAAAGTAATACCTGGAAGGACCATTTCTTTCAGCTTTATACCATCATGAAAGTCCTCAGAGAGGCCGGCCTAACTGCTAATCCAGCAAAATGTAGACTGGCCCAGTCAACCGTAAAATAACTCTTCTTCTTTGTAGGGACCTCAACCTCAACATGACAACATGAGAAGGTGAAAGCCGTCCTAGATACACCAACACCTAAGACCAAAAGAGCCTTTTCTCGGGTTAATATGATATTACTGTAGGTTTATCCTTAACATTTCAAATTAAACAGCTAGGCTGACAGACAAATTCAAGAATGCCAAACCCCAGAAACTTCATTGGAATGGCGAGGATGATATATGTTATAACACCCTAAAACAAACTCTGTGCCAGAATCCAATACTGAAAGTAGTGGACTTCTCTAAAGAGTTTATATTAAGATAGATGCCTCCCTTACAGGGTAAGGAGAAGTACTGTCCCAAGTTTGCGACAGATTAGAACACCCCATCTTATTTGCAAGTCGCAAGCTTTTCCCACATGAAAATCATTACTCTGTGTTGGAACTAGAGGCCTTGGCCATCGCTTGGGCCATTATCCATCTTAGATACTAGTTTTTAGGAAGAAAGTTCACACTTGTTACAGACTTCTCGCCCCTAGTTTGGTTTAGCCAATGCAAAGATTCTAACCCTCTGGTCATGCAATGGTTTCTAGACCTGCAACTCTACTGCTTCACTGTGGAACACTGAAAGGAAAAGACCAGTGGAATGTAGACTTTCTTTCCCGGTTCCCCTGTGAAACAGCTGCGGCTACATCGCATGGAGGAAGGGTATGTGAGAAACCTGAAGGTGTCTCACCCGCTAGTTCCTGTAGATCTGGCACCCAGGTGGCCAGGACATGGCCATCACTATTGGATCCAGTTACTGGGGGTGGAGCAGTTGGGTAGGATCACCTGGATGGGGGGTCTTCGGGGAGTGGAAGTGGGACACTGACAGGGGAGACACAGTACCCCCTTCCTTAAAATACCTTTTCCCCATCCTACCCTGAAGGATACTTAGAAGCTCTACACCCCCACCCCCTTTCCGACACAAACACTTTCTTACATCGTGAAAGACAAGGGGCTAGCACCAGATCTGTTTACTTGACGTGTCCCAACACAAGGGTCTAAAAAGAAGGGCAAGCAGTCATATGGGCCTGCTAGCACTTTCAAATGTTTCTTTTGGGAAAGGCATTTACTGTCATCACAAACCATCAAGCGTTGATGACCATCTATCGAAGTCCACACTGCAAAATGCCTCCTCGCATAGAAAGGTAGGGCCTACATTTACCATAATACACAAGACAGGCAAGGAATATAACTATGCAAACTGTATGTCACGTCACCCCCGGCCTAACACCACTACAGAAACATTGATGGCAGAAGAATATGTCAATGCTCTCACACAACAAGGAACTCCGAAATTAGTCACCCCCAAAGCACTAAGAGAACATATTTGACAAGATGGTCTGCTAGAGAAACTAAAGGACATCATAAGGTCTGGGAAGTGGAGAGAAGCGAATAGTGGATATGCAACTGAACTAACTGCCTTGAAGCGGGTACATGGGGAGCTCTCGATATCAGCAGACAGGCTGGTAATGCAAGGACATTGCATAGGCATTACCGAGAGTTTACGAAAAGATTTTGTTGACTTAGCCCACGAAGGACACAGAGATGTTGTGGCCGCCAAACTGCAAATCAGACACACCATGTGGTTCCTAGTTCTCGAGGAAATGGTGGAACAAATTGTCAGCACGTGTCATATTTATCAAAGCACCTCGAGAGCAAATGTTCCGGAACGTGCTTCGAATGTTCGAGCTCCCAGACCGACCCTGGGCACATCTTGCCATTGATTTTTTTTATCATTAGGAGAGAACAAATACTGGATGGTCGTCATGGACAAGTTTTCACGATTCCCTCTTGTCCAGCTGCGGACTTCTACATCGGCCAGTTCAGTAATGCCAGAGCTAGACAACATTTTCTCGCTGTGGGGCATTCCGGAAGTGCTGAAATCGGACAATGCACCACCGTTCAACAGCCTTGAGTTTGCTCGATTCATGGAACAGATGGGCATACAGCACAGAAAGATCATGTCGGTATGGCCTCCAGCGAACGGCATGGTCGAGAGATTTATGGGGAGTTTAAAGAAGGTGCTGCAACAAAATGAATGGTGCTCCATGTCAATCAATCAGGCTCTCTGTAACATGCTATGTGACTATAGGAACTCACTGCATGGAACGACAGGACGGTGTCCTTCAGAATTGATGTTTCGCAAACAGACCCGAAGCAGACTGTGCCAGTGAGAGGAGAAGATGAACTACGAATAGTGGACACCGCTTAGAAAAGGAACATGAAAGAATACGACGACGTCAAGCATCGTCCCACCAATTCAAGTGTTCAGTGCGATGACAACGTCCTTGTGCGCCAGAGGCAAAGCTAAAAAACGGACTGCGAATTCGATCCTGCACATCTGATCATGTGAAAGGTCCAATGATCACTGCCAGATCGCCACACAATGTCATAACAAGAAACGCATTTCACTTCAGGCTGTTTAAAGAGGGCGAGCGGCACAGTGAAGAGGAAGAAAGCGAGGTGTCACTTCTCAAAGATGATGTGGGGGAATTAGCAGCTGAGGTGAGGCAAGCAGTGTCAAAGAGATAAGAGAGATGCATTACGTGTCCGATACGTCTTATTGAGGAGATATGACTGCAGAAATGTGAGTGAACATTATTGTTAAACTGCTTGTCGGAAAGGGAAGAGGTGTCTGGCAACAACACAGTTAAAGCATAGCTCTCAACTCACACGCTTTTGGTGGGTGTCACCCGCCTTGTAAAGCGCTGAATCACCCGCCAAGCCTCCTGCACGCCCATTCATTTCAATGGGCTTCTCACCCGCCAAAAACACAATCGGGTGTTTTCACCCGCCTTTGCTACACAAATGGTTGAGAGCTATGGTTAAAGGAGTCAGGCTCCTGACATCACGATTGCATGCGGCCTATCACAGGCCGGAATGGTAACGCATGTGCCAAGTCACATGCTAGGTTTCAGGCCGTTGCTGCGTAAGAAATGAAAAGCTGGCAGGGCTGTTTATTTCCCATCACGATTTCAGAACCACTCACATACAAATAAAGGACAGGACACCTGTCATTGATTGTCATGTATGTGGACTTCGTGCTGACAGTAGCTGTAAAAGCAATTGTGGGTGAGGAGCTTGTAGAATTTCTTTATAATTATAAGGAGCGTCCAAGTGCTTACCCCACATCCCTTTTCATATATTTGTATCATGTTCCACTTTCACATCCTGGGGTTAGCGTGCATGTTTCTTTGTTTCTGAGTGTATGTTGTTCGATATATATTACTCACTCTGTGATTTTAGGCACATTTCCTTGGCCGTATCCATCTATTCCAACATTCTGGAGCCAGTGGGAGGGAGTTTCTGTCACTGAAAGAGGGAGAATGAAGTCCTCCAATTTGATTGCATTTAGGTTAGAATTATTTTGAGGGAGAAAGTAAAACATATAAATATTTGTATATGAAAAATCAGGATACTGCCGCCTTAATCGGGAGGATCGTCATGTATGCATATGCACTTCCCTATATGTTTCCCCATGACAGGAGCATATATGAAAGAGAAGTCTGTTTAGCAGATCTCCCTTTCAGAAGTTAGTTCCTGGATCACTCAAAAAAGCTCGGAGAACCCAACCTCGCCAAATGGCATTCTGCGAACTAATGACTTTCAGTGAAAAATCTCTAATGTTGATTTGGGCCAACACACTTCACAACCAACATGGCAGCCTGTTCACCGTGCATCCTTCCGGGACGAGCGGGGGGCTAAGACTCTTCCCCCTCCTCCTTCCTCAAATCTTCCGACTCCTCTCCCAGAATCTACAATTTTGAAGTCTCCGGGTTGTGCCCTTTCGCCCCGCCCCCCGCTGAGCATTGCCCAATGAGAGAGGTGGGTGGGGTTAGGTTACAGATCAGACACTTCCAGTCTGCGCTCTGTCCAATGGCCTCCCCGCGGGTGGGCGGGGCGACCGCTCGGGGGAAGCTGTTGGTGTTTTCGGGTGGTGAGGAGCCGTGGTACTCTAAGTGCAGCGCTCTGGGTGTATCTGTGAGGGCGGCGTGCGCATGGGAGCTGCCGAGGCAGCAGCACGGAGTACAGCAGCAGAACCCGGGCAAAGCCGGCGTCATGGCGGTGGAGGAGGAGGGTCTGCGGATCTTCCAGAGCGTCAGGATCAAGATCGGTAAGAAAGAGGAGTGCAAGTTGCCAGCTTTCAGTGGCCTGCAGGGCGGTGACAGCACCGGGTTGCCTCGCCACCTCCTTTTGTGCAGCGAGGAGGCAGTCCTCGGAATCGCGTGCTGGCGGTGGTCCTCACGGCTCTGGGTCCTCAAGAGAGCTGATGCGGCTTCGCCTGGAGACCGGGGGTTGTTGCTGCTGTTCCATGTGCGTTGGCGCAAGTTCGCGTGTGGCAGCTCGTGCAGTGTGCATGCAGCACTAGGGGGGTAGGGGCAGTGCCTCTACTGAAACCGTTATACCAGTGGGTGGGGGCGACACGCGTAGCTGCAGTTTTGTATACTTGACATTGAGCTTGCTTCTTAGCTCTCCAAATGATGGCAATGTGATATTCGGTTGGGCAGTGCTCTGGCCAGGATCACACCATGTGGCGGAGTGGAGGCACCACGTTGGAACCCTGTGCCGCTGATTACACGCTACGAGGCGTGCACCCACTAGGCACTCTGATCACGGTCCTGTGTTATACACGTCAAGAAATGAATGCATCGAATCTCTGGTGCTGAGACGGAGGGCAGGGCTGCGCGTTTTTCATTCACACTTTCCTCTTCCAGTCGGCTCCTCTCGTACAGGAAGCGGCTTCAAGTGGAAGTGCTGAGCTGGGGCTTGTGCAGCCGTTCCTGCTTCCTTCTCTTTACTCTGGGTTTGCTTCCGCAGCGTTTCGTGCGTTTTCCAGGTGCTCATTTTATACGACACTTGTCTTGCCACCTGTTTCTAAGCTTCTCACACTTCTTCCGCTAAGGGAACTGAGGTACGGTGATTTGTCCAGGATTACACAGTGCGGTCAAGTGCGAATCTTAGTCATTGCAGAGATCGGTGTCTGTTCAGGGAACACCCATTTTCTTGAATGACTCAAGTGTCTGTGGGGCCTCCATAGTAAGGCACAGCTCCAGTGCTTGCCCTTGGAAGGAAGCTGTATTATGTTGCCTCTTCTGTCCTGTCTGAACACGTGGTTGTCGAATGTGCCGTGCCTGCGTCTTATCTCTGTGCCATGCCGGGAGAGAAATATTGATTTGCATTGACAAGTGCGTTTTTTTTGCCACCTACACGTCTGCGTGTTTAACCATTAAGGCTAACAAAAATGTAAAAAGTCTCTTTCGCAGTTTTGCAGACTTGTCAAGCGCAGTATTGCAGACTTGTCAAGAAGTCCAGCCGCTGTCCCCACCCTTCCTCACTGTGGGGCTAATGTATGAAACTGCCCCACATTGAAGGGGTAGCAGCTATTTGCACATGTGCCTATTAGCTTCTTTGGAGGGAACACATTGAATAAAACCGATTGCCATAATTGGGAGCTTTCATTGTACTATGTTATGGTGAGAGAATCCGGTGGGGTATGGAACTCACTGGGCAATAGTCCCCTACACATCTCGCTGTGCAAACCAGCCAATGCCGAGTACCCCTCAAAAGAGTCAAAACTTGTTTAGAACCCTGTTTCCACCTGTAGATGCTCCCTAAAAGTTGATGTTGTCAAGGAATGTTCAGGACTGCTCCATGCCCTTGAGCTGGGTGGCCGCTCCTTGTCCTTCGGTTCTGGGACCATTTCGTATCTGCATGGCCACCCCTGCCCATGCTTGGATGCCCTCCCACAGTGGAGTAACTTTGCTCAAAATGTTGGGGGGGACATGACAACTGAAAGAAAGGGGCAGGGTGGAGGAAGGGCGGACGGTGACTCTGAGGGATGACACTAAACTACTACACCACAAGAGTCCATTGCTGACGCTCTGTTATAACTTTTATAAGATTGGTGGTGTAGCTTTAAAATTCAATTCTAAAGACATGCCAATCTTCTGAAACGTATAACACAACAGTTGGTCTTTAGAATTCACTGCATCGATAACAGTAAAAAAGCCTGCGCCCCCTCTACCTAAAGAGGGCCTGCAAGAAGACTGAAGGGAGTTTGTGTTTGATTATTGCTACCAGGGCCCTGACTCAAAGGAGCATATCGACATAATACAAAATTAAATGCCTGCAAGATTTTAAAACAGCACATTAGGCTGCTTATTCTCATTGCTTTAATTACTTGCAACATTCTGAGTCATTAAAATTAAGGTATGTTTTTCTGTGTTCAAATGACCCCAAGAACTAGTGTACTGTGCGGGAAGCCAGGCCGGGACGTTTGTCAGTGGGACGGCACTCCCGTTCAGCGGCTCAAAGAGGGTGCCTAACGGGAAAAGGTGTCCCACTGGCAGCACAATGTGTGCTGAGCAATTCCTGCTCAGCACACTTATTGTCCTGGCAGCAGGACACCTTACCCTGTCCGAATGGTAGAGGTGTCCTGCTGTCAGGACAATGTCCTAAGGAGCTCCAGGATGCAGAGGGTCCTCACGTTTCTCTGTGTCAACAGAGCATTACACTGTGAGCCATTAGGCACTGATTGTAGGGAGGGGGGCGACTATTGGAAGGGGCATTTGTCCCTGTTGAAATATGTATGGGAGGGAGTGATCAGAAGTGAGAAGGGTGCATAATGTTGCATGCTTTATGAAATAATGACTATGGCTTTAACACCCAAGGGTGATTTGTTAGACTCACGTTAATCTTCATGATACTATTGTGACTTTGCATGCAGGATGGGGAGAATAAAACTAAAGCCATACTCTCATTCCTCAACATATTTCTCTGACAATGTATATAGTGTACAGTTAGTCTACTATGAAAGGCTAACTTATTATGTAATGTGGTTTGCTTCCAAGGCACTGCTATACATAATTATTTAAGTACATAAAATGTAAAGCAAAACCTTAATAAATATCTATATCAACTAAACCTGGGAAGATGTGCGCAGTTGCTTAAATTGTCCACATCCCAGTTTCACCATTTAACCAAAGTGTGTGATGCTGGGCAATTCATTTAATCCCATTGTCTTATCTGAAGCTCTGTACGTGATTCTGATTCACTTCAAAGCGTATGTTAATATATCATGCTATTATAATAAAAAAGCCTGATGACTATAGAGTTGCTCTATATATAACACAATAGTGCATTTTAGGTATTTTGCACCACAAACATATTTGCCACTTGGGTTACTTATGGCAACTTATTCTAAATTCACTACCATGGTGCCTCCATGTATCAAAGACTGATGATGCTCCTTGCAATGTCCTTTTCTGTTAAGTCACTTCTGTTGGTGCAATCCATATGCAAATTAGGAAGTTTCCATGTATTTCGCCCCAGATGGCCTGGACAGAGCTCTGATAGATGGGTTTCCTGCATCTGCAATGATCCTGCAGTTTTATGTGTAAAAATGCCATCTGCCAATAATGTTACCAAAAAAGTACATTGGGGAAGGGGTGGGCGGTTTGGGGGTGCAAGTGAGACTATTACAAGCACGGCATTTCGTGGCTCACTTCACCCCCCCCCCCACTCTTGCAATGCTAAATACACCACTGCTCCCAAATGTAATTGTCCAAAGGGTCAGCCCGCAGCCCAGCCCTCCAGCAAACATACACGCAGCTGAGCTCACCTCTGCATTATGTAATGAGACAGCGTGAGCCTGGCTGAGTACCTCAGCCAGCCTCGCGCGGTTCAATTACATGTTCAATGAATGCAGCAGCCACAATGCGCCCCCGGCCCTCCCGCCAACCAAAAGATGGGGGAGACAAAAAGGCATGCCACAAAGGTTGGGGGGACTTGTCCCCCCCCCTATAATTACGCCCATGCCCTCCTGGGTCCTGGCCGACAATGACTGCCTGGTTGCTCTGCGTCAATGGCAACGGGGATCCTCGCTTGCGTGCAAGTTGCCCTTGCCTGCTCTCCGGGGGAGGTGCATTGGCCTCCTAATACCCTTAACATGAGGCATGGGGGTTTGTACAGCTTTTGCCATATATTCCTCTGTTCTATAATGTGTTGGGCGCGCGCACACACGTAGTTTTCTTTTTGAGGGCTGGCCATTGACTATACTGTTCTAACATTTCGGCCCCTTGGATTGTGGCTAAGTTTTTTACAGGTGGGTCATGGCCTTCCTCCCTGTTGCCCTCAGACCCTCCCACTCCCTGCACTTATCATTGGGCACCCGCCGGCCTGCGTTCCATCACAGGACTGCACTTTGCATTGGCAGGTGACCATTCCTTACTATGCAACCTCTGCCAAGCACTTCACCTGTTCCCGGCAACTTACTCCCTGGCATTTCCACCCCCCCCCTCCTGGGGAATCTCTTCAGCACTTACCCCTCTTCCCCCCCCCCTTCTCTCTCTCTGCATTTGCACGATCCGAATGCTCACAAGGCCTAGTAGGATCACATCCATCCTCTTCATTATTGTATTCTACTGCCTGTGTCTCGTGTTCCTCCCTTTGCCCTGTGGGCGCTTTGAAACACAATGTCTTGCTGTATAAGCCCATGACGAATGCACAATAAATAAATAAAAAAGACAAAGAACTTCCCTTGTCTCAAGGCTGCACTGTTTTGCTACATACGAGTCCTGCAACAATGCGGTATTGGAGTATCAAATTAAATTTAAGAAATTACACTGCTTGCAGGTAAAGACAATATTCGGGGATTGCTTTCATTGGCTTTAAAGCACTGAAGTGCATTTTAACCCGTTTGTCTATTGATTAAAAAAAGAAAGCATCTTTCAAGAACGAAACTCTGCATTTTAAGTCAATGCCTTGCACACTTGTGGTTTTGCCTTGCATTGAAGGACGTATATCATTTCTTTGAACACTTGCCCCTGGTTAAGTACTCGCGTGTTTTGTGTGTCTTGCAGCGTTTCACTTGGCATAGCAGGAACGTCCATGCCATTGTTGGCGAGCCTGTTTTATTTTATTTTTTTGCCCAGGCCTCTTTTGATGGAAGTGTCGGTCTATTCACTTGGGGCGGAGCATTGCTATAAAGCTCATGCTTGCATTTTTTAGTGTCTAATCTTTGCTTTTATGGCATTACATGTTTGACTGGACGCCCTTATTTCAAACAAAAATCGCTTTCCCTGTAGCCTGTTGTGAATGTTTCCACGTGTTTTGGTTTGTTTCCAGAGATGTTTAATAATTCAGAAACATCACACTACAGGGATCGACATTCAGATTGGATAAGCAGGAGTTAAACGTGGCTCCTGGGTATCCCTCATTAACCAGTGACTAAGAGCTACCAATGGGGAACGAGCAGCGGCCAGTACATAGCATTCCCCAAACCTAACTTACATTTATTTATTTATTGCACGCCCAAACCCGGAGGTATCGTGGTGTAAGTTACAGTATTGTAGTAGAACTGGTTACAGGGCAAAAATGTAAGGTGATTAGGACAAAAACAATGGCATTGTAGTTACAGAGCGATCGGTTGACGGAGTCGTACATTTACAGCACATAAGATGTATCTATCGTTTTGTCCATTATTTATTACCCTTAAAGCTTTAAAAGTTATATAGAGGTGTCCTAGTGTTTATTTATAGATTGAAGAAAACAGCGTTACATTCACATAGGTGTTTATTCAGCATCAGTTGCTCTATGGAGCCAAAAGTAGCTCCTTGGAGCGGTTTGTGCCACGCTAACCAGGCTCAACTAGGCAAGAAGCAGGAGCTTCCCCTCAATTTCTAACTGCACTAATACTTTCCCTGCCAAGAACTTTAGGGATGTTAACCGGGCTAACTGTTGCCCCGAAACTACCACATGCCTCTGAGGCGTGTTATGTGAATATGCTTTTATAAGCTTCGACTATGCCAGATGGTATTGCCCCTTAATTTTGCGGCAAAAAATGCTGAGGTTGAAAATGCCAAATTTTGGACTGTGCATTTCCAAGCAATTATATGTGGCGGTGGGGATGTTAGGGTGATCAATAATGTATAGGGGCGTGCAGGAGGTCTCTCCCACATATAATTAGGTGGAAATGTGTGAAAAGGAAAAATATCCGTATTTTCGGATTCCATATGTTTAGATAATCATAGATCCCGCCAGATCACCATCGTAGTCGAGCGCGTAGGCTTGTCTGTGGGGAATTGTACGGTGTGCCCCCCTCAGAGGTATACAGGCCTTCGGTCCACTGGAGAAAACAAAATGAGCCGGGAGAAGATAAGAGTATGGGAAAGACTGAGATGGCTGCAAACGCAGGATGGGAGCAATGCAGCAGGTGGGGGAGGGGGTGTTTTTTGTTAGCACATAAGTCGTTTTAGGTAGGCTTCACTAGATATGCTCTTATATCGGTATACACAAGAAAGAGGGCTTTCTGGCGTTTGGTTCTTTGGATTAAAACTCTTGTTAGTCCTAGCCAGCCTAGTCAGTGGTGAGTGATCATGGGAGTTGTAGTCCAAAACATCTGGAGACACACAGACTACACCCTGCACTAGGAACTTGAGGGACGTTTCCTTCCCTAATGCATATGTTGGTGACTGTATCAACTGCCCCATAAACTACATTTCATGAAAAGGGAATTATGACACATTGCTGATCAATAGCTCTCCCACACACCCCTCGCCCACTTACTTCTGTCGGGCAGTTGCCTTAAGAGTAAAGCATGTAAGTGTGTGGGCTGGATTTTACGTTGTCTGTTTTTCTTTTTTTTAATAGAATCCAAAAACGGTTTTTGAATACAAATATTAGTCTACAGACTATTCAGACCGTGCTTCTTCCATGGGAGATTATCAGGTTTAGGAAAGGTTGTTTAATTTTCCATATCATCTGAGTACAGTACTTCTGTGTGATGAGTTCTTGTAGCCTTAGCAAATATTTAAAGTTGAACGCGTTGAACTTGGATCTGAGACAGAGCCGGCGATGGGATCAATACCGAACAGTGCAGGTGAGTGGAAATGCCACATTTTTTGGGGGAGGGGGGAATTGTGCCCATTGAACCTTCTAAAGAAGTGCCGTTTCCTGGAAGGTTGATCTGTTCATCCCTTCCATTCATTTGTGGAATTGTAGGTTTGCCTCATCCTTGAGAATGAGGGGACTGTGGGAAAACCTGGCCAAAATAGTGACACCCCAAAGGGTTTTTCTGGTAGGCATACAGCGGTTTTCAATTTGGCATTGATGTCGGTTTTTTTGTGTGCATAATGTTAACTTTGTATTTTGTCAGCTTGCCCCAATGTATGAAGTCCACACCACCTCCATTATTTATTGACGTTTGAGGGCAAGGGCCATGGGTGCCTACTTTTTTGATTTTCACTATGGGGCAAAAATTACACCGTCCGCATAAATGTGAAGAAGCCACCAAATTCAACCTCTTCCAAGGTTGAAACTATGTATTTTAGAGAACCTTTAATGGAAGGAATTTGGAAAAAACCTAAAGGATTTATAGGTTGACCTCAGAAACGGTAACCTACCGTGCAGGGCTACCTTGCAGCTTTCTGCTTTTTGCGACTGTTGGGCAACTTTCAGGAATTCATGAATGCAGGTGGATCCTGGATACTGCTTAACGTCACTGCTTCGGCAACTGTTGCAGTTCATGTGCAATATCATTTTGGGAAGTACAGGCAGCAGCTGAAAAGTGTACACCTCTCAGCCGGGGCAAAGTGCCTTTCCTTCCACCCCGCTACTATAGGAGTTAACGGGAAGTTGCCCACTTTATCCGCCTGTACTCTGCTCATCTGGTTAGAGCTGTCCTCTCGCATTGGGTCTGGACTTGAGTGCAGGGAGTAGTTTGTTTTCCTGCTTGTTTGCATGCATGTGCTCATTTATTTAGCAAACACCTTTTGTCGCTCAAACACGTGGTCTCATTTGCATTTAAATACCATGTGGTGTTAAAACAAAAGAAAAAGCTTGTTTAAGATGGGTGACAGGTTTCAGGGTGGAGGGTGTTGGCTTGCATCACGGCATGTCATTTCTGCTGACCTGCTATTGCTCTGGCAGTTGAGGTTATTTGATCGGTCTCCGCTAGCTGTGCTGTGCCATATTTGCTTTGCCAGTGTTGAGACCTGCTAGCATTCCTAGAGGGCCCACTGCCTCCTTGCACAGTTTTCTCTACTTCATGCATGCTGCAACAACTTCCTGGAGCTTGCTTTCGAATGATGTTCTCTCTACCCGCGTCCTGTTTTAATGACTTGGTACATTGGCTTCTGCACCCCCTCTGTTTTGTATCTAGTGTAGCATTCAAAGGTGACACTTTATTTTGAAGTTTGAAACTTTCGGTCCAGTTCACTGGGATGTTCGCCAAACCCATATGTTTAATATTCTCAAATGCTTTAATTTTGATACACATTCTTCTATTTTGGTCTGGAGGAAATGAAGGTTTATATCTACTTAAAAATACAGAAGCGCCTTGCTTATTTAGAATCACTCGGGTATTGGTTGAGTGGGAAAGGGAACTTTTACTAAATCTCAAACGTATGTTTTTGTTGATGGATGAGGGGAGGCTTGCTGTGGTAGACAACCTTTCCTTGCGAAATTCTGACAACCTCACATTGGCTGAAGTAACTTGTGTGTGTGTGTGCAACCAGTTAAAGTTGAAAGAATATGTCGTTTTGTTGACCCGTTAGCTCATAGCGCTGTGCACAATGCTTCCGTTTTTTTTTTAAAGCGCTCTTTCGTTTAATTTGGCTGTATACGATGCAATGGATGCAAACCGCTGCAACCATCTTTGTTTTTAGTCTTCGGGCAGGGACTCAATTTTGATGCCTTTTCAATTTTCTCCTGGTCGTGAGGTGGATCAAATTGAAGATTGTATCACCTCTGCTCTCCTTTATTTCCGTACACCATAGATTGCTTGTTTTCCTGACTGTGACCTCCCCAATACGCGTCTTACCAATTAGGTCCTGCAACAAAAGGTTCTTGTATGTACCAAAGAAATACATCACTCTTCATACCGTACACTTGTGAAAGCGCCATGCTTGGATCCTCGGATCTTATGGCAGGAACGTAAGGTGCTTTAGCACACGCTCGATGCTATATATGTGTTGGCTCACTGTAACCATCCAAACTTCTCATCTAATGCCCACAAGTCCCACTTAATAGAAAACATTGGGATAGAGCAGTTTCATCACAGAAAATTTGGTTGAAGCCAAATCCATTGAATTTTTTTTCATCCGAATTTGGCTGCAAATGTGTGCTTGGTGGGGAAGGGTAATAATTATGGTCAGGGAGCATGGGTGTGCTGCGGGGCTCTCCCCGCATATATTAGCAGCCAAATGGCTTAAAAGAAAAACAATTAGAAGGATTTGGATTTGACCAAATCTCGCTGAAATCACGTAGAGCCGAAAATATTTACACAGAGTTTGACTTTACTGCCTTGTTTGCTTCCTGCATGAAGGCCTAAGCTTCTCCCAGCAGTGGATCATGTAGGATGGTGCACAAATGTGTTCCCTCGCTCACGTGAAACCCCATAATATTTATACAGCACTTTGTACTTGTGCGATTCCTCCAACATGCAAGTGCTGTGATCACGGGTGTCCTTCCTCCCCAACACAATGGCATGTTTCTCCATTTATCCAACTCACGAGAGCGACCAGAGGGATGAATTCAATATGAGCGAAGGTGGCACAAACCTCTCTAAAACGAGTGCTTAACCCGCAGGGCTACTTACTTAACCACTGACTTTCTGTATCCACAGTGCCTATTATTTTATTCCACATTAGGTGCAGGCCTACAGGCCCGTCATTGAGAGAGGCTATGCTTGAAGATAACCAGGAATTTGGAAATAGTTTTTAGTGGTGTGTTTGAGTCCAATCCCAAATTCCTGATTTTCTTTGATGGGATTTCTTTCTCCTATTGCACTTTTCCCTTTTACTGCATGCACGGGCTGTGTGCAGGTATTTTTCTAGGGGTGTTATGTTGAGGTAGGTGTATCCATAAGGTGGGCCTCTGTACTCTAGTTGCGTTCTACAAACTGGTGGGAGAGATGTAGTGCCACGACTGCTCTGTTGTTCAAATGCTGTGCGTGAGTGGACGTAGTATATTGCGGGAAGCAGGAAGTGGTGTGAGTGAGGGATACAGATGGATGAGACCCCCCCCCCTTCACGTCCACTCCGTATTGCAGTCAATATCATCATGCCAATTCCTAGTGAGGGGCTGCAGGATTAACTCTCAACTCGCTCGTTTGGCTTGCGTCACTCGGCGCTTGCTCACTTCACGCAGAGTGACCCCATTGCTGCCTAGGCAAACGCTTCCTAGTGTTTGCACGCAGACAGTTCGTGCGAATGGGGTGAGGCACGGCCACACAGTTATGAGCTGAGATTTTTGTTTCTTTCATGCATTTTCCATGACTGGAAACCATTAGAACGACGGCATTTCCCGTGCCAGCGGAGTGTCTTGCAAGTCTAAATAAACACACTTCCTCCAAGACTGGCTCTTGGAGGAAGTGTACAATTCTGACCATTCCATGACTCACTGTTCCAGCGCCCGAAACGCCGGAAACAGCCTTGGGCGCGAGGACGACGACGGTTGGTTGTTGTTTCGGAGACGCACTGAAGAACAGTGTCCTTTGTTTCAAAACGCAGCTCGGGCATGCCGCAAATGGGTTGTGCGAGTTGTTTTTTTGGCACTGCTGTCTTCGCAGCTTTTGCTTAGAGCCACATGTCCGCATCTGAGTGTGACATGGCGGGGTCCTCAAACTCTGTCCAGTGTCTGTGGGGATTTGCGTTTTTTCAATAATCCGTATCGTGCGCTTTTCAGCTCACTCTCCATTGTTTATTCTGCGATCTACAGCCATTGTAGCGTGCGTTTTTAAAGGGTGCACATTGGTGAGCCACCCTTTTCACCTGAGACTTGTGAAACGTGGTGGTGCTGTATATATGCGGCCGGCTCGTTTTGATTTTGTCTCTCTGGAGGGCAGTGACGCACCTCAGCAGCACCGTGCATCCACGTCCCACCCACGCTGACCAAATGATCTTCTGAGGATTTGAGGAGAGCTGCATATCCTTCCCTTTTTAAAGATGTATTCTTATTTTTTAGTTTTGTTTGTTAACAACACGGATTTTTAAGTGTTAGTTCAAGCATTTTAGTCACGTCTGGCTTTAAATTGGCAGCTTCCCCTATTCAAGTCTGTTGCCCCCTCTTTCCTGGCGGTAAATATGTGCCACTATTCCTCATCACCCTGTTGGCCACAACTCAGTCTTGCTTCCTTTTAATTGCTCTGTTTTACAGTTAGAAGTGAAAAATATCGTCTCATGCTTTCCTCCGATTGTTAATTTGTTCCCTAAGGAAGAAAAGGAATTGTACAGTTTAAAAAAAATAATGCTGTTGGCATCCTAGAGGACACGAACCCATGTTCACAGGGATGCCTTTGCTATTCATGTTACTATCTGCAGTGCATAGGCAAGCCAGGGGTCTCCAGATGTGTCTCCCCATTGACATTGTCCGAGGCTGGTGAGAGTTGTATTCCAAAAACATCTGGAGAGCCAAAGGTTGCACACCCCATATCCAATGATGACGTTAAAAGTAGAATGGTGCATTCCTGGGCTTTTTGCCTCCTCAAAAATACAAGGGTGTTGGTGCCCTCAATGATATCAACCGTAGAGCCATTATTGACCTGATGGGCTGTCGTCTGGTTGGCCTGTGTTGGGCAGAATTCTCTGTTAAGGCTAATTTCCCAAACCTAGTGAGTCCCCCAGCAGCTTTGCTGGATTTTTTGGGGTTTATATTTTTTTCTCCTGATAAGAGTGAGACTCCTTTTTATTTATTTATTTATTTATTTATTTCTCCCACTCTTAGGCATGATTTGAGAATGTCCTTTCACTGTGTGAATGTGTTTTATGGGCTATGGGGTCTTTTACTCCATAGTGCTTCATATGTTTTTGGTATGTGTGTTACACAGCACCCTCAGTGCAGTAACACAGGGGTGTCATAGTGACACCCAAACATAGACTCCATACCCTGGGGCTGACTACTGTCTCCCAGGGCATGTAAAGTCACCATTGACTTTACTAGTCTCAAATTGTGAACAGAACCAGTACAAAACATCATATTGTGGAAGTACTGGTAGGGGTAATTCGATTGCCCCGGGTCTGTTTTCCAAGGGGGCACTGTCCAGTCCCCCCCTTGTCGAGTTTCTGGCTGGTGGCAGTGGATACCACGCAAAATATTGCACCAAAATATTTCTTATGGAATTTTCCCATTGATTTTAAAAGCACCACTTTTTGGTGCAATGTTAAAGATACCGTCAGGTTATTTATTTAATATTTATTCCCCGGTTGGGTCTTTTTGCCAGGACTTGGTTTTAAAATGGCGTTTGTGTTCGCCTCTGAAACTCTAACCCAAGTCGAGCCGTTTGTTTCACTTTTTGGCGGGCTTCTCCACAGAAGCCCTCCAAATGGTGCCACTCTGTCTGGGGTCTACAGGATGTGTGGGAGGGGGATTAGGCACCCTGGACTGAGTTGCCTTGGCAACGCAAGTCGCACTCTTGTGTGATTGGCCCAGTGGTGAGCCGGCCGGCTCACCACTTAGCATGTTTGAGTAACAGCTAGGCTGTTGAATGGGGGTTTTGCTGCATAAAAGCAGGGCTTTGGGGACTGGAACTTGAGAAGTCGCCACAGGACCTAACGAATCCGAAGAGGGGAGAAGCTGAGCCATCTACAACGACGACACCACCGGTGGAGCCCTGCTGTACGAACTCGCCACTTCCCCGACGACAGAGGAGATCTTCTTCCAGGAGAGTCTTCTTCCCTTTGAGCTGGTGGGACCAACCAGTTCGCCTTTTTCGCCTTCCTGGAACGTCTCGTGGTCGAATCGCCCGTGCCAAGCGCCCCGGCGGCCGGATAGCCACGCTTCACCACTACCGCGAATAAAAGGGTTATACCTTTTAATCGGGAAACTCTGCGGCTGGTTTCTTCCCTGGCAGTGCAACGACCTCCAGCTTCCTTCCTCGTCGAGATCATCTCTTCCTCTGGTTGAAGCCACGACTTGCACCCGCTGCCAGGAACAACTGCCTCCGCTGGAGCTTTCTCACCCTTTCAGGTACTGTCCCGTCTGGTCTCCCCTGCAACAGATTGTCCAAGGTGTCCCGTAAATCCTTGCCTTTCTAACTGGGTTGACCTCAGACCTGCTAACTTTGCCTTTCTGAACTGATCCGACCTCTTTTGACTTTTCTGCAAAGACTTTGAGTGCATTTCCACTGTGTGATCTTGGGCACATTCTGCTTTACTCTCTCCAAGAGTGGGCCTGGCCTATGAACTTTTTGCTCTACAGTAGACCCCGCCTTTCTTGACTTGCTGTGGTTTCGTAAAAGTGTTGGTACTGTTTTAGTTTCATACTCTGCCTTTTCTCTCCCTTTTTAAAACTAATTATTGGAGTGCCATCTACGGTTACGCGCTCACCTCCGTTTTGCTAACTAAGTGGTGTCTTAACCTAGACTTGTCGAATAATTAACTAGGGAGGTGTATATACCTATAGTGACTGTGTTTGAACTTGCTTGATATATTAATGCCAGTGTATTTTTATAAGTGTGTTTTTAAATAAATAATTATATACTTTTATACCAAAGCTCTGGTCAGTGTTTGCTTATTCTTCTGTATTTTTAGCCCTATTGTGTATACTCTATATACTGCCTAACTCTTCTTGAGAGAAGTCTGACTGCTCAGCCACAGCTACCAGGTAAATCTGGGTGGTGAGACTGCTACCAATTGGGTTTACTGCTTACTCCTGTAGCCTTAAACTTTTTGCAGTGGTCCCTAAGGGAACTGCACAGGTTTCTGCCTAACAGCCTGGGTGGCTATATCTAGAGTTTCCGATACTTTGTTTTCCACGGGTTGCGATTTTATTTGGATTCTCATTGCAGTGCATTCTAGTATTTGGAATGTATTACTCTGAGCAAATAAGAAGTATTACAGGAGATATCTAATAACAAATGATGAGATAGCGAAAGTTTGTTTTCCGTTAATGCCAAATAAGTTTCAATGTGCATTGCTGGCAGCAATGTGCCAAAACTGAAGTGGGGTTATGGTTGGCTGCACCATTTTACAGAAAGCGCTGGTAACATTTTTGTCACCTGTTGCCATAGGTCGAGTGCATTTCTCTTAGGTCCAGTAGGTAAACAAAGTTACTCTATAGGTCCGCAAGGATTTTAAAGCATTGGCAAGGCCTGTTCATATCCTAGTATGATATTCTTTCGTTTGTTGAATCCCTTTTTAGGAAGGGATTTGTCTTTGGTTGTCTAGAGATATTTAAATTTCATTGATATGATTGATAATAGTAAATAGCGATTTATTACTATTCATGTAAATACACAGTATTATTCTAAATGTATGATTACCTGAGAAATTGAAGGTTATTGGTGCATTGACACCTTTGCCATTCAATGATGCCCTGCCTTAACCCTCCAACATGTATGCTGCTGTCACTTGTGCCCGACTGCGTCTCTACTTGCTTCTGTCTGGAGTGGTATGGATGTTTGTGCGATTCAGCGTGACAATCTTGCTGATGCTGCCCTTTCTGGCCCATCTCCTCTGTCCTCCTTTGACACACCCCTAATCTTCCACCCTTCACTGCTGTCCTCTGACCGGCCCTGCACAGCTGCATGTTAGAGACCCATGTCCCTAAAACTCTGTGGTTAAGGTAGGCATTTATGATTTCAAAACTTTGTGTACAAAAAGAGTAAATTGGACTTTAAGTGCTGAATACGCTTTCAGTGTTGCAAACTCCTAGGAGGCTCTTCTGTGGTTGTGATGCCCTGACAAGAACTTGCAGTGTTTTTACAGTTGTACTCTATGGGGGTGGTTACATGAAACCTTTTTAGGTTGGCACTCAAACAACATTCATGCAGCAAGTGTATTGCAGTTTGCGAAGGAGACTTTATCCTACTCTGCTGTGGTGTGACTCTTGCTGTCAGTTGGCTGGCTATCTCCTTTCATATTGCAAGATGTGGAATTGGTGCCCTTCCTCCTGCATATGCCACACTGTTGAGCCAAGAGCCTGTCGAGGACCCCCTGGAGGAAGTGTGATTAGCTTCCATCAATGTTTCCTGGCTTCTTAGTCATCCTTGTAGTGGCACCTTGCCCTATTAAAGTGGTTTGTTAAAGCCATGCTGGCAGGCAGGGCTAGAACGACTGTCTGCAGACTCTCGTTCCCTTGTCAACTGATTGAATTGCGAGTTGGGATCAACAGTGGCTGATTAATAGCTGGTCTTGCCTTGCATGATCTACTCATGCAGTGGATCCAGTGCTCCAGATAGGATTTTGGACTGAGAGAGTATTTTGCTCCCAAGTTTTAGAATTGGAGAGTAAATCCAATTTTAAGAGACTAAAAATTATGTTACTCCTTCGCAAGAGAGTAAAACGTGTCCGACAACTATCCAATTTGTGCGTAAAATTAAAACTTTGTTCGAAAACATAAGTGACAAAACAGCTGTATTTCAAAGTGGTTCTAAATAATGTATTGCACCTCTGGAAAACATTTTCCCCACACAAGAACCATATATATGAATACTACCGAGCTTCATCTTCATGATACTTGGGCACAAACTCTTAAGAGTTACTACAGATGCCAGCTAGTTACGTCGTGTGATTAATAAATCGAGTCCCTCACTCTACCAGCATCACTTCTGTGTCTCGGGCATACTGTTGCTGCCTGGCACTACCTGCTTGACAGCCACTCATGTTTTTGCTCCATCCCTCCTTCCCTTTGCTACTTCGTTTCCCCTGTCTCTCACTGTCTGCCGCTCTGCCTCTCACCCTCAAGTGTTGCAGTGCCCCATTTTGCAGTCTGTTCTCTGTCACTCTGCCTCTCCCATCTCTGCATTCTATTGTTGCCTTTCCCCTCCTATATCTTGCTGTATAGGCTGCTATAACTCTCCTTCCTTTGTCATGTCATTACACTGGCTATATCTGTTTTAATTTTCTCGGTTGTGGTTGCTACTCCTTTTGATTATCTTTCTTGCTCTGTCTCTTTTTATTGGCATGCCCTTCTCTAGCCTTGCCTTTCTATTTCCATCTCCCCCACCTGCTGTAACTGTTTTTAGCTTACTGTCTCCAAATGTTTCTTTTGCTCTGATTCTATCCCTCACTCCTATTGTGTGCTTGTCCTATTATTAACTGTTTCTCTTCTCACTTTCTTTGCTGCCCTATCATGTAGCTCGTTGCTCAAATTCCTGTTTTGGATTGTTTAGTATGTTTTATGTCGCTTCGACCCCCCCCCCCCTCCCCCACCCCCTCCCACAAAATATCCAAAAAGCTGAAAATGCCTTTCCAATTTAAAAAGGGTATAGCGGCCCAGATGAGATGTCTGTTCTGAGCCATTACAAGTATGGTGGTCCTCATGCGTTATGCGTGTTCTACTTCTGAGACATCACAGGTAGAGCGGCCCTGGTGAGGCGTGTGTTCTGAGCCATTACACATATAGCAGTCCTCATGGGATGTGCTTCTTCTGAGCCATTACAAGTATAGCAGCACCAATGAGGTGTGTTCTGAGCCATTACAAGCACATCGGCCCTGAAGAGTTGTGTTCCGATTAATCGCAGGTATAGCAGCCCTGATCTGTTGTGTGCTATGAGCCATTACAAGTAGAGCATCCCAGATGAAATGTGTATGTTCCGAATCACTGAACATTTAGTATTCCTTTTGGTAAGTCGAACGTTAAGTCAAATGTGTTACAATTGAATGTTACCTGCAGCTTAAATGCATATCTCTGATGCAGACTCATTAACTCGCCTATTAACATGATTTGAACTAACAGATGCTTTAATAATACTGTAACCTACAGAATGCAGGCAGTTGAACAAAGTGAACAAAACATATTTCCTTATACATTACTTAAAGTATTATTTTGATAGAATCATTAACAGAGGAGATTGTTAAAAAAAAATGGAACATACCAGGACTCATCCCAGTTGCTTCTTTGAAGGAACTGTGTCGATTACTAAAGTAAAGCGTGGATTTGCAAGCTGCTGCCCATGCTGTCACCAGTGAGCTCCATGATTTATGGGGGTGCTGCCATAAATAGCCTGTGTAAGTGGTACGCAAGGAAGAATTAAAAGGGCCGCATTGACAAGGTTTCCGTGTGTAAAAAGACCTTGCACACACCTTATCTCGAGGTCTGACTGGACCCGTTCAGTGTTGTATCATGGCATTGCTGCAGTTACTCGGCTCTATTGACAAAGCATCTCTGAGCATGTGGAAGCCCTCAAGGCTACAACTTGCTCCAGTGAGTACCTAGACCACAGTTGCAGAGCAGGCCATTGGCTTGATTGGCAGGGGGCGGGGGGCAAAAGCACTTCTAAATACAGTGCTGTAACAATCATTAAAAGGCATCCGCAACAAACGTGGTAGAGTACCGAAGCCTGTCCTGCCCATATCCATATACCCTCCATGATGCAGCCCGGCCTTCTGTACCCTGCTTAGGTGCACCCTCTCAATGTGAAACTAAATATCTACACCTCCTTGGACACATTTTGAGAATAACCCGTGTCCCCTCAGAGATGCTCTTCTGGCAGAATGGAGTTTTAGGGACGGCTAAAAACAGAAAGGGGCAAGGGAGCATTTAGAGAAAGGTAAATTAATACACGATCAGGGCCGAAAACCGAAGCGAGAAGGTTGATTGAGGGAGGGCAGGCGTGGAAGGGCAGCAGGATATTGGGGACTACTTCAGTGTGTTTTGCCTTGTGTTACTTCCTTAAGCAGAGGGAACAAAGACCGCATGCAGGACAATGTCTATGGGAAAAGGGGTGGTGGCGGGAAGGAATGGACCAAAGGATGGCATAATTTTAGGATGGGACACATGTACCATAATGCTTGTTCTTGCAGTGGAGGACCAGGCTCATTTTCTATTATGCATGCTCTTTTAGGCTGATCAGAAGAGTGAATCAGCACACCACTTACCGCAACTTGGTTTCTTTTCAAAATTATTTTCTGATACGTTTACCCAGTTGATAACCAATAAACCTTAAAACCCCAGAATGCATTGCTTTGTTAAATGCAAACCCACGAGTGGGAAACGGGTGCCCTGGTGACATGGAGCCACCCTGCCATTGCGTGCCCTCAGCTGGGTGCCGGAAGAGACAATATTTGTGCCAAGTATGCTTGTTGCAGCAATTCAAGTTCTAGGCTCCGTGACCAGGAGTTGGAAAATGGGATGTTAATGGCTTAGATTAAGGTTTGAGGTTGGAAATCGAGAGGGTTGCACTTAGGGGGGATGACTGCCATTGTTGTTTTTTTTTTTTTGTTTTTTAGGTATCTGAGCACATTTACGTGTGTGCGTTTGTTGGGGAAACACTTGAATGTGATGGCTAGAAAACCAGCATGCACAAAGCCAGCAGTTTGGCTCGTCATAGTAAAAACATATTATCTGTGTTGCCAGATATTAACATTGCATGCTTTGTAAAAACTCAAAAGCTTGTTTTATGCCCACTACATAAATTGTAATGTTATATACCTAGGTGACCGTAATATTTGACATTGTAGTAATGTTACAATGTATGAATCTCATTCTTGTTTTTATTGTACATTGCTCTGTATACTTTCTGGGCGGGTATGGACTAAGAAGAACATATCCTCTGCATACGCGCTTGGCCCTGCATTAGGATTGTATACCCAGTTGAACCTATTTGCTATGATGTGTTCATAATCGCCTTTACAAAATACTTGCATCCTTCCAGATACTTATCCAAAATTGCCGGCTTTTTCCAACAAATATGAGCAACAGTGCAGTATTTGCCAGCTGTTTTGAGAATTTGCTGATATGTCTGCATCATATGGCTCGTATAGTCACTGTTTGCCCGGTGTTGGCATTGTATGCCTAGTTACACCATTAAACAGCTGTTGCCTAGCTATCATATCATTTTCTTGATGGTGCAGTCAAATACCAAAGTAGTCTGTCCTGAGGTAAAACAATCAGTTGCAAGCTACTAGCCTTCAATTAAGTCACTTGCTCCATCAGTGATCTGCAAAGGCATGGCACACCATTTCTTACTTGCCAATAGTCCATTATCACCATCCAACGGCTGGTGGCAAGAACAAATGTTGAGGCCTTCCTCATTCTGTGCCCATGTTAAGTAGCTTTTGGCTTTTTATTTTTTTTATTTTTATATCTGTAAATTACAGCTAGTGTGCAGGGGCAGCAGAGACTAGATAGCTGTAATTATTGCCTGCACAGTTAAACATGTTGCAATACAGAATGTGTATTGTAGAATTTCCCTTTGGAACTGCTGTTGGAACCTGTGCATTTTTAGGCCATTTCAATACAAAGATGTCCGTAAAATGCAGTGTGTGGCCCCTATGTCTTCAAGAGAATGTACAGCAAGGGATGTGGTCAAGTTGGAGAATTTGTGCTTGCTCATTATACAAAAGGACCTGCGTTCTGCCCCACCGACCTCCAGGTTCACTAGTCACCACTGTACTATGAAAAGTTCTCCACCGCCATCTATATTCCTATCAATCGCTTTAGCAAGGGCGAGGACTACTGGTTGCTCCATCTATTACTGGCAATCTATTTAGCAAGGGCAAGGGCAATACATAAGAAACGAGAGCATTTTCGGCCTCCTATCCTCAGAGGAAAGCCTATATGTCTTAGTGTAACTTAAAAGTCCTGGGTATGAAATCTAAGAAGACCCTCCTCCCCCCCCCCCTCCCCCAAATGCTAGTCATCTACTGCAGAGCCTGTCTTCGAGATATTGACCGATGGATGACAATAAAACACCTCCTCTTAAACTCCAGTAAAACTGAAATCATGGAGTGCGGCAACACTGCCCTTCTACCTCATCCACTCCCATGGCCCCCGTCCCTGGGCCAACCCCCCCCCAGCTCCCACTCCGACACAGTAAAAAAACCTAGGCTGCACTGTGGCCTAACCCTCTCCCGTCAGATCAACAATGTGTCTAAATGTTGTCAGTACCATCTCAAACTTCTCAGACGCATCTTTCCCTACCTCTCCTTCCCGAGCAGACTTGCTGCAGTTACGTCTATTGTAATGTCGAGACTGGACTATGCCAACTCCCTATATCTTAAGGACCCAGAATACCATCTTAATAAACTCCAAAGAGCGCAAAACACTGCTGCCAAACTGCTCCTTGCCCTGGGTCCGAGAGACCACATCTCTCCAGCTCTCCGAACCCTCCACTGGATCCCAGTCGGAAGAAGGGCCACTTTCAAGACCCTGTGCATCACTCAGCGTGCAGTGCCAAGACTGGCCCATTAGACCTGCAAGAAAAGATTAAACCATACCCCCCATCCCGCACCTGAATATCAAGCACTGCCCTCCTTTTAGTGATTCCAACCTCTAACTCTGTCAGGATCGGAGGATCTGCCTTCTCAACATTGGCCTCGACTCTGTGGAACTCGAACCTCCCCCACTTATTCGACACACCCAAGACTATGACATTCCGCAGAGCTCTAAAAACGTGGCTCTTTCCATAATGCAAACCACGACCTTCTGAAGCGATTGAATACCTAGCAACCTGATGACTAAATGCTCAATGACACTCCCAACAATGTCATCAATGAATACGCCCATTAATTTGCTATTAAACAACCACATGCCTGAAATGCAGAATAATGATCTCATTAGATCACAACTCCTCGCAATTCCCTCGCTTTACTAATACTCACATCTCCTTGCCAGTATCCTTGTAGCCTCTTCACCATACTAGACTCACAACAAAGCCTCTGTCAACTCTCTGCCCGCCTCAGGCACTCTCCTCGCCCCCACAATGTTGCTATGTACCTCCCAGCCCCTTTGTTTTCCAGTGTTGTCACTGGGTGCCCCCATGCCCCTCAAGTTCCTTGTGATATCTCTATATTCCCCAGCCCCTCCGGTCCCCTGTGTTATCACTGTGCGCACCCCCCCGACTTGTGGTCCCCTGTGTTATTGCTGCACACCCACTGCCCTCTGATTCCCCATGATGTAGCTGTGTACCCCTCTGGTTTCCTGTGCTGTCGCTGTATGCCCAGCCTCCCTAGTCCCCGTGAGGTCACTGTGTGCCCCCCAGCCTCCTTCCGTCCCATGTGTTGTCGCTGTGTACCCCCCTCCTGTGGTACCCCACGCTGTCGCTGTATGCCCAGCGCCCTCTAGTCCCAGTGATGTCCCTGTGTGCCCCTGTGTGCAACCAAATCCTTGCTGGTTCCCATGATGCCGCTGTGTCCCAACCCCTTTTGATCGCTGTGTTGTCGCTTTGTACCCCCTCCCCTCTGACTCCCTGTACTGTCGCTGTGTACCCTTCTGGTCCACTGTGCTGTCGCTGTATGCCCAGCCCATCTAGTCCTAGTGACATCACTGTGTGCTCTGCATGCCTGCCAGCCTCTTTTGGTTCCCCGTGTTGTCAATGTGTACCCACCTGCCCTCTGGCTCCCTGTGTTGTTAATGTGTACCCCTTCTAGTCCCTGTGATGTTGCTGTGTGCCCCTCTGGTCCCCCGTGCTCTCGCTTGTACCCCCTGCCCTCTGGACCCCCGTGCTGTTGCTGTATGCCCAGCCCGTCCAGTCCGTGTGATGTCCTGTGTGCCCCTAACCCTTCCCCTGTGTTGTCGCTGCATATCCCTGGCCCCTCTGGTCCCTCATGATGTCGCTGTTTTCCCTTGATGTCGCTGTGTACCCACAATCCCTCAAGTCCCCATGTTTCACTCTGTTCCCAGACCCTCTAGTTCCTGTCCAGTCACTGCGCCCCCATGCCCCTCTTGTCTCCCATGCTGTCTGCCCTCAGCCCCTCTGGTCCCCCTTGATGTCGCTGTGTACCCCCAGCCCCTCTGGTCCCGTGATGTCTCTGTGCCACCTGCATCCTCTGGCCCCTCGATGCTGTTGCTGTATGCCCCCAAATCCCAAGGCCCCCCTTGATGTCACTGTGTGCCCCAGCCCCTCCGGTCCTTGTGTACCGTTCCCTCCTGTCTGTGTCTTGGCACTTGCACTGTCTGGGTATCGCTAGGCCGAGTGCAGTGGCTAGCCTTCACATGCTTGCTGTTCACGGCCTGTGAGGGTGTCTTTGCGTACTCCCTTGTTCCCTACCTTGTCGTCAAGCGCTTTGAAGCGCATCGTGTGTGGGCGCTGTGTGGATGAACCATCATATATCATATCACTATGCTTCCTCTTTCTACTCTACACATCACACAATTAGAGTGCAGCTACACCCCTCGATCAATTCGGCCTAGCTGCTCACAAACAAATACTATCCCATGAACACCTCATCATTCTAATCAAATGCAGCTATATCCTATGAAAAAAAAACAGCCTATCTGCACACGTAAGCATCCCACAGGCCTAACGCAGCCAGAATCCAGTCTTGGTGTCCACCGACCACACTGCACACATTGAACCGATACCACTACCACCACACATAATGCTGGAATGCAGCTATCATCAAGCAACTACATCAGCTGCACACTTAACTGGTGCCCCCAAGCACCTTTCGACACCCTTCTCCTTCAACTGACCCAGACTATGGTCCTCGAGGGCGTTCAACTTACCAGCGCTTTGAGGTAATTCCAATGATATATAGAGCGCTATATAAATGCCAAATAATATAACATAACCGAGATCCATGTGTGACCTGCAAACAACGCAGCGACCCTAATCACATAGCTGAGCATATTTGACTGACCTGCTGGTTCTGTTGTGACCGCACATTGCCCCAAATATACCTTGTTTGATTCTGAACAAAGATTACTTGTCAACACTATATTTGTTCTTAATTTTTCTCTGGTCACTTGGGAGTAGAGTTGATAGCTTTCAGAGGTCCAAATGTGCACATTGATGTAGGATTATGTATTTTTAAGCAAATGCACTTGTGGTAGTGGGCATGCATTTATTTGGTGATTGGGTCATGACTAGTGGCTGCATCAGCGTCCGACCCTTCTTTTAAAACTATTCTTCACCTGGTTCTGCCCCTGTTAGACTGGGCCTTAACCTTGTCTGAGACATTCCCTTTTTAGTTTGGGCTATTAGTTGGCTCTTAAGCACCACCCAGAATTCGAAATGAATACATTAGGGTATGATAAAGAGAAATAGCGAATGAGGTGGGACACAAATCCCGCAGGTGTTTGGTTATTTGCTGAACACCATTCCCACCCAGTTCCTGCCCAAATCACATCCTCCTGAGAACTTCTTGAGTTTGCGTTTGTCTTGTCGTCAAATGTTGCACTCGAAGTGCCTGCTAGTGTTTTTTTGAAAGCAGTTTTCTGAGAGTAAATGATTTAATTGGAGTTATAAAACATGCTACAGTTGTAATAAAAATGCCTATGGGTTATCTATAAGCACTATGCGTGTCCTTCACTGAAGTCCTGTCAAAAGCAAACCAACAGTTTTGGCTTCTGTCTTGGTCTTCTGCATTTGCCAGGCACTGCAATTAGATGTCCATGTAATTGCACCTGGTGTTATCGATAGGCAATTAATACCACAATGGCAGTGCATGGTAAGTGCCTTTCCCATGCCTACATCATTGCCAGTGCTTGGAGGATGCAGGCATCTCATTTCTTTGATAACCCCGAACGGCTTACAAAAGAAATCAATTGCTCTTGAATGACTGTGGCTCGGTGGGTTGTATGGGAGTTGGCGGAAGTGTGTGGAGCGAACTACTCCCACTGCCTACCCGCTGAAGATGGATTGACTGTTCGCACCCGCTTGTTCACATGGAACCCCTGCTTCTTTGGTGGAGCTGAGCATGTTAAATCGGGGACAAAAGAAATCTTTGCCATTTTTAGAGAGTTGGAAAATCCTTCTACCCCACCCCCACTCTCTTGAAGGATAGAAAGTGGTGTAACAACATTCAATATGCCATGTTTGATAAACTGAACACCTTGCAAACCAAAATCCTAGTTCATCAACAGGCTCTCTCATCTCATAGCTGACTGTCAGAGTAACCCGTCATCTGTTAGTAGCTCTGGTCTAGCCCCGTTCTTTGATTTCAAGGATATGAGTGAATCTGAAGTCATTGGCCTCCTCAACTCCAAAAAAACCTCTAATTGTAAAGGGGATGCCTGCCCTGCTCAGCTCAATAAAGACTGTGCCCCCACCCTTGCCCCTTTCCTCACTGCATTTATTAATGCATCCTTCCAGTCTGGCCATGTCCCAACTGGACTTATGGAAGCTTGGGTACGACCGCTCCTTAAGAAACCCTCCCTTGACCCATCGGTCCCAGGGAACTATAGACCCATTACCACTGTCCCTTTTCTTCTAAAAACCTGCAAGTCCAAAAATTCCTTGAAGACAACCATATTCTTGGCCTTTCGGGTGTCTGGTTTCCGGCCAAGACACGGTACCGAAACTACACTGTTGGACCTAAAAAACCAAATGGACGACCTCGGGGACTCAAGCAAACCTGCACTCCTTCTGCTCCTTGATTTATCTGCAGCATTTGACCTGGTGAATCACAAGACACTCTGCCATCACCTCTCCACTGCGGCTAATTTCTCCCACCTGGCCTGTGCGTGGATCACCTCCTTCCTACAGGAAAAGGCTATGAAGGTCTTTTCGGACTCATGTGCCAATCCTAGTCACATTAAATGTGGAGTACCACAGGGCTCGTGCATTGCAACCACCCTCTATAACCTATTCACAACACTTCTGTTCAACATACCTGACGCACTGGGCAACTCGTACACAACTATGCTGAGGACACCCAGGTGCTTGTCTCCCTATCCGGTGATTACTTGTCCGACCTGAACACCCTCAACTCCATCTCCTCAACGATCCAATCCTGGATGGCAGAACACTGGTTATGCCTCAACGATGAGAATACCGAACTTCTGTTAATTGGATTCCCGGCCACCTTGGGTAAATTGGACAAGCAATATAGTTCCTTCACGGTATCCCAGTCAGTTAAGACCCTCGGTGTCTATCTGGACTCTAACCTGACTATGGACAGACTGGTCAATGCCATTGCCTCCGCCTCAGCATACCATTCCAAACTCCTCGATGCAGCTAGACCCTTTTTAGCCAAACAAAACTGCCTCACCATTGCTGGAGCAATAATTGGGTCAAGATTGGACTACCGTAATGCCTTCTTCGTAGGGATTTCTGTCAAAAATATTGCTAAACTCCAACTAGTACAAATCAACGCCTTTAGGGCCACCACTGGTATCTCCAAAAGGGATCATATCTCTGAGGTGAGGAGGCAGGTTCATTGGCTTCCCATCAAAGAGAGGATTGTCTTTAAAACCGTTACCCTCACACATAAATGCCTCCATGATTTGGCACCTCCCTACTTGGACCAAAGATTTTCTAAGCCATCCTCAACCAAGCCATCAAGAATGACCTACACAAACAGAATCACCGTGCCCAGGACCTGTAGAGTTCGTGCTGGCGGTACCAGTTTTCCTACTATGGCCGCCTCGGACTGGAACTCCCTCCCATCTCATATTAGGATGATTGTCTCTCACTTAGCCTTCGGCAAAGAAATTAAGACTAGGTTATTTGTAGGACTCTGCACACTATACATACCCTTTTTGCATCTCTTAGGCCGCATTATTGCTTGTATGGTAGCCCTATGCAATTGGGAAAACCATCATGAGACTGTATCATTTCCCAATACGTAACTCGGCTATATATATACATTTTTTGATTGTTAATTATCCACCCACCTGTATTGTGACATGCGAAACACACTATTACCTCTGCTTGTATTACTTGACTCCACCTGTATTGTAAGCAAGAAACCTTACTGTTGGGCCGCATTTGGTGTAACCGTCAATCAAGCCTACTTCATTCTCCTGTAATAGCGCCTCGATGCCTGTGGGCTGTAGTGCACTCTGCAAATCCAAAAAAATAAAAATGTTGCTCTGTGCACAAAGGTTTGAGCGATGCCGGTTTCACTGACAGACTGCCCGAGAGGCCACGGGTTTGGGTTTTTCATAGGACACAGAAAATCTGGTCTTACTCTGAAATATTTCTGTTTTCATGGTTGTACAATGAGCATGATATTTTCTGGGGTTTTCACTGAGACTGACGGCAGGGGTTAACATTTCAATTTGCAAGTTAATAACCAGCAATAAGAGGTCACTCGCCACCTCAACTCTACACATAAACACAGTACACCGTGTCTTACTCCCCAAGAGTCCATTATCACAGGCCACTTGGTAGTGAGGGCACATTTTGAGACTTGAAACTTTTTTAAACATTTTTAAATCCATGCATTTTTCTGTTTAAATTTCTAAAGCCCCATCGCTTTTGGGACAAGCCTTGCACTATTTTGAAGTTTGAACGGAATTTTGTTGTTGTTTTATGGGTTTCTGGAACATACCCCTCTGCACTGTGGAACTCTACTCTCCAACCTCTTCACACCTACTAAACAAACATTGGTAAAGCCCATGGTTTTAGCATTTCTTTTGCGTTTTACCTTTACAGACCTCGATGTAAAATCCCACATGGGCCATGTGGGTGGGGTGGGTAGGTGACGTGTTCCAGTGAGGTATGTAGGATGACAGATGAGTGGCCTGCATTCACTGGATATTGATTGGCATACGGTCGATTTGATAATCGTGTATGTGATGGTCAGAGTGTGAAAGTCTGTTGTGTGTGGAGTGCGGTTCGCCCCTGCCCCTCCTTCAGTCCCCCCCCACCACCTCCACCCTTATGCCCGCCTGGCCTCCCAGAAATTAGCCTGGCATCAGATATCACTGCAATGACTGCCCAGTTCTAGCACCCTGACTTGTGAATGATTCTCTCGGTCCTGCCGGACATTTAGCTCTGGTAGCACATGGTCTGCACATTCTCCCCATTAGTGGGATGGTTGTAGGGCTTGCAGGATCAGTGCCTATTGCCCCCATTAGTGAGATGGTTGTAGGGCTTGCAGGATCAGTGCCTATTCACCCTCCTCCCCCCATTAGTGGGATGGTAGTAGGGCTTGCAGGATCAGTGCCTATTGCCCCCATTAGTGAGATGGTTGTAGGGCCTGCAGGATCAGTGCCTATTCCCCCTGCTCCCCCCATTAGTGAGATGGTTGTAGGGCTTGCAGGATCAGTGCCTATTCCCCCTCCTCCCCCCATTAGTGGGATGGTTGTAGGGCTTGCAGGATCAGTGCCTATTGCCCCCATTAGTGAGATGGTTGTAGGGGTTGCAGGATCAGTGCCTATTCCCCCCCCCCTCCTCCCTCCATTAGTGGGATGGTTGTAGGACTTGCAGGATCAGTGCCTATTCCCCCTCCCCTCCTCCCTCCATTAGTGGGATGGTTGTAGGACTTGCAGGATCAGTGCCTATTCCCCCCTCCCCTCCTCCCTCCATTAGTGGGATGGTTGTAGGACTTGCAGGATCAGTGCCTATCCCCCCCCCCCCCCATTAGTGGGATGGTTGTAAGGCTTGCAGGATCAGTGCCGGCTCTTGAATTGTTTTCATTAAAGGGTTATAAATCATTCCAACGAGTATGCACGAGCATCCAAATAGTGCAACAATTCTTTTTCAAATGTGTTAAAATGGTTTATTTCATAGTCTTCTTTATGTGAAAAGTTGGATTAAAACTAGACAATTTACAGTGTTTTGTAGGGCAATGCGTGAAAAAAAAATCAAATAAATGCCAAGTCACAAAGTCAACGCAAGCATTTTCCAA
Source organism: Ambystoma mexicanum (assembly GCF_040938575.1). Lineage (NCBI taxonomy): Eukaryota > Metazoa > Chordata > Amphibia > Caudata > Ambystomatidae > Ambystoma > Ambystoma mexicanum. The sequence continues at coordinate 881,419,646 of NC_090939.1, forward strand.
GGTGTTTTCATGTCTTTGGCTGTAATATGTGCCAATGGAAGACCATCCTTTCATGCTGGCTGTGTCCGATATGCCAGTATGACCACAACAAAAACATGTTGGCTCTAAGAAAAAATGGCAATGCTGTCCTCAGCAAAATATATGCCAACGCTCTTCCTGTCAGAATACCCACTGCCCAAGATAGTATATTGAGGTTGGAATATTTTATTCACTGTTATTGGAAGTGAAGAGTACATTTCAGAGAGTCAAAATGTGGCATCTTTTGCAAGTGAATGTGCATCCAACTGACACTAAACTTCAAACTAAACGGAAAACATTAGGAACAAAACCAAGTGGTAACTTAAAATGATCTGCTTTCAGGCTAGTGGAAAACGTCTACCTTCCCATTAACTTGTAGATGCGCTTCACAAAGCTGCTTCTTGCTGCGGCTTGGACACAGGAATAATGTCATGATGTACAATCGTGCGATGCAAGCATACATTCACGACAATCGCTTAATCTGTTTTTCACAGTCGCCAACTCTCATTTATCTCAGCGTCTGCTGCCTAGCTCAGTGCACATAGTTCAGAGAGCAGATGTCTGCTCTCAGACATTAGTACTATGGCCTGCAATTGTTTCCCTGCTGAAGCAAATCTAAATACGTATTCTGGTTTCCATCGAGTAACCTGTCTTTTGCCCTTCCCATTCCTTTCTCAAGAGGGAGGTAAACACTGTTGCTATGATACACTTCTAAAACGTGTTGTATTTACCAGATTTAACTGCTTGAACATCTGATACATTGTTTATCTAAAAGCCAGAAGGCACATTCATATCTTCTTTTCCTATAATGCCACCGCAGGATGACCTGGACACGCGGACTGTGTCAATCTATGCTGTGTACACTTGTAAGAATTTTCTCTTATTTCCTTTTCCATTTCTACCACTGTAAGAAGCATATCCTTGGTGGTTCAAAAGTTACCCTGCTGTCACATTGTCCCCCCTAACCCTCCAGCCACCGCTACCTTCTACTTATTTCTCCTTCCTTCTCCATACATGCACAATGCACTCTAACACTCCCCAGCGGGCACATGTACACATTGACAGGTGTCCACTTGACACAAAAACCCATGCATGCACACAGTTGTTTCTAAACTTACTGGATTCCTGCCACCATCATGCTGGCTGAGCATTTCACGGCTGAGGAACAGAGTTCCTAAAGAAGAAGAAAACCATCTACCATCCAGCAAGACCACTCGGATCAAGCTACGACATTCGCCTAGAACCAAAACCATACAATAAAAGAACATTTGGAGGAGTATCTTTCTCACACCTGGCTCCTAAAACATGGAATTCCCTGCCAAAAAGGGATCATCTGGAATTCAGAAAAAGACAAACGTGGCTCTTCACCCCAGAATCAGAAGGGAATGAATAAGAATCATACATTCTGGCAGAAACGGGAAGCCCAGGGGAGGGATTCACAATCCATTGCCTAACCATCCTCGACTGGTGGGCGCAGGGAGGACATTGTAGACATCTCATGCACACACACCGCCAAGTTTACAGAGGAATACCACAGTAGGTAGGGACTCCCACTAGAAGTCAAGGGAGAGACCATAACCTTCTTACCATCTCTAACCCTAGGGCAGGGAGGGGAACACACTCCACGACCCATGTCCACATACCACTAGACTTCTACAGAAGATAATTAACACACTGCTACGTACCTGCCGACTAGGATGCCAAACCAACCACAGAAACCAAAGCAAGAGGTAAGCACCTCCCCTGCTAACCCAATACTAAAACCTAATTTTTCCACAAATCCTTCACCTACAGAAACTCAGATGACCACATCTCTGCACAGCAAACCGCATGTACTTCACCACACTGCAACAACATACAAACAACACAACCATGCACAACAGCACATGGGAATCGCTCAGACTCGAAAATCGCATCTAAGCTTTGCGAACGGTGCAGACCGAACTGAAGCTGCCAACAGAACATCATATCTCCCTTTCCGATTCCCTCTGCACCCTACTAACCGCTCCCACAGCCTCCCTGTTGCACACCGTCCTTTTTCAGATCCACCAGGGGACCACTCCGGTGGTGATGGTGCGCGGTACAAGTGACCTTTAACATTTCTTTCTGCTCTTCGTCGGTCCGAGTGGAGGGGTTGTTGGTACGGTGATGGTTTTTAAGCCGAGCACTCCAAAAGCAGTGGAGGAAGGAATTAGTTGGTGCAGGTTCAGCTTTGGTAATACATTGATGGCTTTTGGTTTGAGCACTCTACAAGTGAGGGTGGTTAGGGTTTATGATTTTTGAAAGACTACTCTGGGAGAATGGGGTAGTTTGGGATCATATGCTTTTGGCCAGAGTGTGAGCGAGACAATGCCAGAGGGAGTGAGGCTGTGTTGTGAACCAGCCCCCAGATCAAATGAACTGGAAGGCGATGTTAGGCCCAAAATGTGCAGAACTACCATCTTGTCATGGGAACACAAACTGGCAGACTGAAAAATGTCAACCCTGCTAATGTGCCTAGTGAATATAAATGTATGTATTTCTGCATTTGAAGCAAGCAATGTGTGAACAATGAAACCAGGCTGCAGAAGGGAATTGGAAAGGCACATTGTGAGCTGACCGACAAATAAGCAGCGTTTTATTTTCAGCTGCCACATCAAAAATGCTGTTTTCAAAGAAAGTGAAATGTGTTTTCCAAGTGTGCCTTGCATTGTGCCTTGCATGCGAAATTATAAAGCCATGGAAGTACCTTTCGTTCCATGTGACTGAGGCCTAAAGGGTAACTGTGCATAAGAACAATTGACAGGGAAGTGTGTCCATTTCACAGCATTGGAATAATGAGCACCTGAAAACTAAATTTACCTTGGAAGGGTAATGCAAATACATAAGATGGAAAAAGGAACATCGATGGCAAGATGCAAACATGTTAAAAATAAAAGGAATGCCTACTGTCTAATGAAAGCTATTGTGACATGCAAAGTATAGAATATTGGTAATTGGAGCTGAATTCAACACTGAGATTCAAAGACGCCCCCAACGCCTGCCCCCATTACATGCTCTCTATCTGAAAGTTTCAGGGCCAAGAGCTGTAGTCGTGAATGACGGAAGAATATATTGGTGTTGCTGAATCAAGGCAACCAGCCCTTAATGGGGTGAACTCGGAAAAATTCTTTAAAAAAAATATGTATTTAAATTAGTTCATGGTGTAGTCCAGGGCTAAACTGACAAGTGATGGGTTACATAAAATGACCCAGGGGCATAGAGGTGGAGATTGATTGCCTGCTCTCAAAAATAAGGATTCAAATGGGCATGTGCTCTAGGAGTAAGGATGTTGATGGACTTTATTGCACAGGAACTTGACATCCAGATCCTTTGTTCAGTTGGTGAAATGAAGCCTAATGTACTTGAAGTTAAAAATATGCATATAATTAAGAGGGGCAATATGACTGTATGCAGAATCATACTTCATGTTTTTTTTCAGGAATTGTGACACTTAAAGAAATGGGACAGATATCATGGTAAAACCTAGCACAAGGCATTTCTGTTTTCACAACTCGCATGACTTTTAGAAACCAAGGTACAGCCTAAAATGTGTTTCTTGCTCCCCAGAAAATGTTATGAAGCAGAAACGTGCGGAGGTAGCTTAAGGAATTATGTAGTTGGATGTAAAATTCGGTGACACTGACTTTTATTATTGGTGTTTAAATAATAAAAAATGCTGCTTGAATGTACAGGATTGTGCAAACGCAGGAATAGTTTCATCAAGTGCGGCATGATTTGGGGAATATATATATATTTTATATCTGTAAAATAAAAGTCTTTGCCATATATATTTCTAGTACAAACATTGCACATTGACATGTGTAAAATGAAAACCCCAGTGGGTGGATTAATCTATCCCATCATTTCAACTTCATAACTCCAGGAGCCTAGCCACAGATGGGAGGGCAGTGGGGGGGGGGGGGGTAGGCCTTGGGGGAGCAGAGGACCATAGTTGTCCAATCAAAACCAATGAACTGGCATTTGTGTGGGTGTAGTTTAAGATTCATAAGGTGCCCCACTTTGGAAAAGTGGGGAAAGCTGCCTAAAAATCATCTGGGTGCAACCATTGAAAGATTGATGCAGATTTAACATTGCCTGAGACAAGTGCCTGGAACCACCTGGGGTGGAATTGCTGAGTGTTGAAGGAAACCAGAGAAACAGACAGATTCTGGGATTCTTGCCAGGAGAGCCAAATAGAGGGACGAATGCTGGTGGCTATAAATGACTGATGTGCCTGACCAGAACGCTGTTTTCCCCAAGAGAGGGTCCAGAAATGCTGATTTCTTTCCTGAGTGCCAGCACCAGACACATTCTTTGTAAGTAATGTGTCTAACTGAACCAAGTGTGGGGGATTTGTTTGATTTAATACCTTTCCCTAAATGTATGGATGGGTAATGGAAGTAGGTAGACCTTTAGCATTTTACAAAATAATAATTCCATTAAATTAATTCCCCTATAGCTAAATAACACTGGGTGATTTTGTTAAAGTTTGAAATGAACAAATCTGCTCCCAGTGTGAGTAAGAAAAATAGTCATTTAAAGTGAGTGGGTATTCCTAATTTCATTCCCAACCCCAAAACTTCCTCAAGGAAAGTCCTTATTAAAAAAGAAAATCCTTAGTTTTCGCCATTCCTTAGAACTAGCCTTTAAGAAGAGGGGCACTGAATGGGACAGAATGTCTGGGATTTTGTGCTCGAGCAGAAAGGTGTATTGCCAAATGAAATAAAGAAGTCCCTAATTGAAATGTATACTCTACAGAGTGAGAAAGTGACTCTTGGTAGAAGAAGGGTTCTATCGATCAAGTCTGTTGAGTTTTCAAAACTGCTAGCATTTTCCAATGCACAGCGAAATTAAATATACAAAGCGCTGCATGTGTGAAATTGCTTTTGAAAACAGAATCGTTTTGCAGTTGATTTAAATCTAAACCTTGTAAGGAGCTGTAATTACTTCAGCCTTCATCAGGACGTGTGCATGTAACTGTTGCATGCATCGCGTGTGCAGTGACATGCATATCACCAGAGAGCCTGCAACCTCTGACATGCAGCCTAGTCTCAGGCCTGTTCCAAGTGAGGGGGAACTCCAGAATCCTACTACTGTGAAGTGGATTCCTCGACCCACGGGCCTCACTTTCTCAGATACATCACACATACCTTCTGAAATCATCTTTGATGTGCTATATTCCATGAGGCACGATCACCACCGCAGGATACCCCATTAAATGAGACTGCTTTACAAATTCCCCATCCTGATGAACGCCAGCGTAATTACAGCTCCTTACAACTGCTAGAAAGGGCGAAACAGTCGTGTCGACAACCCAACCACAATAGTGTCCATCTACAACACTGTATACCAGGCTGATTGATTGAGCATGCATATTATTGCACGACCCCAAGATCATGCAAAGGGGTCGTTCTGCATTGATACAAATTACTTCATGTAGATTATGTTCACAAGTAGTGCTGATTGTTCGTATACATGTAATGTATGCTGCATAATTTCCTGTGCCACATGTTCATTTAGTATACCTAAAATTGTTTTTTGAACCATATCTGTTTTTGAATATGGTGAATGGAATGGAATGAAATAGTCGTCACATTATATCCGGGCTTTTCCTGATAATTTTTTAATATATATGTATACTTTGAGAACACACATTTTAGATACAAAACATTGGTCTCCTGAGATTTTCTTTTGGAGAAGATAAATTGACTGTCTTCGGCATATTGAGAGGTACAACAACTGAGCTGAAGCCATTTTTTTTTATCTCAACCATTGCCATGAACATAACAAGTTCACTCTCGAAATTGGAGAGCCTAATGTCCACTTCTTGGACGTTATGGTTACGTATAGCGAAGGCACATTGTTGACTAGTATATACAGGAAACTGATGGACATCAACACCACATTACATTTTTGCAGTTTTCAACAGGCACATCTAAAAAAAAAAAGAAAAAGTTACCTTACAGCCAATTCGTAAGATTGAAAAAGATTCTTTCAAATACAAAGGTACTACAGAAAGAGTATGACTTGATGTCAGAAGTTTCCGGGACCGGGATTTCCAAACGGATATTCTAGAAAAAGCAGTCTTGTGAGCAGAAACCCACAAGAGTTAAGATCTTTTAAGATCAGGCCCAAAAAAGAAAAAACTCGGATGATACATAAAAATTGGAACTTGATCAAATTGGACCTGACCTTGAACCCCCAATGATGTCCTTCAAAAGGGGAAGAAACCGAAGGGATACCCTTGTTCCAGCGAAAAGAACTTAAAAACCATCCCAGAGTTTATTACACACACCAAAACTGGGAACAATTCCCTGCTTGAATTGCTAACATTGTTCCAGCATCATCAAAGGGGACCATATCAGACACCCCAACACAGGGAAGAATATCGAACTCTGCGATTTCACGACTTGTGACGGCAAACATTTTATCTATGCCCTAAGATGCCGCTGTGGGAAATATGTAGGCCAAACGACTCAAAAAGCAAAGGAACGATGGGCTGAGCATAAGTCCAATATCAGAACCACCAACAATAAACCTCTGGTCTACAGACATTTCCATATACAGCGAGACACAGCTGCACAAATGAGGTGTTTTATCTTGGAGATCGTGCACCCACTTCTTAGAGGAGGTGACCTAATGAAAATTAATTATTAGAGCATGAACTTCACTGATGCCCTAGCCCCATTCAGCATTACTTGGGGCCCCTTCCTCTAGTGAAGTATTGTACTATAGTGGATAAGAACTAAGCCCCATTTAACATGTCCGGTCCACCAAAATACCACTAAATTCCAATCCACTGACTAAATAGTGTACACAAGCACTTGGAGTACATATCGAAAAATTATATAAATGTATTCATTATATTTTAGTACACCAATACATGCCATAACATGGTGATGGCACATAAATGTGTCGAAGAACAGCAAAACAATAAATGAAACAACACAAAATTGCATGTAAAAAATCAAACAAATAGATTTGGTAGACACATTGTATAGTTATACTAATGTTAGATTTCTGTTGATGAGTTGAGGCTATGCAGGGAGTGATTCCAACCTTGGATCACTGTCTAGTCTAACTACAGATTGAATCATATTGCACCTTTTTGTTCTATGTACACCTCTTCGATTTTCCATAGGTATCAAGTTATTTCCCCAATACACTATCTCCTATAATGGGCCCTTGTGAGAAGAACTAAAGGTTTGCTTCCAGGAGATAGAATAACATGGTTGAACATACATGGAAGAAGGCATTTCTTCTCTCGTCTAAATAGTCGCAATACTGCTTGGGAGATTGTATGCTCTAATGAGACAGAACAACATAGTGGGTCAGATTGACTAAAAGGGTACACCTGTCTATGTGAACACAATGTTATACATGGGGTACTTGGGACGTAGTGAGCACTTCATCTCCGCAGATGTATCTGCCTTTCATCATCACTATATGATGTGATGCATTCTTAATTGAAACCATTTACTTTAAGTAACTCTAGACTGCACGCTCTAATGAGATAGAACACATAGTGGGTTAAATAGACAAGAAGACACTCGAGTAGATGTGAACATAATGTGCTACATATAGTATTTGGGATTTTGTGAGCACTTCTTTTTGTTTTATGGTGTTTATTGGTTAACTATAACCTTTTCCACATTTAAAAGAAATAATACATAAAACAGACATTTCATTAGAGAACCGACAATACATGCAAACATCAGAATATTCTTAAAGTAAATATTATAAAAATGTCATATGCATTCAGCTTAACTAGTGAAGTTCATAACTATGTTGTCCCGTATGAAAAAGTAAGACCAACATTGATCAGTATGGATAAAATTCATATCATAGACCAAATTTCCATGTGCCTTCTCATATAAAATAATAAGATTAATACAATCAGTTAACAAATGTCTGGAAGTTTCCCTTTCTTTTTTGCGTAATATGCAGTCATGCTCTTTATGAGGGATGTTATACCAAGCATCAATATTTGCTAAAATAGGAAGTAGGTTAAATCTCAAAAGCATAATAAAACGTCTTGCATAGGGGTCTTGTAGATTCTTTAAATAGACACCAGATCTATTCACGGGAAATGATTGCATAGAGCATTCGGCATAATAGTTTTTTTCTGCGAAGTGGTTACGTCTTGCATTTCGATCCCAAATGGCCACTTTTGTTTTATTTCTTTAAATTTGCTTGACAAGTTATCTGTAGGGTCACAGGAGCACCCTATCTTCTTAAAGATATCTCCAATGTCATTTACCCATGATTTTAGAGCAATATGTGTCAACTTTCCCCTCTTCATCCAGAGAATGAGAATATAGGGATTTAGTATTGTCTTGGTTCAGCTTTATCTTAACATAAAAGTTGCACAACAATTTCCACGTAGTAAGGGATATAAGTCCTAGTTCTCTACAAATTGTGTGTACGAGAACAGAGTGAGACTGAGCTAAGGCCATCCTCAACAATTTGCCATCCAAAATATACAGGCATGTGGTTTTTTTCACAGGATCAATATCCAGACCATACAAAATACATGGAACTTTGTACAGTTTTATCAATCCCTTGTTTGATTGCCCACCAGAATTTAGTATACATTATTTTATAGCCTTACATTTTACGATCACTTTATTCATTATTATTTTGGAGAGGCTATCTCTGTCCATGTTATTTGTTACCAGTACACCAAGATAATATTAACTATCTACCTCCTTCACCATAGACTTGCATTGTTCAGTTATATTTTGTAAGATTTCTGTTTGCTTTTATCGTCATGACTTTAGTTTTCAACAAGTTAATAATTAGACTAATTAGACCATGTTTCAGAGAATATTGTTATGAGGCTATGTTGCAGCCCTATTGCGGTCTGGTCAAATATTAGTGTCATCCACATACGACAGACGGGCAATCTGGCATTGCGAAATGCGTGGAGGATGATTGTCACAATTCTGCAAAGCTCAGCCAAATATACGTTGAACAGAACAAGAGCCAGAGTGCAACCTTGTTTTGAACCATAGTTGACATTAAATTCTTCACTTCATGAACCTTCCAGATTGGTTCTAATCTGAACTCTATCATTCTTATAACATGCTTTCACAAAGTATAGTATTTGGGTGTGCAAATTGCCCTCTTTCATTTTCTTCCATCTGAGCACTTCATCCCTGCAGATATCCCTGCCTCACATGATCACTGTGATAATGACCCTTTCTTAATTTTAAACCTTATAGTTTGAATAACCTAGAGTACAAATATCATTACAATATGGTTTCACTGAATTCTTTCCTCACTTGCATATGCAAGTGCATCAGGCACCTCCCACACTAGGAGAATAGTGTTACCAGATTGACTCCACTGTATTGCCAGATCCCATTCCCTAATCTTGTGAAAATTCACTTTCCATCATTTTACACGTTGCATACCTTTTTAAATAGACCATCACTGAGGTGGGAGAACTAGTTCTATTTTGTTCATGTAACCTCTACTACATTTTTTCTGACTTGAACATAATGACATGTCTATGCAAGTAACATGCTGCATAGTTTTTTATTCAGTGTTCTCCTCACAAATTGCATTCTTACAGTTTAGATCACAGCACCAACATAATGCCTATTGCGGCACCTTATTCACACAGATGTCATTACCGTCATAGCAGGGTAACCTCACACGCAGAATGGACACTTATTTGAAACAGCCATTTTGATGGCAGAGTCACTTGATTCAGTGCAGAATATGACTCGACTCACAACTCTGTGAGGAACCTGGGGAGTTTTACTTTACTCACCTTCTTGAAGTAAGATTTGGAGATGGCTTCACATTGGGATACTACCAGCATATTAGTGTTATACTTAATATTAATTACACACTAATTTGAATGGACGATAGCCCAGGGGCAATGTGCTGGTCTTGGAAGCAAGACCACGCAGAGCAACCGAGGTTTCAATCCCGGATCTGCTCTTAGAAACCAAACTCGGGTACGGTTTTGGGCAGGTTATAAAAAAAACAATTATACGAATTACATATATGGAGAATCCAGAATTTACAACTATGGGAAGTCCTTGACAAAATACTTTCCAGATGTCCTAAAATCGCGAACCCACTGGATTTTGGGAGGAGGGTAAGTGAAAATGATCTGAGATGAGTACCACATAGCACTTGACATATGGTAGCTTTGATCCAAAGATTAGACTTTTCCTTACCTACAAACATATATTTGGAGGATTAAAGTTTCTTGGGACCCACGTTTTGAAATTGTATACTATTCAGACAGATAATTTGGGACGATAGGCGAGTTCTGTTTCTCATTCTACACTGCATGTCTTCCATTGATTACCTGCACTAGACGACAATTCATTACCCATTTGTGTTCTTTTTAGTGATCTCATAGGTTATGATCATAGTGATCTCATAGGTTATGATCATATTGATCAACACTACGAATACTGGCTGACAATAGGACATCAAGGAGAGACCTAAGGAGGATAGGTGAGAATGTCAGTTCTTCTTACATCTCTATACTGTCAACCTTATGACACATGGAGTCTGGATATCTTTTCTAATTACATAGAAATAAATATCTTGTCCCTATAGGAACAGTGGGCCCTTTTACTAATTTGGACAACCCCACCCACCTTTTGCTCTAGCACATTTGTGAAGGCTGGACCAGGGGTCTTTAGAAGGTACCTGCTAATATTTATGATATTTTATTGACCAATATAGTCGAACGTTGTTTGAATAACAGTGATTTATGTGAACCTATGACAAACCTACTTACTTAGTTTATCATTTTGAATTGTTTTTAGAAATTCCGAATGAATATGACAATGTTGAGCCCTTGATGAAGAGACTTTCTCAAAGCATTGGGTTATGCTTATTAAAATGTTTTGCATTCTAAACGTTTAGAGAGTACTAATGATTTGATGAACAATTGCTTAATAATCTCACTAATGTGAATTACCTTATGTCATATGAAATATCTATCTTAATTTCAACAGCATAATATATTTACTCTGATTTATATTGAATGAAACCTTTTGGCTGTTATTGGCTTTTGATAGTGTGCAGGGGACGTGAGTTCCCTAATCTTGGGAACTCTTTTCTCTTCTATTATTATACAGTTCATGTGCCAGGTCTGTTTCTTCTCCCCCGTACCTGTGCTTCATAAGAAAATGATTTCAAACTATTATTAATCTATTTTATAATTATTCACACATATCCAACTGTGCATCACGCAGGACTTTTAGTATTAACTTTATTCCAGGACTTTTTTCTAGGGGTGAAATTGAAACAAGCTGTTGCTTTTGCATTGATGGTGGGGCATCAAACTCCTTGGGCCTGTTTTTGTTTTCAGGCCATTTTATATAGCACTTTTAAGGTTGTTAGAAAAAACGACGCAAGCAAGTAACTTTGCCTCGCATGAAAATGTTACTGGAGCCACACCTGTTCACACAGTAACTTGTGTAGTTTGAAGTCTCCACTATCCACTCTTGCAGCTGACCCAGGGAGTCTGCTTCAAATGTAACAAAATAAAGGGATCTACTGCTGTGTGCCCATCGGGGATGTCATTTGGGGGTCACCAGGGCGTCACAATTTGCAACCCGTGGGGACTTAATTGTGACCCCATTTATTTAATACAATAAAAAATGTTTTTTTTGATCAAACGGAAGGTCATGGTGTAGCAGGGGCCCCCCGCCACACCAGGTCAGGGGGGTTCCCGGCCCAGTAGTCACCCATCGGGGTGAAGGCTGAACCGGTGAGGCGCTCAGTCGGGGTTGGTTGGAGTGGATTGTGACATGTGGCACATGCCCCATTCAGCTACAATACCTTCTTCCTCTGCTTCCTTGCAGCTCACATACAGGAACCAGGAAGCTTACGTAGCTTCCTGGTTCCTGTTTGTGAGCAGCACAGAGGAGCCGAGGGTTGCCTGGAAGGACAGACGGAAGTGGCAAGAAAAAGGTAAGAAGGCATTTTATTATTATTTTTTTAAAATGTGTATTTGTGCGTGTCAGATGTATGCATGTGAATGGTGGGTGGGTGAGTGAGGTGTGATGTGTATTTTTGAATTTTCTGGGTGGGTAGGTGTGTCTGTGTAGAGAATGCAATGAGTGGATGTAAGAGAAGGTGCGAGTGAGTGACTGGTGGGTGAATGAGTATGCATGTGATAGTGTGTGTGTGTGTTTGAATGTGGTTGGGAGTGTGCCTGCGTGGTGGTTGCAGTGTGAATGAATGTGAGAGGGGATGTATGGGTGAGTGATCGGTGGGTGAATGGGGATGCATGTGTGTCTAAGGCCCTAGGAGACTGGGGATCACTAGAGCCTTTTTGACGCTCCTTTATCGACTTTGCATGTTTCACTGGCATTTTCGGGCAAAACCAAGTTCATGTGTGTTACCTGGCAAGACGGCATTTTGGTGTAGTCAGTCTAGCTATTGCTTACTGTGACATGACATTTATTACTATGCAGCTTTAAAAAGAAAAGACTTTTGGTGTAGCAGCCTGTATTATTTTTTACTGTAGGATGACATTCTATTAACTGAGCATCTATGATGAATCGAGCACAATAGGTTTTCTTATGGGTCTAGACTGGCTTACATTGGAACCAGTTTGGACAAATGTTCATATTGTGACATGTCTCTTTTTAATGGCCAAACCAATAGGAGTATGGTCTTGCATATGAGCACTGGCATAAATTGGCAGAGCCAGTGTTGTGCCCAGTGCCAGTAATGATACTATCAAAAAAATCTTAAAGCGAACATGAGTGTGGTCTTGTATGGGAATACTAGCGTATGTTGGTGGAGCCAGCATGGAAATCTAGGGGTACAGCCAGCATGAATATATTTTTTTTATACTGGCATATATTGCAGGGACCAGCATGATAATGCATTGGGAAATGCCTTGTGCACTTCCAGTGACTTGCATCTATTGTGCTTTATTTTTCATGATATACCCGACACACTACAAAACAATTGTTGGCCTTTTACCCAATTTTCATTTCTCAGTGTGCTGTGTAATGCACCATTTTAACCCATCAATCAAACAAAATTCTCTGGTGGTGGGAGAATGCCCTCCAACCCCTGCAAACCCATTTTTAGTTAGGGCTCCCTCACTGCGCTCTGTCGAAATCCCATACTTGTGGCAAATATTTACACCCTCCAAAAAAACAACTCGCCAGCCACAGGTGGCTGATATATTTGTGGGCCAGGCACTGCCCCCTTCTTTCTATGCGAACTGAAACATTTAAGCTTTGATTTAAAAAAAAAAAAAAAAATTCAAAAAGAAATGTACTTCTTTCACTTGCAGTAGTGCATTCCCCTACAGTGGCATAATCATGGACATTGCGCACACATGGGGGTCCGGGTCGCCCCAGGATGTGGCGTGCTCTTTGCTTTAAGGAGCTTGCGGGTAGGGGGGCACAGCATGGGGCTTGCAGGGAGCCCCTCAAATGTTGTTGTCTGACAAAGGAGTAGTGTGCAGTGCGTGCCTTGAAGTCTGCCAGTGAGTCTCTAGGTGAGAAGCAACGCGTGGGTGTTTTCAATTTAAAGTAACCGTGGTGCAATGGATGTATGTGTGCAGCAATGATAAATGGTGGGGGCTTTTTAAGTCCTCAGGCACCCAGTATTAGGCTTATGGGGTCTTGAGCATATTGAAATAACCTTTCCCAGGTATTATCCTCCAGCAAAGATAACCTTACCAGGTGCACTCCCCTGTGTGCACGCAGACCACTTTAAAAGGTTTCTTCTATCGTAGTGGTTGCTGACTCGTATAGTTATTTTTAATTTTTTACATTTGTATAGCACACAAACAGCCCAGGGGAATCGTGGCGCTGTTACTTGTAGGAAGCTTAGAATTCATGCATTTTACATTATACATATTATGTATTGAAAGTCATTAGTACAGTAGACTAGTTGCATTATAACCAGGGAATTTTCTTGACACTAAATCCTCGGCAATTATTTCATTTTCAGGCCTGCGCGCGCAGCATTTTGCTCCTGGGTAAAAAGCAGTGCACGCCTCCCCAGGTCAGTGCTTTTTTGGCTTGTTTAACATGGCTACGCCACAGTACTTGTGTGTCCATGGATCTATAGATGTTTTATACATTAGCTGTAGCCTGCGTTGGAGATTTCGGTTACCCTGTTACAAGTACTGCTTTATGTATGTTTTACATATAGTCCTCATGTCGAATATGGAAAATGACATTCCTCAAATGTGTGATCGTGGACAAATCATGCCTCCCTCTGTGCCTCCGTTCTTATATCTGGCTGAAATGAGAGTGCCTGGAAACAAAGGTGCAAGACTTATCTGAAAAATCTGAAGGTCGTTTCCCAACACTCCCTTGGCGTGGGGTCAAATGACAATACTTCCTGTGATGTCATACGGGCTCAAGGGCCGTGTGATGTCACTTCAGCTACCCCTGGCATTTTGGTGAGATGATGTCCGTGGTGCCCATCCCCCACCAGTTAATTGGTCGCCCCGGTACGGGTGTTGCTGTGCACGTGTGGGATCTGAGGAGACTGCTGTTTTGAATTCGCCATGGATGGGTTCTTTCGTATGTCAAGCCATTATTGTTTGGTAGTTGATGATTTGTATCATGCAGCCTTGTGCCTCCGACGGCCTTGGTCTGTTGCTGTGTTTATTAGCTCTTGGATTTATCATGCGTGTGTGTACTCTTGTTATGCACCCATTACCTGAGAGATGTATTGTGAAAACAACCCACCACAAAGTTTATTGTCCTATATCGCTTTTTAACTGTTTGAGCAGGATTGGCAAGGTGCATTTCACAAGAGGTGAAGAAACCGTGCAAGCATTTTGGCGTCTTTACAAAGCGGGAATGGCAAACATGTGCACGTTTATTTTCCACTGAAAGCTGCGGTTGTAAAAAATTGATCATCCACTGGACAGCGCGAGCCCATAGTTATGGGTCCCCCCAGAGGCAAACATTTAAATCTGCAAGCCACTAGCCAGGCATAAAAATGTACTTGCCTACTCCATTTTGCACATACACACAGCACACCCATTCTTTCCCACCAAACGTTATCACTCAGCAGTGGCTAGTGGGGAGTGCACCTGTTGAGGCCTTGTTCCAACCACTTGTGCTTTTCTTTTGGCTTGGTCTTACTATTTCAGTTTTAAAAATGTTTGTTTTTTGCTTGTATCGGATTTCCATTTGCCACTGACTGCTTGGCCGAGTGAAGCACTCCACAATACCCAGCATGCCCAAACCCTGCTTGATCCAGAGATGTGTCTTCGCCGTTTATTTGTCAGGCAAACCTATGCAAATTACAGACTCCATTCAGGCATCTTCTCCCCGGGATTGTTTTTCTGTTTGGAAGCTCTGCATGATGTGGGAATTGAGAGAAAGGCTTTGCCTTCAAGGATTGGTGGGTAGATGCTTCCAGAAAAGAATGTCTTGTTTGCAGTCGAGTACTGTCGCCTCTGGAGTTTCTTTTGGTAGGTGGGCAGGCTGATCTGCGAGCTTTGGACTTGATGGGGGTGTTTTTTGGCTGGTTAGTAAGGTCTGATGCTTGGAGGGGTTCTTGAATATGGATGTAACTTTGACTTCAATCTTTTACCTTCAGTGATTACACACTATGCAGACTTCAGTATCGACGTTTAGCATACAGTGTGATGACCACTTTCTGACGTGGGAAAACTGAGCCAGAAATACACTGAGCAACAGTGAAATACACTGAGCAACAGTGTATTTCTCCTCCCATTTACAACCATACTCCTAGTATTGAAGCTGTTTTTGCTCAAGCGTGTTCCTTGGGGCTTAATTTAAAGAAAACAAGTATAAGATATTGATGGAGAGCAATGGCCCTGCATACATGTGAATGGGCTTGTTAGTTACCAGTGAGCTTCTTTACACCACGCTCTCGTTATATATTTACGTAAGAAATGTATGTGACGCAACGTTGTAAGCTATTCATCAAATAGTATGTGGAAATAACCCACCACAAAAAGTGGATTAGCTCGCCCCAGTCCTTTAAATGAGGCGAAGGATGCCAGGTAACCCGCTACCTTCTAGCCAGCTCAGCCTTTTATCCTTCCAAAGTCGATAAAGGAGTGATATTGTATGTAAATATTCTATCTAGAGCGTGTGGGCGATATAAATCCTTTCCGAAACCTTTTTCAAAGATCCAACATCGGGCTTTGCATGCGTCCTTCTACGTTTACGTGTGACCTATAAAATGGCTGATAATGGGCCAGGATGGGTGGGAAATTAGGACCGAAACAGGGAAGACCAGGACTCTGTGTAATTCTGATTACCAGGAAGTAATTAGGCCATCACCCCATTGTCCATCGTGCGGGAGGACCTATGAAGCAGTTTTCCAGGCAATGAATGACAATCCCACACCAAAGCATTGTTGCACACCGTGATTTGGGTGCATATTCCAATAACGGACAGAGGACCATGCTGCTGTGTCAAATTCCGACGGTGGCTAACCAACCACTAGCAATGATGAAAGAAAGTTGTGGATATTGCCCATGTTTCTACTCTAGTAGTGCCCTGGATTTATGCATCCCCCCCTGTGGCCAGGATGCCAAAGTCCCTCAAGTAGACTGTCCATGAATTGAAGAGGGCAAGGGAATGTCCTATACAGGGTAATATGTGATAATGACCAACTAATCAATTTCACGGAGGGTGGAGGTGGAAGAGGGAGGGCTTCTGGCCCTTTAAAAAAAAAAAAAAAAAAAAAAAAGAAAAAAGTTACACCGTAAGTAAGTGATTTGGGCACATGCCACACCCAATGTCGACAGTGTTTTTTGTAGAACCTGGAGGGACTTGGCTCCCAATCTCTGGGCATCCTCTTTACTTTCAACTTTGAGGGCTGTGCACTGCGTATTAATAACATAGTGCACCAACCGAAAATTTAGTTAAGACCTGAAAGCATAACTGTACAACCAACCTTTTGGGACTTGCACTCCCAAGTGCAACCACCCATTCTATACAAGGAGCTGAACTCCAGCTGCCAGCCCAAAGGAAAATACCTGCCAGTGACACTTGATGAACCCTGAGTGCAGCTCCCACCTGGAACTGTCTATAAGAAGGTTGAAGGGACTTCTAACCATCTGACTGACTTATCCTAAGTGCATTGGACCAATGCCCCTTACACAGGGTTCGAAAAGTATCTTCTGTACTGGTGTCTACAGTATGTGTACATAGCCTACCCAGCAGTGTGCTTAAGTGGGCACAGGACACAGCAGGCAATGTTTTATAAAACTTTCAGCAATGCATCCGAGTGCCTTCTTTAATTGGGTTAGCTTTTCCAATTAATAATTGTTCACATGTGAAAAAGTTATGACGGCACCAATCCAAACCAATTTATGAATCAATTGATTGAACAATAAAAGGAAGGGAGCACAGATAATCAGAATCTAGCACATATACCAATTTTTGCATCTAAATATGATGGCTAAAATATCGAGGTCTAGGGCCAGTACTTCTCAAGCCTCCCACTCATCTTGGTATTTCCATAACCGATGCATTGAGCAGTGTGACCACAACCCTTAGTCCCAGTGTAATGCCCAACAAATTACTACACTTCCAGCCCAACCGCAGTTAAATTTTCATGAGACAGTTAATTTATTGGGATTCCCAGACCATATGGTCCCTCAATGCAGCTGGTGGTACTCTGGCTAATAGTTCCAAATCTCTACTGATTTTTGCAGATGCCCTCTGTTACCAGATCACCCAGATGCGTCAGTCTATCCGATGCATCCAGTGATCCTCGATTCTCATTGGCTCCCCGTGAAGCAGCTATGTCCCCTTTGTCAGTATTAGAAGATAGGAAGGGTTTGTGGGTTGGTGTCCAACTGCCACATTCTCAACTCTAAATTGTTTCTGGGATTCCACTTTTTGCTAAATCAACACTTCAGTTAGTCCATTCCAAGAGACCACTAAAGTGGCATAATGGGACGGTCCCCTATTTTATGATGGATGGAACCTCTCGCTGACTTGCACCTGAACAGTTTCTGCACTCTTCGCGGGAGCAGTATTCGATGTAGATGTGTGCATCACTAGTCTTCCCCCAAAATGCGTGCAATCAATTTTCAGCTTAAAGTGCTTCCCTCCAACACACCTACCTATTGCCCATATGCTGCACCCATTGGGATTTGCCTTTTGTCCATGGGGTCTGCAGAGAAGGACATTCTAGCCCTTCAGAGTTTGGTGATTGATTTTGTCAGTTTATGACTGTTAGATTAGGGATGCTAGCTTAAATGTGCTTAAAATGTGTCATTGATTGCATGCCTTAGATTTAAGTATTGTAGAATTCCTTTCCATCCAGTGCAAATTCCATTTGCAGAAAGTCAAAGCTTTTGTTTTATTTTACTTTCGCTATCCCATGAAGCACCTAAATCCTCCATTCCTAGAATCTTTGTAGCCTTCGTGTAGATGTGGTCTCCCATCCATCCTGTAAGGAAATCTACATAGTAACATTCATGGCCCATCTCATTTTGAGAATTACTGCCTGCCCCCGCAATCACTCTTGTGATTAGAGGAAGGTCTTTTCTGACAATTCCCCCATATACTTATGCCGCCAGTTGCCCTGTCAGGCCCAGTTCTAAATAAAGTTCTTAAAGAGTAAATTGTTTAATAAACTTTGCAGCTCTGTAGAATTGCATGGAAAATTGGCCCTAAAAGATAAGTCCCTAAAGTGAACTGACAATTGAAAATGTTTCTATAGAGCGTGAGCGGCACCATTTGCAAAATGATGTCTCCTGTTGGATTGCGCATCTGGTTCGTTGCCATGATGAAAAGGATGCCCCTGTAAAATGTCAAGTGCAAATAATTGCATGCACACATAAGAAACCAATTGCAACCGTTTCCAAGTTCTTTAATGAACCCAGAGACTGGCCTGTCTATGCTAAGAACATGCAGAGAACTGTGTTGATTTACATGTACACATTCTACATGACGGTGCAAAAAGCCCTGATTTCATACTTTATATTGTGAAAGTATCATACGCAAGGCACAGACAACCTATTCAAAGTTAAAATAAAATTGTTTTATTAACTTCAATGTCAGGATGGTTGAAGGCCTAATTTGCCCTATGCTGAGGTGGGATTTCCCTTCCTAAAGAAACCAAGGATAATGTTACGAAGTACAACTTAAGTCTGTGTCCAAAACCTATGCTTGCCCTCACAACTAAAGCTAAACAATGTGTAGGGATGTCAGCAAAAAGAAAGTTTATCAAATACATGTATGAGCTTCTTACTGGCTTACTTCCAGTTCCCCTTCTCCAAGTTCAAGACAGCTCCACAAAGTAAAAAAAAAGGATCTCGGGGTTTGCCTTCCCCAAGATGGCAACGCAGTTCGAAATTAGTCTCCGGATACTCCCTTCCCAAGAACCCAGCTTGCTCAGTTTGCCAACTTGTACTTAAGGCCAGTCTCTGAATATTCAAAACCAGCTCCAGGTCAACTTTACACTTCTTCCAGTTATTGATAGTTCTTACAGATTGCTGAAGGGAAGCAGAAGAAAGCAATCTCTTTCAGGCACTTATAATTACTTTCTGTATATTTCTTTGGCTTTCACATATTGGGTATAGCTGGTCTAGGCACAGTTGTCAGACCACAAGGTCCACCCATGACTGGCCACGCAACCGTTCACCCATAGGCTTGCTTGCCCACAGAAGTTTGTTCTTCTGTAGCTGCAACTCTGTTCTGGTTGACACTCATTTGGCTCTTTTTGCCAGCCTTCTGGCTTTGTCACAATGTGTTTCCCTCTTTGCCAGTCTCTGGACTTTGCCACCATGAGTTCAGTTAAACATTTATTTTTGTGGTGTTCCTTTCCCTTCACCACGTTGCCCTGACACTCCTTAGCAACGTTCTATTCTTGCTTTATGTTGCGTTTCATCAGATTAGCTCTTAACTTACAGTACATGATATTCGCTTTCCACACCAACTTGTCATTTTCACATTGGTTTCACCAAAAGCTCTCATTCATTTCGGTATTCAATAGTTTCCAGTATTGTTAGCTCAGACTTTGCAGTAATGATCAAAACAATTTACTTTGGTTCACCGAATCTTGCACCTTAATTCTCATTCATGCAGCATTCCCATATGCCACTTAGCAGCCCTAGGAGCACACCGGTTCGAGTGATCCCTTTTCCTCACTCGCCAGTTCCCAGCATGTCTCCGGGTGGAGCCCTGCTCGCAGTTCGCTCCCCTCTCTCGCTCGCTTCCGGGGACTTATGACTGGGTCTCTTCTCCCGCCCGCAGCTCCTGATGCAGGCACCGACAAGTGAGGCTCAAAAAACTGGGCCCTTGCACTGCCCTGCCAGGCCCCGGCGCCACAGTCTCTTCCGGTTCTCGCTGGTGCCCTGGTTTCCGAGAGGACCACACTCTGCTGCCTGGTAGTCCGCAGGATTTTACTGTCTGCAGGCCTCCCTGCTGGTATCCCCCTGTTCCCTCTGACTCCACCTTTTTATACGCCTGTAACTGTTTAACAGGTTGCAGGTGTAGGTCTTCAGACCCAATTGGCTGAACACAATTGGTGAAGCATTCTGGACATGCCTGACCCTTACACCAGTCTATAGGCCTCTTCACCGTCTCAGAACTAGATTGGTGAAAGGATCTGTTAGTGTGCATTACTCCTAGTTGCCTCTTTTTTTGTCCAAGTATTATATTCAAATTCATTTGGTGAATTGAGGGGAGAGGGTTTACGACAGCCTATAAAGGCAGGGGGAGGGTGATGTTGGTTCTAAATTGGAGCAGGGGGGATACCATGTCTCACCTGTGGATATTCCCCCACCCCACAAACCCCAAGGACCCTCACCAGGTGATCTTCCCTTGCATCTCCAACTCCAGGGTCATTCAGGATCCAAAAGCGATGGCCTTTCCCTGGCTACCTGAGAAGAGTATCCAAGTGGAGCAGGTGTGAGGATGCCACAACTTTTGCCAGAACTGTATATAAAGGCATGCAGAAAAAATACATGGGGGAAATTGGCACTGTACCCTATGTAAAATATTATGTTTGAATACATGTTCATGAGGCCTGCTAAGAGTTTTGCAACACAAAATGAACAAATTTAGTATTTCCCCACAGTGCCATAGATTTAATATTGTTGGCAGACGAGAAGATGTACTTGTGGATGATATAATTCAAAGTTTCATTGTATTTTGCAGTGCAGTTCACTTCATTTTGAATAGCAGTTTATTATTTAACTCCAAATGAGCTTAAGTATTGAATTGGTTCACACTCTTGTAAGATGTAAAGCTTGGTATTAATGCCTCTAATCTGTTGTACACGCTGCTGGAGCTGACTAGAATTTACTCCTCCACCTATTGCCCAAGCCACATCACAAAAAAACCGTAGGCCCTAGTAAGGCACAGATTAATTGTGTTCATACCAGTAAGACCAAGAAACCGTTCTCCTATGGCTGGCTAATATAGAATTTCAAAGAGCACTGTTACATCCATTAAAATCCATTTAGCTGAAGTCATGCAACAGTTTACATAATCACTGTGAGCCAAGCCAATGAAACTGATCTTGACATGTATTCATATTAGACAGTAGAATGTAAATGGGATGCATCAACGGTGTCTTCTGTTGGGAAAGTCAGCATTTCTTCACTTATAAACTGAATAGGAGAGTTACATGTGTTCATTTTAACCCCAAGACGTAATCCTATACATTTCGTAACTTCATAACTTTTAGAAACCTGAGACTCAGATAAAAAAAACTGTCAATGGGTTGTAATGGGGGGGAGGGGGCGGGAGTGAAGATAAATCAGAAAAATTATTCATCTCTGGAAATACCCAACGCAAAGCTACATTCTGTGTTTTGAATTCTTCCTCCTGATGTGTAGGTTACATTACTTTTCATCCTTTCCCATGCACATGCACGTTCTCAATGTCACTGGGCCTAGTAAGATCGTTGTTGTGTTCTCCCTTGTTCCCCTCCCTTGCCTTGTCGCGCTCTGAAACACCTATGTATGAGCGCGATACAAATAAAATGTATCATATCAAACGTGTGCATGTTAATGAGAAGTGCCCTTTGGATTCATGGGACTTCTTTTTATGTCACAAGATGTGGGGCAGAACTGAGGATTGTGACATAGTTTGTTCACAGAATTGCGATTATTATGAATATTGGGAGACAAATATTTCTGGATACGACTGGAAGGAGGTGGCTGGAGAAGCAGAGCTGAAACGGTTTGGATAACTGATTCCTTGGCAGGCTGGAGGTGAAAGCCCTTCCAGAGAGAGATGATCAACCCATATTGGAAACTAGGTTCCAGCCAGCCAGCTGAAAAATAACTTGTTAAGGCAGCAGTTCGAGAATAAGGGTCTAAGCTGTGTCCCCAAAATGAGAAGGCACATCTAAAATGGAAGTAGAAACCAAATAGACTCAAATGTCCCTACAGACTGTCTATTGTAAATCTGGGGAATAGAGAGCTGGGGATCAGGGTAATGCTAATGTGCATGGGTAACGGGTGCAGTGTTAAATATGGTGCCCTGTTTACCTAGAGTACAGTCTGAAATGTCACTTCCTTTAAAATACAATGCATCTTGTATTGAGGTACACTGTAAAACTGACAGCATATTGGTGCAACTTGAATGCAGAAGTTTTTGCAAAATTAAGTACCATTTTTAATTAGAACCCTTGGCTCATGCGGGCCATAGTATCTCCATGACATACTATTGGCTAATGTGATATCAAGCTAAATTATAGGCCGCTGTGTATAGTCCTAAATAAAAAAATGTATGCAAACTGCAATGTGCACAGAGAAAATATCACATTGACAGAAAATTATGTGAAGTGGTAAACCCCCAACGTCCTTTATCTTGAAATGCTCAACCAGATATGCGCTCCATCGCAGGTATGGCTGAAAACTGTAGTCCTCCATCACTCTGCTTCTTTAAAAGCTCAAGATTCATCCCATCATGGTTGCTTTGATAATATGATGCTGACCTAGCTTTTAAAACACACATTTGACCCATGAATACCAAACCTATTTTTTGAAGGGTCTGATATCTGTGTGGTCAACCTGGTAAAGGACATAGACCTCCAGACTGTCCATGCTGTGCCAAGGCACTAGACCTCCTTGCCATTCAGTGTTCATGATCACCACCTCGGTTCACAAACCTCTATCCCAACCTCTGCATTTACTTAGGCGACCTTCCAAGCTGAGACCACATCTCGTGGGCTACTCCCCCCTTCCCCATATACTTGGTACCAAAGCTCAAAACCTTTACGCTAGTGACCGTGTAGTCATCTCATTGGACCAATCTTTTCTGCCCATGGCACCTTGCTTGCCCTGTGCAACAGAAAGGAATGACTGGTTAGTGGCACATTGCCCTTTTTTTGCCAAACTTCTCTGCTTCCACAACTAGATACCCTACAGTGCTTCTAGCCCGAGATGGAACACTTTGTGTACAATTAAAGTAGTACACGTCACACCTGGGGGGACCTCCACCCTTTCATCAATTAATTGCCTACAGAGTGTGGTGCATATGAAGCACCACTCTCTACTGAGCCACATCGCCCATTCGACCATCCATTTCAGCCACTTGGTGCTGCAAGGGTGAGCGTGTCACTCCTCTCTCTCTGAATTTGTGACAGTCTGTGAGGCTTCACGTTCTTCTCCTCTGTGCGGACTGTGTTTAACTGCATTAGCTACTTAAAGAAATGATCTAGTGGGGGAGGGTGGCAGCCTTTGTTAGTAGGGTATCCTTTCTGTATTATGGGGAGCCGGAATACTAGTGATCGTGTGCTTTAGAACCTCCAGGTAGTTTGCAGCACTTGCTATAGTGCCCGAAGTAGAGCAGCATTCCTGGCTCCCAAGATTCCTCCTTCTCCCCGGATGATGCCAGGGTACTGACGTCAGTCAGTCACTCACATTTTCTGTCAGGGACTCTGTAGGCCTGGCCATATAGAATACTCCCATTGCTAGTCACTGTGCAACATACAACTTCTGTCGAAATGTGTTGCAGCATAGAGTTTGAATGCCCCACTCACATAAACTAACTCAGAAGCAAGAATATTCTCCACAAAGACATTGTGAAAGTGCTCCTGCAACTACTGTCAGGGGGAAGAATGAATGAATGAATGAATGAATGAATGAATGAATGCATGCTTGCATGAAGATCACCCTGAGCGCCACAGCAATTGTCGGCATCACCCACATGCAGCATGAACCTACATGCCTCCTCTTTGGGCCCCTGGGGTCATGTGGGGCTTGTGATGGCTTCCTGATGGTTTTTGCCTTCTGAATTACTGTTGCATGATGAGCTGATAGTCCGCCCCCTCATCAGCACCCTCTAGTGTTCTGTTTCATCTCATTGTAACCTGGAGAGGGGGGGGATTTAGCTGTGCACACATGGGCAGGTCTAAAATATAAAACTTTGGGCCTCATTACTAGCACGCCGGTCCGGTAACTCTCGCGTGTTCTACTAACCCCACATGAAACAAAAACTGTCTCGGAATAGTAAAAGACAGGCAACATCATAAATTGCTTTGCATATGTGTAGCTTGGACACCATGTTGAATCTGTGTATTTTCTTATTTTAGTGTTTTAACTCTGTATTTGAATAAAATGTGGTAAAACCGTTACTGACCTTGTGATTCCGCTTTGCTAAGCAGCTCTACACTATACGAACTCTGAGTGCCCACGTCCAGTGTGTGTGTAAAAGCGGGGCAATCTTTGTTTCCTTAAGCCCCTGTCCTTTGTTTCCTTAAGCCCCCATTACCAAAAAAGAACTCCCATGCTCGAACAATATTGGATCCTACTCCAACTGTACACTTGAAAATTCCCAAATCGCCACCTTATACAAAACGGCATCAACTAGAATGTCTCGGCAATTAACCTGAAATAAAGAGGTTTTAAAGACAATCAATAAATACAAATCAGGGGAGCGATTGTGTGTGAGGATTCATTTTTAGTGTTGGCATAGCCGCCACCATGTTTCACTGTCTAAGATGAAACCTGCTATAATCCACCCAGGCTTCGTGACTATACAGTCAAAGAGATTTCAGTTTAGCTGTAACTGTTATTGGGTTGTAAAATGAAGAGGGCATGTTGTAACTTCAACAATAAGCATTCCTGAACGGTACAAATGATTGTAAAAGGTAGTGACTGTTCACAGTAAACATGTGAAGTACTGGAAGACCATTCCCACTCAATTCGGACCTCTGATGTTCATGATGGTGTTTATTCATCACAAGGGGCCTATCCTCACTATTCGTTAAGAAAAGGAGGTGTTGCTCAAAGATCATGCTGGGGTTTCCGACTTTGTTGACTGGCAACAGAGCGGGGCCCAGGCTGAGAGGCCACAGCCTGGGTAGATGTGCAGATCAGGCAGAGCAACACAGTAGGACTTCCTTCTTACCCAGATTGAGCAGGAAGTTACCCTTCGACATCCATGCTTGGATGTCAGACAGGCAAGATGAGATGTCTGTAGCATTCGCTGGAGCATCGACATCAAAACAAATTCTCATTGGAAGGTCCTCTGTCGAAGGCTATGTTGAAATGGTAAAGTAGAACTTTGTAGGGAGGGTGTAGACATTGCAGAGTCAAAGGAAGTATGACGAGCTCTAGTGGACAGGACAGGTTAGGATAATTTGCTTGGATGAAAAGGGGCCCTCTTTAATTCTGCCTGAGTGATCTTTAAGGAAGGGGCGAGATGCAGTTTAGGACTGCAGGATCGATGCTCATGTATTGTACCTTCCTGAGGCACGTCCACAACCAGAAGAACTTGGTTGTGGCCTTGAGCCGATGCAGCAACCCAAATGCTTCACTTCGCTCACAATGTGGCGTGCTTCGAAATGACCACAGCGTTTCCTGCAGTGCTTCATCAGCATCACACAACCAGATGGCCCACTGTATGCCATCAACCTAAACTATTGGTGTTGTGCCAAACCCATCCAAAAGGCAATGATGCATAGTTGTCTTTAGGCTCGAGCCAAGGCCCCTCAAACCCCCTGCATCAACCAGGATACAAACTGCACACCCTTTGAGGAATTTTGCTGGGAACCTTTGACTGAACCTCTACACAGGCTTTCTGAAGATCAACCAGGGTGCAGAAGTAAGCGCTTGCCACTGGTCTTTGGCTAGTGATCTTTGACTCTTGTCGAGTAAGACAAGGTGTGCATGTATAGAAAGAAGCGGTCAAGGGACTTTTTGATGGCTGGCTAATAGCTTGCAACTTGACTTTTTGACCCTGAAAGCAACTATTACTAAGGGGGTACCTACGAAAATCGGGCAGTACGTGGAATGGCAACAGTTACTGTCTAACAGGACACATCAGGGCAGGTGGCAGATTACATCTACGGTTTGCAAGCAATAATGGTTTTATCTGCTATTCTCCAGGTACTGCAATGCCTATGTAATCCGCTACCAGAGTGTCTATACCTGGGCACAGAAAATCTGCTCGGAGCTTGCCCTCTGTTCTGGTCATACCCACTGCCCTGAGCAAACTACTTGCATGATCCTTCTGCATCTCCACAGGTGGAAATTGCAGATACGTCGTTTAATTGGTCTTCCTTGTTAGGCAGGTCATCTCCACTCACAGGCCCTTGTAATATGCCTTCCATATAAAGTCATGGCTTGCTTTGGGAGCACAGTGTTTGATTGCAAAGCTCCACCGTTCACAACCGCCCAAAAGATATTGCCCCATTCTTCCATGCAAACCTCTTACACCTGGTCTTCCAGACTATCAAATTATGTCCCGAAACTGTCCTAACAAGTGCCCCACCCAAATACCTCAGAGTGAATGCTTATTTTTGCCAACACGTAAATTGGCCAGTATTGCTGCTGGTGCCTTCCTTGACATCACAACACTGGTTACACTTGAATTACCCTGATGTTACCGCAAATATATATTTGGAAAGCCCCACCCATTCCCACTTACTGTACACGTTCATGCGTTTCCTCCCAGAAATCATGTGATACATTTTTCAGGGTGGTCACTGTTCCCTTTGTGCAACAGCAGACACTGGCAAAATGGCCTCTTCCCAAAGGCCTGCCATGGTTTCTATCCAGTATGGTGGCTAAACGAGACACATCTGCAGTAGCCTTCATTGACAGCCTATATCAACGTTTTGGTGTGTTCCCAGTCTCCCGTGCCCTAGGACTGAGGCTGCCAACTAATTTGTATCAGCTTAGCCCTATTGAGCACTTTAAGGGGCAAAAGAGATTAAATGCCCCCGTCATTAACTGCTGGAGAGTGGAGGTTTTACCGACTAAGACCCTTTATTACACACTGGGTTGGTAAAAATGAATCCTCAATTGGGGATTAATGGGCTGTTATGTGAAGTTTTCAAACTCGCACTACGACGTTAGGAAACGTAGGGCTGAGAGACTCCTTTTGGCCGCACCCCAGTTCAGATATGTGGTATGAAAGTGGTGGTGTCCACTACAACGCTAGCTTACTCCACAAATATTTGTGGCCCTTCTGCCCAAGGTACCATTAGGGCTAATCTCCATTTCGCCGACTATTGAGCACTGTGTAAAACTAGATGGTAATTTTTGAAGTTCCTACACCATCAGTGATGATTGTGCTGTTAAGCTCCATGCACATTTCACAAATTATTTGGTGTTGTAGTCAGCCCTACAGATTTACTCCCTAAAAATGCACTCCCAAAAAAGAAAAATAGGAAGTGAAAATTCCCACTCTCCTCCCCCAACAAAAAATACTGTAATTACTGCCGAATCTGAATGTATCTTTTGTGTGCATTAATATCTAGGTGCAAAAACCATTACGTTTACAGTTAAAACATTTTTACTCGCTTAGAAAATAATCCTGTTGGCAATGGAATTTACATATTTACTTGTGAAAAATAATTTATTTCAGACTTTAAAAATAGGGAACAAAATACTCCCACTTCACACTTATCTGGAGCACTGGTTGTAGTGCCATCACTGTGCTCCCAAAACAGTGCACTGATGCGGCTATGGGTACATGGAAGGTGAACTGCACAAATCGTAACATATGGGCCTGATGCGGGTGACTGGGCACCGCAAGAAGGGAGATTCTTACGGTGGCCCCTTGCAGCAGGTTGCTTCCCTAGTTGCACAATTGTCACATTTCGTGCCCTGACAGCCACTCTTGGAGAGTTTCGAAAAGCACATTGTGCATCTCTGCAATGGCTTCAGGGTGCTCAGTGCACCGATGTAGGTGAAACAGACCAGCAGTTTTGGAAGACCCCTTTGCATCCATGTCGTGGTAGTGTATTTTTAGGTTTGGAGAAGGTAGCGAGGAGGGGCGGGTGTAGCTAACTTTGAACTATTGTGCCCCACTTCTCCAGGGAGGATGTGTTTTGGTCGGGTGCTGATGCCTCAGCAAAAACTGTAAGACATGCCTTAAAAACACTAATTACACACAGTTTCAACCATATGAATCTGCCTGCCATTTAACATCGGTGGGGACACTATAATTTGGCAAACCGCATTGCAGCATTAAGTCACCATGAGGTCACTTCCTCAATTGGTCACCATCACAGGAAAAGGGAACTATTCAAGGAATAACAAAATCTGTGGTCATCTTAATTACAGGTTGGAACAAAAACCTAGCTCTGCAAATAAAGTTTGAAGGATTATTCACTGAATTGCTCGCAAGATCAAAATGGCCAGCAACATGGACTGGATGGAAAATGGGGATGACGAGGTCATCTTCCCTTTTCACGATTGTGAAGATGTCCCCTTACCAACAATCCTGGAAATAGAGGATGCCCAACATAGGAAGAAACACAAAAGTCCACCCTGGGGTCCAGTCTTTCGGAGACGGCAAAAAAACAAGCACTAGAAAGGATACACCTTTAGGTGCGACGTTCAAGTGATGCCAGCCATCCAGTACTATATGATTTCACATCATTTGGTGTCAAGGTGCAAATGGAAGCCAAAACTATAAAGTAAGGCAACCTGTAAGGGAATTAACTGATCCTTCGGGTAATAAGTCGGTATAGACCAGACCTATAGACCTAGAAAATGGTGGGCAGGTGAAACCTGGATCCAGTGCCTGGATTAAAGTTGAGGCGACCCCATTTTCCCCCCCTTAGCCCCATTTTGCAGCATATTATGAATCCACTGTTCTAGCCCACTGAAAGGAAAATAAATCTGTTTGGAACTTTATTTTGACCTAAACTGCCCATTGAAAGTTGCTGAGATATATTCAAAAGCAGACATCAGCCATCCACAAATATTCTAGGTATGCTAGAAAGCCCAACCTTTGACTCCGTGTTTGCAAACATGTACAAGAAGAGCCTTTGAACATATTTTGAAGGCATTCACAGAATAACTAGTCACATTGGAAGGGCAAAAAAGTTCGAGTTTGCATCTGGCTTGCAAGTTAGATTTGTGCCTTTTCTATGTAGTAGGTGCTTGTTCCCCAGAGGTAGCATCTGGGTGATCCCAAAAACCCAAGACCTGCTTTTAGATCCAGTTAATCAAATTCTTATTTCAATCGCTGCAGACCATCTCCCTCAGTTCCAGAAACGGAAGCCAAACAAAGCCAATGGGCCTCATTACAACTCCAGCGGCAGCCGTGCCGGTAAAATGAGTTGTACATTTTCCCGGGCGCCTGGGTCCACAAACTCCTGGGGGATTACAGCCCTGGTGTTCCTGGAAGTCGGGAGCCGTAAAAATGTAAATCCCTATTCCCATTTGAGTCCCATAGGACCGCTCCCAGACTCTGAGTGTGCCGGTTCGGTAACAACGTGAATATGAAATCACTCTGTTCAGTGTCAACACAGTTTTGTGCTTTAGATCAAAGGAGAACACATCTATGGACAAATCTAGTCCTCTTTTCTGTGCTCCTTTGAGTCAGTCTTCAGGACACAAGATGGTAATCAGATAAATGGGTGTTTCAAGTTTCTTCTAGTGCATGTTGTCATGCACTCTGGACACTTCAATTTCTTTACTGCGTGTAAAGCTTTTATGGAAGTGTCATTTAATAAGGCCATCCAATTTGTCCCTCTTGTTTCAGAACGAAGGTTTCGTATGTCGTCTTGTATCACCCCCTTCGTGGGTAGTTAAAGGTGGCCACGCTCTGAGGAAATCCTTTAACTACCCCTGAAGGGCGTAATTGAAGTGTCCAGAGTGCATGACAACATGCACTGGAAGAAACTTGAAACACCCGTATATCTTATTAACATCTTGTGTCCTGAAGATTCATTCAAAGGAGCTCGGAAGACAGGACTAGATTTGTCCATAGATGTGTTCTCCTTTGATCTAGAAACACAAAACTGTGACATTGAACAGAGAGCGATTTCATATTCACTATTGCTAATAGTCCTGTCACCTGTGCTACTAACCCCAAATGAAACAAACTGTCACTGAATAGTAAAAGACAGGCAACATTGTAACTTGTTTTGTAAATTGGTTTGCCTATGTGTACCTTGGGTACCATATTGAATTTGTGTATTTTTTTTTTATTTTAGTGTTTTAACTCTGTATTTGAATGAAATGTGGTAAAACAGTTACTGACCTTGTGATTCTGCTAAAGCAATGCTAAGCAGCTCTACGCTATCCTAACTCGGAGTGCCCACGTCCAGTGTGTGTAAAAGCGGGGTAGCTGCCTGTGGAATCTTTGTTTCCAGTTGGAGTAGGAGCCTTAGTGACTAGTCTGTTGGACTGTTCAAATGCACCCCCAGAGGGGGCTTTAATGAAACCTATTGGCTGGCTCCAGTCGGTTCAAAACTGACTGGTTTCTGAAAGTAGGGAAAGGGATCAAGACAAAGCTGCTCTCAACCTGCTGTAGTTTCCAGATGAGCATAGCATTTAGCCTAAATGTTTCATCATATTCAAATGCATCCACCAGACTTATCCTGCTTACCTTAAATGTTGCTTTACATGGAAATCCCAAAGTGAAACCTTTGGCTTCTTGAGGATCAAACTATTCATCCGTAGGACTCTCGGATCAGAGATGAGACTTTCAGTCTTGGGACGTAGGTTTTGGAATAAATGACTGTGGAATAAATGACTGAATTCTGATAATTATAGCACAGGTTTTTCTGATTTCACAGCCAAGTTGAAAGCCACATCTGTTCAGATGTTTGGTATGAGTTTCGGCAGAGTAAAGCTCAGCAAGTACCGGTAATCAATGTCAAACTGACTTGATGAATGAGGGTAAGAAAGGAAAACGGTACAGGTGTGAACCTGCCTTCTTTTGCCTGTACAGCAGCAATGTGTTAACATGAGTTGCACCTTGCTTGCACCTGCCTGGTCCCCCGCTGGGATGACAGTCTATTTTTTTCTGATGTACTGCGATAACTGTTGGACATGAACTATAAAATCCAAATAATCCAGTCACAGAGAATATTGAGCCTGGTCACCTGCAATAGCCATCTCGCCAGTCGCCTAAAGTAAGAGGGGTAGGTTCCGGCCTTCGAGGTGGTGAATGTGCTGCAGATCCAACATTTTTAATGCCTTGAAACTTCAATTTCCCTTTTTTTTTTGCCCCCCTTTTTCTCTCTACCTCTTCTCTTGTTCCCCTTTCTTGCATCTTCCTTTTGTACTCTGATGTATTTTTAATACATTTGCGGCATTAGGAAATGCCAAAATGTTTAATGTATCTCGGCGTATGCTGCAAATACCAGAACATGCACGGGTTAAGGAACAAGGGAACCTTGACCAAAAAGGATGCACTAAACCTAAATATCAAGTCGGGGACTAAGTGTTTAAACCTCTAGTGGCCATGGGGTTCTCCAGGTTTGGTGCAACCATGTTGTAAGTGATTGTATCTATTTTGCTTCAAAATATGATGAGCCATCACCTGATCTAATGACCCCTAGCACAACAATCCCGCCCCAAAATTCTGGGACAAGAAACTGGCTGTTTTGATCTGAACTGTTTTTTTTATTTTAATTAGTTAATCAAAATGTAAAGGTGGTCCACTAACTTTATGCTGGAGAAATCCGCCACAATATTCTTTACAAATGAATGCAACTTGCCAATAGAAGAGAAATAATCTATTTTCTCACTAATAGTTGGATTCACAATACACCGGAGCATCCATTAGTATGAAATCAAATATAAATTAATACTCTATACTATATTCCTCAGGATAAACGTTCCTATTAATTCTGCTTGACGTTATAAACTTTTTCATATATATTATATATAATTCACTATTTATGTTATCTTTCACCATTGAGTGAAGTGTTGGCATTATAGGGAAATTCATCTCTATCACCATTGACGCCCACATATATTTCGAAATTGCACACATCCCTCCTGTTCCAAGGACTTGTAATATGGGAACGTTTTTGGAATAGTTAATGTTAATAATTTGCATTTCTTGATATACTGCATTTATATTATCGGGAATTCTTTGCAGAGTTCAAATTAGTTTTTTTGATTTAAACCCGAAAAGCTTTCCAAAGTTATGACGGATAGTGATTTCATTTCAGTGCCACGTTAAAGAAAACATTGCGGTAAAACCGCCTGGTTACCGCCGGACTCGTATTACCATTCCGCCTCCGTGATTCCCGGAATTACCGGGGCATTACAACCCTGGTTTCCCAGGAATCACGGAGACGGAATGGTTTTAATCCCCATTCCCATTGAGTCCCATAGGACTCAATGGGAATGGGGATCATGGAAACACCGGCAGCATCTCGTAATGCTGCCAGTGTTTCCTCGTCCAGTGTTTCCTCGTCCGCCTGCAGGCGGGCGGTGTTAAACCTGCCAGGTCAGACCTGGCGGGAACATCACCTCCCGCCTGCAGGAGTCTGGATCAGGCGGTCCGGAAACAACGGTGCCGGTGGGTTTACCGCCACCATTATTTCCGGACCGCCTGATTTGTAATGAGGCCCATTGTCGCATGTTTTTCTGTGCATTGCGTGTCTCTATCCAAATGATGTATTAACATGTAAAAGACTGTATTCGACTCCAAACCATGAAACCGATGAGCACAGATGATCGTTTATGACTCGGGGACAGGTCAAAAAGGTTGAGGCCTACTGGAAACTTAGTTTGTTAGTGCATTGTCTTCTTAAACACATCCTGGCCTTATGATCCATCTCTTCCATAAACCTATAAGGCACCACAGAAGTGAAGATGGTGGAATGGAAAAATAATCGATTTTGTTATGTTTGTCTTAAAATGTGCTTTGAAAACTATCTGTGTGTCCAGCTCTGCTTAATGGAGTAGTTACTGATGGATTATGTCTTTTGCGCTACAAAGGGGCTGAATAAATGCAGGTCTTGGGAACAGTATACAGACCAGATCCAGCTCTAATTTAAAGTGACATACAAAATGGGAAGAAAGGTTATGGTTGTAATTTTCTATCGTCATGTTGGCAATATAGGACTTTAACAACAAATTAAGTACAGCATGTGTTCCGCACGCACAGTGGCTTTAATTTAAATATGTACTTCAGCGCTCAAAATTAAAATCTGATAAGCTAGAGCCAAAAGCTGCTCCTGGGTATTCAGCATTAACCAGTGTCCAGGAGCTACCACGGGTGGGGAGAGGGGGGCGGACGAGGAGCTAGTCCATTGCTGCAAATCTAAATTCCACATACGATGGAAGTAGATCATTTTGTCCATTATTTAGTACCCCTTATGCTTTAAATGCCATGTAGATGTGTCCCAATGTTTATTTATAGATGGGCCCAAATGCACAATTCACATTGTTCGGCATCAGTTGGCCTGGGGAGCCCAAGGTAGCCCTTGGTAGCTGTTGGTGTCAAGCAGCTGACCAGTCTACAAGCAGAAGCCACATATCTTCCAGCTCCCCTCATTTTCGAACCCTGTTCTTGCACATTTAAATCTATGTAACATGTGTGCACAAAATGAAATCAGTTTGCTTTTTAAGCATTTTTGCTTATGGGCAATTTGTGAGGTTTACACAGAGTTGAACAATCTATATAACACGTGTTTCAGTTGCATTAATTAACCTGACAAAGTGCCTTTTTTAGAATTTGTGGGATTACATTTTAACATTCTGGCATATAGCAGTCTGTGAACTAGGTTGTTGTGCAAAAAGGTACAGAAGTTTTCTATTGGATTTGAGCGGGTCTTGTACGAAAACAGGATTAGTAAGCCACTGCCGGGGAATAGAGCTGTCTTTAGGTACATACTGCGGGTGCTATACCTATTGGTCTGTGCGCTTTGTATTAAATGGAAGCCGGTTTCTGATCTATTTTCTGAAAATGAATTGGGAATACAAATAAGTATTTTCCCACAGGGTCAAAATTGACTGTGTGCCCCAGGGGGAATAGTCGGATGGCCATAATATATATGGTAGCTGCTATGCAGACTGGGGGACCTCCATAATTCTGGGATGCACAGCTTGGTAGGGACATGCATTTGTTGCAAGACTATGCTGATGCATGTAGTCGGTGTGCTCAGGTGCTGTCTTTTGTGATGGTTAATGAAGAAGTGGCCAACTCTGAGCCAGCATTTCAGGAGGCTAAGAGCACGTCTGTAGGGTTGTGCTTTCGATTACGATGTTGCTTCATTGTAGCAGAGGAAGGCTTGTAGTGTTGTCTGTATATTGTATTTGTTGTAAGAAAAATCCGAAAAAGAGCAACAGCCCTAGAACAAATGTGTGAATTTCGAAAGCCCCACTCTCCAAACTGTGTACAGGGTTTTAGTGGTGGGAGGCCAAGCGTGGGTAGAGAGGGGAGACTCTCCCTCTCCCATAAAAGGCTAGGTTGGAAAAATAGGAAAAATGACTATCATTGGTATGCCAAATGTTTTCCCTTTTGCAATTCTTCATTGCATTTTTTACATTGAGGCATTTATTTACCCTCATAAAGAATACGCCACCTCAAAGAACATACAAGCTAAACTGCCAATCCTCACTTGACAATTATTAGACGCTCTGTTGGCCAATTAAATACCTCTAACATTTTAACTCTGAGACCTTCCTCCTGGATCTTACCCAGCCTGCAGCGAAGGCTGGTGGAAGGCTTTTGATGCCTCTGCTGTCCTACACCTGTTTTAAGTTAGTTGTACACACACGCTCACCTACACCCCCGCATAAGAAAAAGCCAGCCAACATTGATGTAAACATACTAGTGAAACCTAAATTGAGGAAGATGCGATAGCATGAGGTTCATGGGCCTGTTTGCAGCCGAGCAACATTTGAACAGTATTCATGCCTCACCATTTACCCTCTGAGATGAATGAAGCAGGTGCTCCATGTTCTTGCCAGCATATGTCAGTCTTGATAATGCAGTGTAAGATCCATGCAAACATCAAAACATCCAACCAAGCGAGGCCCATGGTTGCACAGTACAGAAGTACAGACACCAATCAATATGCAGAAATGGAGAGGTGGACGGGTTGTTGCAGTGCAACCGAACGGAATTAGGGTAGGTGACATATGTTGTCAGTGTCCGGTGCTTTTTAAATACTCCATTCAGCATTTAATTATTTTGTAACCTCTCCAATGAGATAAAGGGGAAAGTGACAGAAAGACACGTTGATCTGAAAGGAGCTTTCGCCTCTTTAAATCGGGAGTTGTGGGAGTCTATGCAGAAATACATGGTTGTAATCTGGGAAGCGTTGGATACGGCCTGACTGGAGAAGTGGTGGCCAATGTCTTATAGGGATCGTTGTTGGACTGTGACTGTACTGGCTTCCACTCCATTTAGCCCACTCCAGAAGGATTTGGAGGAATTTTGGCTGGACCGCAACTGGATGTCTCCAGGATGCTCTTCTGTTGCAATTTGCTCATGAAGCTGTAGTGCTCACTTGCATGAAAATAGGAATGCGTAAACTACGGGCGCCTTTTTTTTTTTCTTCTCAACTACATTCATAAGAAGTTGGTAATTAAACAACGACAAAGGTCGTGGGTATGGTGACCTTTCCAAAGAGGGGGTTTGTGTGAATTGTTGGAGAAACCAGGCTTGCGCGTCGGTTTAGGTTAGTAGCAGACACAGCTTTATTTGTCTGGCAAGACAAAGACCAGACAACACCTTCACTTTAGTGGAACAGACCATAACAATATGACCCACCCTCCAGTGCTTCACCTTTTTACGTCACCATCAGGTGACGAAAGTGAAATCCAATTAGGCTTCCGGATCTCAGTCTTAGATGTTTAGACGTCATGTCTTGCATTCAGTACCGCGGAGGCCACTTTAAAAACTGGGTCGGGCTGTAGGTGACTGGAGATTAATTGGGCAGATATGCTGTGGTTCAGAAGGAGGTTTGGGTCGAATTCCCATGCGCAGGGCCTTGATGTCCTTCTGTGGTAGCCTGTCCCTGTGGCTATTTATGGTGCTGAAGTATGAGGCTATGCACCATGTGCCTTGGCGACGGTAGCCGTCAATTCTTCCCTTGCATGCTTCTCTCCTGTTGTCAAAGGGCTCTCTGACCAGACCCCTGCATATTGGGACTGGGGTGCGTCCTATCACTGATCCTGCAGCCCCACTACCAGTTGCATAATTGATTAGGCTGTCGGGTAACCTTGAGGCCAGAGTACCCCAAACCACAATGAAATATATTACGTGTTGGGTACTCGAGAGAAGATCCTGCGGCTGGCCTAGGTGAAGAACCTTTTATGCATAGAACTTTTGAACCCTGCAGCAGCCTACAACTAAGATTACTAGGACCCCCTCTTGGAGACGTTGAGGGGGAGATTTCAGAATGTGAAATGGTATGATGCTATGTTGGGTAATCCGTCAATACTCCCCATCCTATCCTAGTTCTCTAAACATAAGGCTCGATATGGCTGTAGACTTATGTGGTCGTGAGTTTAAGACGGACACGAAGCTATTCATGCTTTTTAGATTGCCCCCCGCTCCCCGATGGGCAATCTAACTGCCAAGTGGGGGAACGGGGGGGGGGGGAAGGTAGGCACCTGGGGCTAGATTTTGGGAATGTGATTGCAGAGAACTTGCTGCACTTAATCTGTTATGCCAGCGTTATCACAGATGGCGACTAAAGGGGCTTCTATCCCCTTTTTTCGGTCAAACAATGTTAAAATGCGTAAGAAGAAAATGGAATACTGTAGATCCACTGAATGTGAGAGGGTGACTCAAGTATTGACCTGCTATCACACTGTGGCCTACCTGGCGCAAAAGAACATCCCTTGCTCCTGAGATGTGCCGTCCTTCTGGGACAAAGATAGAAACAGTTCTGGAAAAATGTGCTTTTTTTTTTTCCTCAACAAAATGTGTACTTTTGTATTGCTCCTGTCTTGGGGTTGTGTCTCATTTTATTGATTGTTGCACCCATTATATTTGTAGTGTATTTCTATGATATTGTATGTTCTATTGCAGTGCCTTTTGCTACACAATAAAGTGATGTGAGAAAGTGAGTTACCATGTTGTTACCTAAAAATAATAATAATAATAATGCGTAATGGCCAGACAGTCCGAGAGTGTGCCTGAGACAGTTGTACTGTGAGGAAGGTGAACTGCTTGCCAGCACCCTTTCTCCTCTCTCTCTCTCCTCGCGATAGCACTGTTTGGGGCTTCTACGTGCCCAAGTCATCAAGCTAGGATGTATGCATACCGGCAAGCAAATAGTCCAACTACAATGTATCTTTGATTCAATGCAAAAGCCGTAAAGACAGGAGTATTTTAGTATATTTTAGTAAAGTTGGCTTTGACAACTTTCAGACAAAACTAAAAATTACCACAAAATGTGAAAGCTGGTGAAAACAAATTTGACAGATCCTCATCCATCCAGAGATAGAGTTGTGTCTGTAGCTTTGAGGTTCAGGAGAGCGATTGCGTTGTGTGGTTAAACTGTGTGCTGTAGAAGTGTAGCGATGAAAATGTGAGCCACTTTAGGTGATTGACTGCAGGAGTTGGTCTTGGCCTCAAATTCAATAATAAAAAAATATTTTAAAAAACCCTACCAAGCCTGGTTAGATTCACTGGCAGATGGGATTCCAGAGAGGAAACGTGTTCTGCTCGTGTAGTGCACGCCAGTTGTCCTCCCCTTTTCGAAAGCACAACCCACAAGCATTCTTGTACAAACCTCCATGCACACTATACTTCTTTGTTAAATGCATTAAAATAAAGCCTTCAAATGTCGATTTGGTAAGAGGAGAGTGTGAGGTTTCGTACGGACTCCATTTTTACAGCACGCAGTGTCTGCCTCTGATGCACTTGACCCTTGCTTAATTGTTACGTGCACATATGTGCAGTGTCCTTGCACGTCGGGAAACGTGGTCGGCTGCCAAACGGAACGTGTTGCTTCAATGCAGTGTGAGCTTCCACAGCAATCGGGTGAGTCGCACACATGGAGCGATTGAATTGCTCGTCTGAGCACTTGGTGGTCTTTTCTTGTTTTCCTTGTTGGCACGAGTAGAGCAATGGTGTATGTATTCCTCAACCGTGGGCTCGCCCTCGACCCTGGCTTGTTGCTCGGCTTTGAGAAGGTGCTGTTTGAATGTTGGCTCAAGCAAAGCGCGAAGTCCACAGCAGTGTTTTCTCTCCTCCAGACAGTCTTGCCTGTGGAGAACACATCGCTGACCTTGCTTTAAAGTGAGGTTTGATATGCGAATAGCAGTTGAAAACAGACTGAATCCAGCGAGTGCTGCAGCTGTCTGAAAACTTGGTAGCGCATGCTGAGCTCTGCATAGGTGCAGAGCTGCAACTTCTGAAATGCAACAAAAAAATCTGCCCCTATCTTGTGCACATCCCCACTGCAGACTTCATGCCACATGGCGACACGTAGTAGCTTGATATGGAGTATTCACGTGGAAGGGCCGAGTAAGGACGCTAATCTGTTCTTGTGTTCTGGCTATGGTTCTAGGATGCATGTGATTTCTTCGACTATATTTCTCCTAATGGCAATTTCACCAAATCCATTTTACCGACAATCTTCTTTTTACTTTTTCTACTTTTTTCTTTGCACGGGTAGACCCACCACAGTCATCCCTACCCTAACTTATACCCTTACCTCAGACCCCACCTATTGTGCATTACACATATACCATTTCCCCTACAATTTTCAGTGAAATATATTTTCGGTGAAATCGCATTAGGGGAAATGATATCGAAGAATCTACGGTAACGATGGTTCTAGATGTCTCACCGCAAAATATCTTTTAGTTGGTTAGATTTGCCAGAGTCTAAATGCACCACAATGCAAATAAGACAAAAGATTGGAACAAAAAGTTTCAAGCAGTGGTAGATTACTTATAAATCTTACAAGGTCGGCCATATCAACCCTGTAGTTCTAGTTACGTTGGACTCCCCATAGGAAGAGCACTTTTTGGGATGTTTAACTTTTTCATTTTTCTTTGGCTAGCAAAAGTGGCTATTTCCCCTTTGGGAAATGCACAGTGAGCTAACACGTGGCTGTAGACTCTCCTGAGTTGGACCCTCCCCACACTTTTGCAAAACCATTCAGTGACTATGCAAACAACGTTCCCAAAAATTGTTGACCAGTCTTTTTTTTTTTTTTTTTTTTTTTTTTGGTGAAGTTTTGTGCAGTTTTCATCCAGCGGGACAACGTTTTAGGGGCTGTCCCAAAACATACATTGTCCAATTCATTCTCCTCAGACAAGTTTTCAGTCCCGCCTAGAGCCACTTCAAACATTCACAAGGAGCAGGCCCCTTTTCCCAATGGCGCGTTTTCACAAAGTTTGTGCAAATTCGCCCAGTGTTTTATTTTAAGTGCCCCACTGTAGATTAACATTTAGTGTAGGGAACACATCTGGCATATTTCCAACTGATTGGCTAGTTTGGGTTTGCAGATACTTTTCCACTTAAACGGATTTCTGGACATGGGCCAATTAAATTGGTTAGTAGAATAGCCAATATGATTAAGTACTGGGATTGGACCGGCAATATAGATCTGGGGGCTACTAGTGCCTTGCAGACCCATCGGAACCATGCCCAGTGTGCTGCATGCACGGTGAGCCAGTTGGGGTGGATTTGAGGGGGAAAGTCTCTACTGGATGGCTGCTACCATGCCCTAAACAAAGTGGCCGCAGTCCTGGGCAGACGCCGACGAAATTATATTACATATGTGTGATATTGTGGGTACAGTAGATATGATAGTACATTATTATAAACTATTGTAAATTAGTAAATGCACTGGGGTTACAGGCAAGTTATGGTTAAGCTGGCGTAATGGAAACCTGTGACATGAAGTGAAAACCAGAGTTATGGTTACTTTGCTGTGGCGCAGTTATGGGATCTTTAGAAATCACAGCTTGGACCATTCCATGGGTTTGGTTTTCTTGCGCTGCAACCATAACGTTCTTACTTTGGATTTTTTTTAAAACGTATTTATGTCAGTAGAAAAACATATATTTACAGATGGGTAAAGTTACTATCTACAGGAAGTTGACCTCTAAAAACTGAGATTGCCTAAATTAAAGTGCATACACTTCCAAATGAACGAATGTTCCACTTCAAACAGTCTTCATACAAATTCAACCTCAACTCTCACTATAACCACTACTTCGCAAGACTTCCTAATCTTGTAGTGGTGTAGTGTGAGCGAAGATTACATTTGTGTTGTGAAGGGCATTGCATTAAAGGAATACTTTATCTGGAAAGTGTCTGTCTGGTTGGCATTCCTAATGTCTGAACACTTACTTTTTTATAGGTAGGAAACTTATTATTTTCCACTCTGATTGCCTCCTTACTTGGCATTTCACTTTTCATCAAATGAAAGTGTTGCGACTGTCATGTACGTGTAGTTCAGATGTGTTTGGTACTGCAATTGCTGTCAGTCCTTGCTGTGTCCTTATGCTTACACCTTGCTTGTTCATTCAGCTTTCTTGCTACATGCTATTTTCTGTACTATTCTGGGCACACACTGGGTGAATGTTTGTACATCAAAGGTTTCTGTTGATAATGGTGTTTTTACCATGCCCACAACGTTTGTATTGCCGACTTCTGACCTGCTGTACTTGTACATTGTTCATTGTTTTTCTTACAAATCCTGAGTGGATGAACTTGTTTTCCATATTTCTGTGTCTTTGTGCACCAGCTCATACTAAGGGCTAGGTGTGTGGCAAAAATAATGAACAATAACAATTTGAGCTGTTTCCTACTTTTTTTTGGTGGCTGGGTCTATGAGAACCAAATAAACCATTGTTTTTTTTATTTTTTTTACATTCTTGTTTTACATAAAGACTTTCATAAAACTTTAAATGTAACATGTGTTTGGGTGTGGTCAGGTTTTAATTTTTGCTGTTAATATGAATCTGATTTTCCCATCACAAAATAATCTGGTAACTGGCCCTCTTTCTAAATGTGCCATGCTGAAATAGTTCATGTGTTCTTTGTTGGACCCAATCTGACAACCCAGTAGCTGCCATGTTCGGCATCATGGCAGCTCCGGTGTAATATGTACATTTCTGAAACCGCCTACTGAAATCCAAACTATTCAAATAGCCATGAGCTGCCCTTAACAGTGGCTAGCCATTATTGAAATTGTATAGAATTGTGTATCCCCAAGGCCTGG
This sequence comes from Ambystoma mexicanum, assembly GCF_040938575.1. Taxonomy (NCBI): domain Eukaryota; kingdom Metazoa; phylum Chordata; class Amphibia; order Caudata; family Ambystomatidae; genus Ambystoma; species Ambystoma mexicanum. The sequence goes on from NC_090939.1 coordinate 881,461,007, forward strand.
TGGCTGTTTAATTAAATCTAAAACTGTATCTGATTTGGTTATAGTGGCTTATAAGGTAAATAGTAATACCATGTTAAAAACATCTGATGTCATTTTATCAGCTGGTTTCCTGTGGCTTCTAAATTTATTAGAGCTTTCGTGTAGCACTGCCCAGGGTTGGGCTCCACCGACAGCAGGGTGCTGGGCCTGAGGACTCCCTTTGTTCTCCACTGGGGAAGGCTTGACTCATGCCTACAGGAATAGGACAAATGCCCTGGGGCAGGGGAGTCGTAGATTGGGAGTCAGTGTTTCAAAGGAAGTGATGTTAGAACCATGGGAAGTAGCACCAGGGGAGGTAATGAGTGTAGACGCTTTCATCAAGCAGACAGAAGTATAAAGGGAGCTTCGGAGAGGTCCTCTTGTTGGAAATGTTTAGGCACCCACCCAACTTTCTTCAGACAAGGCACTCTGGGAGCTGATATCAGAAGGTAAATAATAATTTAACAGCTGAGATTGACCCTCTTCCAGAAGGCTTGAAATGGACCAATCCTCTGTGGCAAATTTAATTAAAAAAATGGTGTGCCCCCCCCCTCTAAGTTGAATACTTTTTCGACTCCATAAGATCTTCAGTGCAACCTTTTTGGAGTTATCAGTCAGCCCAAATGCCGCTGCCATTAGGGTTAAGATGAGGATTTCCCAGGAAGGAGGAAGACCTTTCCCCATGCCTCCACCCAACCCACTTCAGTGGAACCATTGGAGTGACCTGCTGTTGGACAAGGCCTTGGTACTGCCACGACACTGATACCTAGGACTCTTGTCTGCTGAAGAGGTAGTCTCACCCTGGTAGCTGTCCTGGCTGTGAAGGGCAGGGCGACTACTTAACTTTGTCCTTAGACCATGAGCAGGTCCTTGCTGCATCAAGGAAAAGCTGCATTTGACTCTTACCTAGATCTTCAAGTTGCAGTGATTCATTCCAAACTTTGTGGAGGCAGTTGCTGCAAGGACCTACGGTACCTGCGTTTGTCCTCAGACTTTGACCTTCTACCAACAACTCAACAGACTACCCATTTCTCAGCTTCTGAGTCACTGCTGCAGCCTGACCATCTCACTGTATTGAACTGTACTCCCTTTTCTCACTTTCCCCCAGAAGCTCACTGTCTCCACAGCCCTGGATCTCTCTTGGCTGACTACTGCAACAGCCTCTATCTAAATCTGACTGCCTCTACTCTTCGCCCTTTGCAACCAATCCAGAACAGGACTGCAAGACTTGTCCTAGGCCTCAAACCCAGGGATCGTATCTCACAGCCCTCAAATTTCTCCACTGGCTCCCGTTGGCTGCAAGGATCAAGTTCAAGACTCTCTGCATTGTCCACAAGGCTTTCTGGTGCCGGGGACCACACTAGATCCAACTCTCTCTTCCCAGGTATATTCCTTCTCGAGCCCTCCGCTCATCCACCTCCAACTCTCTGATGGTCAGATGCTTCTCCAGGCAGAGAGTGAGGGGTAGAACTCTGTCCTTGGCTGGGGCCTCCCTCTGGAACAGCCCCTCTGCCTTTCTCAAACTTTAGCAGGACCACCTAAGATTCCGGAAGCACCTCCAGAAGGAACTGAAGACCTTCCTTTGTGCTTCTGCTTTCTCTCTCTCTCCCCTGCTGATGCTCCTATCTGCTGTGCTAACTGGTTACCTGGCCAACCACTGAACCTCACGGGCACCAGGCTCCTGCACGACCAGTAGCCCCTTGCACTGCCTCCGGTCCTCCCATCCACTTGGGGACTTTATCTGCAACCGTACAATACCCTGCCTCGTTGCACTTACTTGAGCCACCACCCTGACAGCACTTACTGGGTCTTGCCACTGTACCCCCCCCAACCCTCCTGCACCTCTCCTGTTCCCTCTCCCCCACACTTTCACAAATTTGACACTTTCTCTGAGTCAGACTAGTCTGCTTTAAAGCTCCCCTGACTCTACATTGCCTGCCGTTTCACAGCTTCTTTAAGCCTTCAGCTGTTGCTAAGCTGCATTGTGTTTTGTATCCAGTCGACCACTTTCTGACATCACTCTTAATCCATGCATCAGAATGTGCCCAGATTCCAAGCCTGAAAAGATTTCGGCTATCTACGGTAGATTTGCCCCTCTGGCCTGGTTTAAAGGGCCCTAGAGCCTTTTTAAAATGTAGAACGGGAGGGTGAGTTGGGAATCCTCGGGTGTCCCTTGTGGAACACATAAGGGGGTGGGGGTTGTGGTGGTGCCCCCCCTAATTGGGAGAAGCCAAAGAAGGGGTGCTTTGAGGGAATGTTTCTCTTCAGCACCAAAACGGGCCTCTGGAACCAGGCTTAAGTGAAATAGGTCTGCAGGGAAACCCCGTAGATCAAATTGGGAAAGCTGCTTGAAGCAATTGGACCCAATGCCCATTTCCTTTTTAGAGTATATGAATGCAATTGTGTTTCACTAGGTTTTATGCTCTGTATATGCCACTTGAGAAGGCTGCAGCTATTCTGATACTGCTTAGTACCAATCCATTTACCTTGGACTTGTACCCTGAAATATTTGTGTCAGTCACCTCGATGCACATCAATGTAGTCCTCTGCTGGGATGCTGCTGACCTTCTCATCAACCTCTTCAAGATCCATTGCATTGCACACTTTGTATGAGATATTTACGGGGCAAAAATTAATGCAGAGAGTTTGTTCCCCAGCAAAAGTGCCACACCAATATCTAAATATTTTTGGGTTCTTCATTAACACTGTTTTTGAATCATTTAACACCAATCTTATCCCTCAATCGCTTTGCAGTAGTCAGGCCAAGAATCAGACTGGTGTGCAGAAAGAATGTATATTTATTGGTTAGTAGACAAAATCAATTTCGCAAAAGAATGACGAGACAAGTCACCTTGCTCCATGGCCCAACTGCTTTTCTTTCCTAACAATTACATTTTCAACCAAATTGAAAACACCAGTTTGTTTAGGATAACAAACATCACAGACCCTTTAACACAACAACATGTATAGTTTTCCTTTCTTTTCCACCCTGGTTACATTGAAGCTCGGGTCTATAGAATACTACTGTTCCCTTCCCTCGCTTCCTATTTCAACACGTTAGGCTGGTTCCTCTGTGGTCAGACTGCAGAAGCCAATAGGCAAACAGCTTGTTTGGCTTCTGCAGCCTGAACACTGTCAAACATTCTATGATTGGCTGTCATCTCCCAAACAGGGAGAGGGCAGCTAATCATAGAAAGTGGACTTCGGCTTCGAGTCCCTAAACAGAAACTATTCTGCCGAAGCCGGATAGCTGTATTTCAGCCGAACTTCGGCAGAATAGGGACTCGAAGCCGAAGTTCGGTACAGCCCTAGTTGCATCCCACGAGATGCATTTTGCTTCCGTCTTAAATTTCCACCAGGTTCCTTGGTGTGTACCTTTGTACTTCTACGGCAGCGTTTCGTCTGTACATGTTCATTTGCATGTTGCAGAATGCACACATTTCTCCATGTTGGTTCTCCGTGTTGGCAAAGCTGCACTTTCAGCCCATGCATTGGAAATTAGGCCTCCGGTTTTGGGCTTCGAACACTGAGCCCATTTATTTTATTATTCCTTTTTCTGAAACCAACATTCAGTTACTTGATAGTTCAGAATTACATGCTGGCCATGTCTTTTCCAACAGCGTGTTTTCATATTTCTACACCATGTGGGCTGAACTCGGCCAGAGGCAGTTAATTTGTATTTTGGGGCCAAATTTAGCTCACAACCTTTTTCAGACTGCATGGTTGGTGACTGATCGGATCTTGGACTACATGGGAGTTGTCGAATCTTCCCCGGAACCATGCAAATATTCTGTAATTTAAGGGACTGGGAATAAACTCAGAAAATTGTTTTGGATAACTCACTCCTCAGTGGATGGGTAGATTACAAATGAAATTGGCAACAGTAAATGCATGCAGCTGGTCAACATTGGTCTAAGTTCCAACCCCTCTTTTTGATGGGCAACTATCTGGTGTCTTGTACCATTTGAATGGAATTCATAAATCCAACAGTGTGGACTCTGGGAAACCTCCGTATTCTAGGCCATGAACTTGCCCACATAAGAGGGTGTAAGCCCTAACTAAATGTGTGTCTGGGTTGCAACGGCGAGCCTCCATCATCAGTAGAAAAGTTACTTGAGACTTCTGTATGAACATTTTTCCCCCCATTTTATTTTATTTTTTTTAATTTTTTTTACCTCTTTGTAAAATGACCAAGTTTGGCACGCAGATTACCTGGCCTCATCCCATCAGTCATGCCAAATTTGGTTACCTTTCTTGGACCTTTTTATATAGAAAATGAATTCTGTAAAAGTTATTTTTTCACGGACCTTTTTTAAAAAACAATTTTGGGACACATCTTGAAATTGTCCATTTTCATTTTTGGCACACACCTAACCCTTGCCGTGTAAGCTGAAGGAATTCCGTAAAATAAGATCCAATCGCGAGAGAACCACATTTTACGAAAAACACTTGTATCTCTATATTCGTACACGTGCAGTTGATGTTTTTAAAATGAATGTATGCTCCACTTGAATTACTTCCTTATCTTTTTGAACAAGAGCGCCAAATGAACATCCACTGTATGACCATGTGGGCACAGTACAGGGTGACCAGAGCCAAACCTGCGTCTTGAAAGTGGGAATTTATTCAAGCCTCCATCACAGGCAACGCGTTCAAGATGTCGGCTCCTTCATCTTTTACGTTCAAGGGATGCTTTTCACATCTGCCCTCTCATTTGCTGCCACTCGGTGCTTTGTGTGCCAACCCTTCTTTCTGATCAGTGTTTGGTCTTGGCGATCTACTTGCGTGCTCCATTTCCTCACGTTTATTTGTTGACTATGCCTTTTAAAGTAGCACCTGTTGTGCATCAGTGTCTTTGATATTTTCAAAGACCTAAGCGGTTATTATAGAACAGCTGGTGAGTAGATAAAAGAATTTCCTGCGCATCTTCTGCCACATGTGGTTGCTTGTTTGCCAGTCAGTGAGAGTACATGATCAGTGACAGAACAGTTCAGGTCGCAAAATTATGGCTAATGTGGGGAAACCCTCGAACAACTGTGCACTAGATGATGCATACTGTGCTTTTTTTTATATATGATTGGAATTCACAAGCTTGTGTTTTTTTGTTTTTATTTTCTCTTCACGTTTTAAAATCGAATGCCCCAATCATATCACTACATGCTTGGCAGATTAGTGAGGGGATGATTTCTAGCCATGCCTCAGGCTGACTGAGAGAAAAGCACAAGTAGTTTGCCCACTCTAGACTCTGCCATTTCTATAACTCCTCTGCACTTACCATAATTAGGATAACATAACCTACTCTTATTGACTGTTTTCCTGGGGTTTTATTCATCTTTTTATGTCTGTGTGCCATTAGTAATCTAGAATGTTCCTCCCGAAAGTGAATGATCTATTGTGACACCTGTGAGCCCCCCGACCCCCCCATCCCCCATTCCACCTTATCTGTGTCCCCAACCTCACTTTTCTTTCTTGAATTCACGTCTCCCTGCTTTGGTGTTTTGAGGCCCATTGTGTACTACAAACGTCTAAAACTTCTAATTAATAAAGGCAACCGTTATAATAAGAGAAGATGAAGGCACAGCGTTTTGGCTGGGTGATATGACCGTGGTGTCCCGGTTCGCCCTCTGTCTACATTTTAGAAAGGCACATTAAGGTGCTAGTGGCAAAACCCTGGATGCCTATTGGCAGGTTTGGCCCCCTACTTCCCCTCAGAGGAAAGACCCTGCGGAGAAAACCTGCGGAGAAAGGGAATATGGTGTAAGGGGGGGTGGCTTGTCCCACATCCCCAAGAATCTCATGGTTAAATCCCAGGGGGACGAGGGCCTATCTGGATCCATTGTATATTAGTCCATCCTTGTCTCCCCATGCATTTGTGCTAAGGCCACTATTGCCACTAGGTCTAGAGACCCATACCCTGATACCAGACCCCTGTAGCACCCTGCTGGCTGGCTGGCCAAGATGTTGAGTGCCTTTGGCCCTTGTGGAAGACCAGATTCTGTAGGCCAAAGCACATGGAAAACGTTAAAGAGCAGAACTCTGAGGACATGCCTATGAAATATCTTCAACTGCCCCAGGACTGGTGACCCTGGAACAGGCAACATTAGTAGGGAGTTGTGCTTGGCAGGCACTCTTGCACATGGAAGTTCTCACCATGTGGCACTCGTGCTGCAAACCCCTCCAGAGCGAATATGGAGAACATTGAACTATGATTTGCTTGAAAAAGTCACCCATGCGTACTGCCTGTGACCTGTCAGGCCCCCACCTACTGGAGCGGAGCCTACGGTTATGGAGTCCCACATAGGAGAAACTGCAATCTTTTGGAGATTTGCGGTCCAATGCAGGAACTCTGGAGTGGTTCCAGACCTCTGACACCCGAAATAATTTGTGGTAGGGACAGATAAGGGCTCAGGACATGTGCCACAGAACTGTGCAGAAAGGAAAGGGTAGTCCAAATACTAATTGCCCCATGTAAGGGTGCATTTGGCCGACAGGTACAGGTTAGGGCAGTGCTGCAATCCGGTCTGCTATCTCCCTCTTTCTAGTGTGCAGTACAGCAGCAGTGTATTTTGAAGTGGCTAGAAGGAGAGTAGCGAAGAGGAGGGGAGAACATAAATGATGGAAGTCAAGTTCAGGTAGGAAGGTGTGTACTGTGTTCATTTGTGCACGGTGGAGGCAAGGATGTCTACAGAGATGGGAAAGAGATTCCTGAGAAGAGGTGTGGAGAGAGGAGTAAGCAGAGGGCAGACCAATGAAGAGCCAGAAGGACATGACAAGAGATGTAGATGGGGCTAGGAGCTGGCAGAGAGGAAATCAATGGGGACAGTCGTAGAAATAAAGAAAAGGAATACAACAGAGTGGTTGCAGAGAGTAGGAGGTTTGAATGAACAAACTGAGATGGTTGAAGAGTTGGAGAACAAGAATATCTAGTAATAAGGTTAAGAAGCTAAAGGGATCACTGAGTGGTGAAGGAAGATGGGGACCATTCGAGGAATAGAGGTAATATGAGCACCCCTGAGCAGTTGAAGAGCTAGCCCAGTCTGCCAAAGGAATTAAGGTTAGTGGAAGAAAGTAGGTTGGTGGCAATAGGCAGATGGTGAGTAAAGGAGAGGAACTCAGCTTAGATTGTGTTGGTTTATGCGAGCATGTCTCAATGTTAGAATTGACTGTTGGCGAGTAAGAAATGGTTTGCTGTGTGCATGTGGAGAACTGGGTGGATCCAGCAAGAAGCTTCTTATGCCTGACTAGTATCTTGTAACTGGAAATGTTTACCTCTTGTCAGAAGCAAGAGAGGCAGTTAAAGAATGGAAAGATTGAAAGAAGTGAAACCTGAATGACGGAGTAATGAAGAGGATGGGAGCAGATTTAGAGAGACGCCGGCTTCGAGGGAAGGGTCAGAGCCCAGGAGCTCTCTGCCCTGCCAGCAAGGGCTGAAGTCTGAATATCTCTAGGCCTCGATGTCGGACAGCAATCAATATACTTAAGTAACCAGGACAAAAGTAGACCTATTGTCCAGGGTGAGAGGCAGATCTATTTACCAGGGAGATGAGCAGCAGACAACATCCTCATGTGAAAGCTTCAGAATCCAAAAAAGAAGTATATGGACACGTAGAACCGCCCTTCCACCCCCTACAATGCGGGTGACTTTTTGATTAAGTGCCAGGGGGGTGAACACTCAGGATGGGGAGGACTGAAAGACTACAGTGCCACAAAAAGGTTGTACTTCATTTGTTGAAACCTCAACAACATTTCACAACCATTCCCAAACCCTTAGTGTTTTCTTTTATAAAGACCCTTGGAACTCCCTAACAGGCTTTGAGTATTCTGTTGATCCTTTCTTTATGAACAAAGGCACAGCTGGTATGGTATTAAGTGTCCGTTAGACCATTTGCATGAAACACTATCCCAGTACAGCTTAGACCTTTTGTTGTACTATATTACCCGAAAAGAGCAGAAAATAAATTCTGAATGCTCTTTGTGCGCATTCAGCATTGTCAAACTTCGAAAACCAAAATGCCGAACAAGTGTGGGGGTGGAGGGAGGTTGCGGAGGTGTCCATGCTCCCCTAGTTAGGCATTATGGGTTGGGGGTTTGTGGGAATGTCCCTCTCTAACATTACATTGGAAAGCGGGGGAAACATGTGTCATTTCAGTGTGTTTGGTATTTTTGAATTACAAAGATTTCAGCTTTGCAGTATTGAACTGCGTTGTTGTCGGCTTCAATGTCATAACGTAGAACCCCATGACAGTTGTTTGGGAGAACTCCCAGGCAAGCAGGGTGGTTTGCTAGGAGTTCCAAACTCAGAAATCATGGAAGGCCTAACTCCTTCACCTTCCCCAAAAGGAACACAAGTCCAGACAGGGAGCAAGTTCAACTTTGATTTATTACAGACATGGATAGTACACACAGGCAAATCCAGGCACACTAAAAGAATACTGGCTTGCAGGCCAGTTTTGTACCATAATTGCATCCCGATGTTGTCAGTCAGGTTTCCTAGAGAGGGGCCCAATCTCCACTCTGGATTGGGTGTTGAGTGGTAGTCCCCCTATAGTGGCCCCTATAGAGGTTATTTTACTGGCTCTTCTAATGTCAGGTGTCGGGCCTGGACCATCCCCGAAAGCTGCTACTTCTAAATGTTTGCAGTATGTGGGCCTGATGATTGGTCGGTGCCCCCAACTACCGTCTCCTATGGTCGTGAATCGTGATTGGCTGAGCTTCTCGCCCCAAGGCCTGGGACTCAAGGTAGTTCTCAGCTCAGAGTGTACCTGTTCAAGGTAATCTGTGCAACTATTTGTGTGCATCATAACCGTATGAGAATCACTATTACCATGAGAGCGCCCCTTTCCCAGCGTCTGACTTCAGCTCTGGTTGTAACAACTTTGTTGCAACCATTGTCTGGTCCATGAGACTGTGGCCCTTCACAGCTGCCATTTGTGGTTTCTTGTCATTCCTGCCGGACCACGTGTCCAGAGACAGTGTTTGTGAGCTCTGGAGCTCTGAATTAGTCTGCATTTAAGGAGGATTATTTGTACCTCTCACTCTATTGTTACTTCAGTTCAGGGAAAAGAATGTCACTTGCAACATTGCAACCTTATTTATTTATTCACTCACATTTGTTGAACGCACAGCAGCCCAGGGGCATCGTGGCGCTTGTTACAGATAGCAATCATTACTTAGTTACATACAAAAAAAAAAGACAATGCATGCCAGCATATTGGTACTAGATATATGCCAACCTACTAAGTAAATAGATAGCATAGATAGCATGCATAGCGGAAAGGACATGCAGATAGATGGGGTGTATGTGATTGAGGTCCGTTAGTTGAATAGGGCAGTTTTAAGATTTTTGCGGAAGGCATGGAGAGATGTTTTCGGCTCTGAGATCTGTAGGGAGAGCATTCCAAAGCTTGGGGGCAAGGTAGGGGAAGCCTATCCCGCCTGCCTTAGCTCTATTGATGCACAGTACCATGAGTTGGTTAGAGTACCAATGTCTGATGGGCGTAGTTGAGTGAGATCTAGATAGTGTCTGTGAGGTGGTGCAGAAGTAGTGAGAATTTTGAATGTGATGCAGTCTTTGACTGAGAGCCAGTGTACGGCCTTTCTCACTTGTGTGATGTGGTCTCTTTTAGGTATACTAAGTGCTGCTCTGAGTGAGTTATTTTGGGTAGTTTGGAGTCTCGTAAGATTTTTATTGGAGGTGCCAGCTAGGAGTGCTTTGCAGTAATCCAACTTGGCTCCTATAGTAGCTCTGGCAATGGACAGGCAGTTGTCCTTGGTTATCAACAACTTTATGGCGTTGATAAGGTTGGTGCTCATGGCGGAGGCGGAGGCAGAGACAATGGTACTGACTTGTTTGTCCATTTATAGTGTGGCATTAATGTGGACCCCTAGAGTTTTAACAGAGGATAAGACTGGGATGACACAGATGTCAATATGGAAGTTAGAGTAGCACGCGTCAAGATTGGCTAGAGTAGACTTTTGACCAAGAACGAGGATTTTGGTCTTGTCCCCATTAAGGCACAAGCCAATTGTAGCCATCCATGCTTGATTGTGCTGTAGTGTTGCATCTTGGTGATAAATCCCTGTAAGAGGAAGGAGCACTTGGGTATCATCAGCATAGTTTGTGTATGTGATCCCAAGTGCATCCAGTTTATCAAAAAGCAGTTTAATGAGGAGATAGAGTGTGGGGGCAGTACAGGATCCCTGGGGAACACCACAGTTAATGATGATAGGCTCTGCATTAGCTATATTAGAAAACACTTTCATAGCTCTCACTTCTAAGAAGGAAGTGCCCAAGTAGCTGTGTGACTGGAGAAATGCGCAGCCTGTGTGAGATGACTGGTAAGGGTGTTGTGATCAACCAGATCAAAGGCCTCTGAGAGGTCTTATAGGAAGAGGAGTGAAGGCTTACCTTTGTCGAGGATATGTGTGATTTGGTTTTTTTAAGTCTAACAGGGCTGTTTCAGTTCCATGCCCTTTACGAAAATCAGAGTCTTTTACCTAAGATAGAGTGGGTTTCAAGGTACAGTTGGATTTGTCTGTGGATGGCCTTATCTAGTATTTTAAGAAGAAATGGGACAGTTGTTATGGGCCGGTAGTTATTGGGTTGCAAAGGGTCTAGCGTTGTGTGTTTTTTTTTTTTTTTTTCTTTTTTTTTTTTTTTTTTAAGCGCAGGCGTACCCAAGCTTCTCTCTGGGACTATGCCTGTTCTGAAAGAGGTGTTAATGAAGGCGGAAATGATGGGAGCAAGTGGCTAAGCACAATTCTATGATTTTGGGGGGGGGGCACACATCACCCTTGCATTGTGACAGTTTGAGCTGCTTAAGAATGTCTGACATCTGTTTCTGTGATTTCCATGAATGTGAATTTGGGAAGGTTGTTTTTATTGGAATTAGGCAGTGTCAAGACCTGATGGTTCTGCTTGGGCAGGGCGTTGTAGTGATCTGAGATTTTGTTTTGGAGGAGGTTAATTTTATTTAGCATAGCAGATTGTATGCTGGTGCACTATGCTTTATCTTTAACAATCTCATCAGTGCAGATGGGTGGGACTGTTAGTTGTTTAAAGATAGTAAGGAGTTCTTTGGTTTGGGAGTTGGCGTTACAGATGCGATGGTTGTATGCTTCGGATTTGGCATTGAAGATAGTCTTTGTACTTTTTAGCGATTGATTGGAAGTTTTCTTTGGTGAGATCATAGGGGTTACCCTGACAGTTTTTTAGTGCCTGACGTTTGCTTTTGCGCAGGGTTTGGAGCTCCTCAGTGAACCAACAATTAGAGTGGAATGATTTTTTTCTCTTTTTTTATTTTCAAGTGGGGCAATGGTATTAATTGCTTGTGTGAGGGTGTCTTTGAATGCAAGGATGTTAGGGTCTGAGGAGAATGGTGGTGCTAGGCAGGGGAGGTCAGGAAAGGTGCAGATGTTATCCGCAGTGAGTTTTTTTGACGCTTCTAGCTAATGTAGCTGGTGCTAAGGTGGTCTCTTTAGTGCACGGCGTTAATGGGATGGTGAAGAGAAGGCAGTTGTGGTCTGTCCATGGGAGGGCAGTGTTAGATGTGATGGCTGTGTCACAATTATGGTCGATCACCCAGTCTATGATGCAGCCTTTTGGGTGGGTAGGAGAGGTGATTTTTATTTATTTTTGGACCTTGGCAGTGGCCCCGTTCCACACACGCCAGCTTCTGGCCTGCGCCGTATTCAATTTAGCTTCAGCTTTTCTGAGACAATTGTGGCCTACTGCGATTTCCTAAGCCGTGGTTTGGTTTCTGCTGTATGTACTTTTCCGTAGTATCCATAGGTTAGTAGATTATGGCTCTGTCGGGTATCTTAAGTGCTCCTGCTATTCCATAGGGTTGCTCGCATGTAAGCCTCTGCAAGCATTCATACGTGCTCTTCTTGCGGTTTCTGCATTGCTGTCAAAGCGAACGATAAAATAATAAACATGCAGACATTATGTGTATGTTACTGTCCTCTCACTTACAGAACTGTAAGCATGTGTTCTTCGTGTATTTGGGTGTGTGTGGGTGTCCCGAGTGTGCGGATGGCACGTTTGTTTCATGTCTAACGCTGCTATGTCGTGTGGTCTCTAACGACTTGCTGTATGGCTTCTTGGCGCTTTAGTCGAGACTGTCAATGGAGTTGTTTTTGGTTCCACTGTGTGGGTCTTCGCCCACCTTGGGTAATGTTAGCACACTGCTTCTGAGTTGTAAGGTTGACTGAGAGGCTATCTTTCATTGTACTCGTCCATGGTGCGTGCAGTGGGGATTGGTGTGAGCTTGCACGATCTGTGGACATATTGTCTTTGGTTCTTCCGGTTCGTGTGTTTTACAGGTGGATAACATAGCCGGATTTCGATCGTCCCTCTTCACAGTCAAGGTGACTTAACTGCCCTTAATGATCTAAGTTTGTAGTATGTTTCGTGATTGGACTTAGAAGACTTTTATAAGGCCATCTACTCAACAATGTATGGTCTTTAGTTGAATGCACGTAAAATGAACTACTCCAGTTGTATTAGTTTCCTTATTGTAATTGTACTGTATGCATTGTGTACATCTTTGGTTACATAGTATGCTGCCCTTGGCAGGGCTGAAAATGCTCTCACTGCGCTAGTCATTTACTAGTGGTAATTGCCTTTGGCAAGTAAGAAATGGCTTGCTGTGTGTGCTCGTACAATTGAGGTGGTGAGTGACATCTTATGGCTGACTAGCAGCTTGAAACGTGACTGATTTACCCCTACCGCATGCAGTGTGTGTTTATTTTGTTCTCCACTGACACGCCTCCCACAGTAAGGATTGTCCTTTCTGGGTTCTTCAGCTGGAGTGTAATACTTGGTGCTTCCTGTTGTGCCTTATCCTGAGTGGGTCATGGTCAGATCATCAAAGTGCTAATGAGTATTCTGGCATGGCAGACTCCTCCAAAATACTGCAGACAATCGTTCCGCTAACTTCAATAGCAGAAATCGCACCGTAGGCTTGTTCTGTGGGACTATACCATTTGCATCCGTGTAGAGACCATGTACCTGTATCTCCTTTTATCTTTGATCCGTCTCCTGATACATGCAAACCTCAGATTGTCGAAGTGTAAAAGAAAATTGTGTAACTATGGAATTTGATCAAGAAAAACAAATTGGAGGTGCGTGGTCTGAGGCATGCCTATTGAAAGAGTGTAAAAGTGGGCTTTATTTTAAACTGCCGAAAATAGCTATTGGAGGTAACTACTCAAGCGGCAAAAGGATGTCTTGGAGATTTGCAATGCTTTTTTTTTATTGAAGTAATTTTACCACTTTGGGGCTTGTGCAGGGCTTGCTCCTGGGTAATAGGTGATGGAAAGAACAGAGATGAGTGTAAATGATGGGAGAGAGAAGTGTGTCGATAAACTTGGCAACAGAGGGTGGGTACTCCATTGTCTCTAACAGCCCTTGCCCAGAAGCGGCCTTCTTGTGCGTTTTGGCTTTCTCTAATGTGCTATATTCGTAAAGGTACAGCTGGAGAATTGGGTTCACCAATATAGGACAGGCAGACTGGATGTCTGAGGCATTGGCTAGAGTCACCTTGACTGTTTTATGATTTTATGGCCTAGCAATAGGGGCTGTGTTAATGTTACTGTGGCCTGAATATTTACTATCCACCTACAATAGTTGCTATTGTATTACATTTGTATGTGGAGCACGCACTGCCCTACTTCTCTGACGGTAACAATAAGTGTTATTACTACCAAATATAATGGTACTAAATTAACCTCTTAATGATGAAAGAGCTGATTTGCCACCAGGCGGCAAAAACACCATTTGTAATGAGTTACAAAGGAGTGTGGAAGCTCCTCTGCTGAGAACTAACCTGGGTCAAAAACCCTATTCTATGGAATTTCTTGCACTCGGAGTCTACAACCACGTTTTAGCTCACTTCACCCTTCATAAAGGAGAAACGTCCATATGCATATCGGGCTTTGTCTCACCCACAAGGGCAGTGAGGTGAAGCTGTGCCGCTCTAGGCGTTTGCATTGAGGTTTGCTGGTTAGATGCAGCAGACTGTCTTTTTAATTTTTACAAATATTTACACATGCAACTTGCTGAGTTTTATTCTGCGATGAAACGTTTCATTTTAAGCAGTTTTTGCAGTATGCAGGAAGAGGAGGGTTGACTTGCTGGTGTTTCTTTTAGCTGAGAATCTTTCTTTGGCACAGTGTTGGTGAAGGCTGTAGTGTGGGGCCAATCTGTTCAGCCAAAATGTTCGTCGTGCTGCAGCTGTGCCTCATACGATCCGTTTTATGCAATGAAAGCTGCCCCTTGCAAGATACTGCCCAAAGTGCATTGTGCCAGATGCTGACCGAGAACCAGCTTTCCTTGTATGAAGGCTACATTTGCGGTGGGCAGCCCGATAAACCAGAAAAATCCCACCATTCTCATGTTTGTAATGACCATAGTCGCAGCTAGATAGGACAACACACACAGAATACAAGTAAATTCCATGCGCCTAAAATGCACCATTTGCGCTACCCAAGTTATCGACCTCCAACGGAGGACAGGCCTCCGCCCAGCCCTTCAGAGGATCAAGCCTAGATAACTATGGGCCTCTGCGTGACAAATCGGGCTTCTGTTGCATACTTTGGGGGAGAGGGTACAAGAGTACTTATCCACGATTTCTAACAATAAATCTTAGCTAACATTAAAAAATGCATCATTACAGTACCCTTCTGTGAAGGCATTGTTTACATGAACGCTTTAATCAGCATTAACCCACTCACCTAGTCATTGTGAGGGATCTTCAAGGTGGAAGATGTAGTCGGGATCAGGCAGCAACAAAATCCCAGACCAGCAATGGCAGATTGTGATCAAATGGTTGCTCGTGATACAAAGAATAATGGCACGCAAGTAAGCAGACCTGGTGTGGCGCATAGGCCAGACCATGGGAAAAAGCATGCCTCGCAACTAAGAACATGTTCGGGTCATCTGTTTTAAATGTGGGCAGTGGTGTGGTGACGCACTTTAAATCCCCCACCTCTCATCCCCTTAGCCTCCCAGCTAAGAATCGCGGGATTCACAAAGAAATCCTCTGGTAATGACTCCACCCCCAGAATCATCACGTGTTTACATTCTGTGTGCCTACAATGCGCCGTTTGTACTAACCCATTTATCATCCTCGAAAGACCTTGAGCGGATCAAGGTTGGATAACCATCCCTCTGCGCATCCAACCAAGCTTCTGTTGCTTACTTTCGGGTAGAGGCTAAAGGGCGTACTCCTCCACGATTTCTAACAAATCTTCGCTAATATTAAAATATGCACCATTACAGTACTCTTCCAGAAGGCATTGTGTACATTAATGCTTTAAGTGCTATTAATCGACTCACCTAGTCATTGCGAGGGATCTTCAAGATGGAAATGCAGTCAGGCAGCAACAAGATCCCAGACTAGCAATTGCAGATTGTGATCAAATGGTTTATAATAGAGCAGCAGGGGCACTCTTAGCAGTTAACCCCGCTTACCAGCAAGAGGGTGCTTGGGCCCAACAAAGCATGCTGCAATAATGGAGTGTCAAACCAGAGGGCAAAGGTTACTGACTTTAATATCAATCAAAATGACAAGGATCGCAATTGAACAACATAGGGTCACCAACGGTTCTCGGCCTCCAAACGTGTGTCGCACAGTTTTAACCTTAAACATCACAAAAACAGATTTCCCCCAGATAGGTTTTGGGGATGCAGGGAATTGGTCAGTTTAGGAAAACTATATATGCAATACATATTTGTTAGTGTAACTATTGGGTAGCCATATCTGGTGGCTTCCCCTGGGACCACCTCTAAATGTAACCACTACAAAGTTGCAGGTTAGTGGGGAACCTATTGGCTGCTGCAACAAAATATGCTTAATGTGAAAGGTAGCTAAGGATTGGACAGAAAAGGTCTTTCCAGCCATGGGACCCTGGACAGCTACCAGGCTGAGTGAAACTCTCACAGCAATGGAAACGATCATGAAGGTGCTGTATGTTCCCATCGTATTGCCACCTGATCGCCTACGCTTCCAGACAGTACATCCAGCTTTTCAACCTGTATAGTAATTGTATTTCTCCACCTCTGGTTCGATGGGAACAGCTCTTCTCCCATCTACCTCGAATGAATATGCTATGTCCTGCTCTTTCTGGCCTCCCAGACCAGAATCGCCGGATTTACAAAGCAAGTCCTCTGACAATGACTCCACCCCCAGAAGTCATCATTCTCACCTGCAGCAACGCAGGCTACGAACAAAATCAACAGGTGCACTTCAGGCACTGTCCAGGAACAGTGTGTCTGAGTGAAAAAAGTAAGGGAACGACGTGTACTTTTTTAAAAACCGGAGCCTCATACCTCTGTTCCCGCCCTCTTTGACCTCTGCATTGCACCCACTGCCCCCCCACCTACTGCGAGGTGTCCCCTCCTTCCAAAGTTCGGTCTTGGTGCTCTTCTTTTTCCTCTACACCCTTAAGGGCCTTCCTTTGGATTCTCCTATCACCTCTTCATGGATGATCTATGACCTGCAAATCTGTTTCCCCACGCTCACCCCACAACCTTTCCTTGAAAATCTCCAGCGGTCTCGCTATCTGATATTCATTGCACTTTGTTCTCAAACCCCTCTCCTCCAAGATGAGTGATCCATCTCCTAGTCCACACTGCTCCACCCTTACTCTTCTCGCCACTACCCTTTTCCCCTTTTCTAACCTCTTATCCATTGCATATGCTTTGTTTCTACTTGACCGCCACCTGCAGCATATCCACTTTGTCATCTCTACTGGAACTGCTGCAGGTGCCCACCTGCTGACCATTAGGAAGATCTGCCCTCTTCTTACCCTCTTCAACACTGTTTTTATCAGTGGAATTGACCGTTGGGCCAGCCTTGTCTTTGCTCTCCTATATTTCTTTGTTCCACTTGACAAAATAATCAATTTCGACAAAATGCCTTCCTATAGAGCTCCCTTTCTTTTGCTTCTCTTCTCTCCGTTTATGCAAACATTGCTCCGTGCTTTTTTTTCTCAGTATCCTTCGCCCACCCCGTGTTTCCTCTGCTTGACACTCTCCACTGGAACGCCCTTCCCCTTATCTTTGAAGATATTGCTTTTAATCATGCATTCAAAGCAAAACCCCCGAAGAGAGGGGACCCCAACGAGTCCCAACATGCTATTCCTCTTATCTCTATCTCGCCCTCGCTTTAAATGTGCATGCAACGAGTGCCGGTCTTTTTCGCCGTGTTTTCTTCGGCGCTACTTTAATGAGCTCCATATTCTGGCCCTTTGCCCTCTATAAAATGCGTCTATCGAGAGGTGACAAGACCACACAGAACAAGAAGAATACAAACCCACGACTACATGCTCAACCCGAGAAGATGGAGTAATGAGGCTCAAGCCTCAGTATCCAAAATCACCACTGATGGATAAAAATCTGTCAGCAAGAACAAGACCACCCATTTCGGAATTGTCTCGTCTACTTTGATTGCCTACGTCCTTATTTTCGAGACCCCATGATCGTCTTTTGGGAAGCTGTCCATTGATATACTACTGAAGCCCAGATGAGGGCACCGAGAATTATGTTTCCGCTTATGGCGACACTTCCATATGGTACTACCAAGATTGACGACCGGCTCGCAGCCGCCGCTAGGGACGGGTCCGTTCCGTTCCCTGCTTTCGTTTCCCAGCTGATTGGGGGGGGGGGACATCTGGAACCCATGAAATTCCTTTCTTTATAAATCATTTCCTGTTCTTTTCAGTGCTGCTGCTCGTGGCCTTGAAAATCCGCCTCTGGCCGTTTTCTTTCTCTCTCTGTCCCCGATGATGGGTGCGTCCGCTCTTCCACTGAGTGACTAGAGCTGTGAGTAGGACTGCCATTTCGCCGGAACTACCGGGTTTTTACGGCTGTTGCCAGCCTGGCCTGGCACGGGTTCAGCTTCCATGAATTCTATGTGGGAAACGAGCCTCGATTCTGCTACAAAGTCCCCGCTGCCACTCACGCGTTCTGAAAGCCGCCCTCACAAAGCTGAAGAAATAAATGCCGGAGACGAAACTATAGCTGGATATTTCCACCCCTTCCTTAAAATGTCAACTACAGTGTTTTTGAAGTTTGATTGAGACGCACGCTCTTCTTTTGTGGCTTTCTACACAAACTTGGCGTTTTTCACTTAATGAAAGCAGAGTCATTCCTGCAGCTATAAAAGATGTCATTTCAGTTCCAAATTTGGCACAGTGCAATCTGTGACATCGAAGTGTTGTAGAGTCGCTTCTCTCGCCCACCTGCTCTCCAAAGTGAAGTTCTGCCTCCGACATGATTGGGTGACTTGGTCTCATTTCCAAAGCATGGAAACATGCTGACTGCATTGTGATTTGAGGAGCCCTCCGCCCTGCTTAGCATTTTTACTTCATTTATTTTACAAGAACTACAGTTAAATCAATCTCCTTTCAAGCTGCAATCATTTATAAAAAATGGGGGGGGGGAAATGGAAAAGCCGGTCTTTCCGCTTGGGTCTCTATGCTGTCACACACTTATCATAGGACAATCGTATCCCATTGCAGACTGGCAGCATGTTGCGTGTAAACTTTGTATACAAAAATAGTGCAAAAGTACTTCAAATTGCTGGCAACCTAATATCTCATGTCGGTAGCTCTGACAGGAGCGACAGTTTGTTATGGTAAAAGTATGGCTGTGTGAGGCATTTAATGCATTTCTTAAATTCAAATACATGCAGCAAACTACACGTGGCAAAATATCTTTTATATCCCGATTAATAAATGCAGATTGAAAAGACAACTAACATAAAACCGGGATGCTTAATTTTGATCTCCTGTAGTGGGCGTTCCTTTGCTTGCTCCTGCACTACAATGCCAAGGGGAGCTTTTCGTTTTGGCTTAGAGTGGCACCATTTGGTGGCAATGGCATGCATTGGTATTGGTATGTGACCATTGTTGTAATGTCATACTAAGCAGACGAGTTTTGTTTTTTTGGTGGTTACAGGTGAAAAAAGCACTGTACTGCTTTGGTGAAGCAGTCCCTGCTCTTTCCTAGAATGCGTGTTTGTCTGAAGATTATCTCTTAAACCGCACTGATGAAAGAAAGTGTAGTAATGGCGGAACTCGCAAGCTAACACAGCTTCTGGGATTGCTATAAAAGTTGCATAGTGAGAGAACCTATCATTTATCAAAGGGTTACTTCAGAAAGTTTAAATTCATACTACACAGCTGTAATTAGCACAGAGAAAAATATTTGAAACTTCGAATGCAAAACACTACCTAGATTAATGTACTTAATTTAACTGATGAATCAATAGAACCAGAGCTGCGTCTAGTTTCTTTTAAAAGTGCACATTCTTTATAAGTACAAGCAATATCGTGTAACCACCATTTGAAAGTGGAAAAGGGCTTATGATTTTCAAATTGCATATTTTATTTTGTGATCTTTAAGTTGCACGTGTACTGTAAACGACTTCAATTCAACACTACAGCAAAGTCAATGCCTAGTCTGGGATGCTGATGGAAGCCCTTATTGATGTATTTTTATGTCCAGTTCGTTTACTCCGTATGACAACCCTTATATAACACCCCTCTCTCAGAATCCCCCTGACTCCGCTGAGCCAAGAAGTAGGTTTGTTTTGCAAATTTAAAAGGTTTATTTGAAAATTAAACCATATATATCTATCACACTTTTATAGTAAATTAATATTTGATAGCACACTTTTGAAGATGATAGTGATCAACAATGGATAATGTTACAGTGGTACACTCTTTTTTTATGGCTTAGAAGTGATATAGAGAGGATAAAGTAGCTGAGAATTCTTTTATGGCTTCAAGGACAATGCAATGATGAATGAAAATGCAGTACAGAAAATAAACTTGATATTACTTCAACAAAAGACAATGTAATCACTTTTCTTTGAGAATTCACACCCCCCTTTATGCAAGGTAAAGAGATTGAAGGAAAGCACACAGTTCTCAGGAATGCAATCAAATATAATTCAGTTCCCCCCTAGCAAGCTTAGAGGAAAAAAGGTAGGAGTTTTAAACACAGGCAAT
This sequence comes from Ambystoma mexicanum, assembly GCF_040938575.1. NCBI lineage: Eukaryota > Metazoa > Chordata > Amphibia > Caudata > Ambystomatidae > Ambystoma > Ambystoma mexicanum. The sequence continues at coordinate 881,481,044 of NC_090939.1, forward strand.
ATACTTTGATGTGGTATGCAAAGAAGTGAAGAATATGCTAAAATGATTTTAATTCCCTCTAGAGGTTCAGGGTGGGTGACAGCTACTTTGTATTAGTTCAGGATCACTTTAGCAATGCTCTATGAATGATTGTCAGGTTGCAAACGAATTTCAGCAAAGGAAAGCAAGGACAAATCTTTTTACACGTGGCTGAAATTAAGCAAAATGTCAAATCGTGGCAAATTTAGTCGCGTGCGTCGAGCGCAATTACGGAGGGAGTATGAGGAGTACTCAAATGATTGCAGGAAAGTTAAGCGCTTCCCCCTGCGACAATGGAAAATGGGGTTTCAATTATTTGATACTGTTATGGGACAGCACACAAGGGTACTTCGGGCTGCTTACACTAGAGGACAATTATGGCTTCAAAACAGACTAGCTAGCACACATCAGGAACTTCGATTTAAACACAGGCAACACATGAGAAATAAAAAAATTAAAATGGATACAATTCAATTACGTGACCATGGCATGATAGTGGGGAAAAAGATTTTTCAAAGGTTCAATATTTAGAAAAACGAAAATGGAAATCTTCTTAATTTTTGCTGGAGCTGGAAATGACAGGCAAGCTCTACGCCATGAAAAACGAAAGGCAAGGCAATGCAAAATCGGAGCTCAGAGTATGATGGGGGAAGGGGAATACTCTAGGAAAAACACTTTTTCAAAGGTGAAGAGAAATTTCTAGAAAAACGAAAATGCAAATCATACTAATTTTACTGGGGCTGGAAATGACATACGCTTCAAGCAATGTGAAACTCGCATAGGAACTCCGATTTCAGTTACAATGGCAGAGGCCCATAACAGGGGGACTTTGGGCAAAGGGATTACTCGCAATGGGAACCACAATTTGGGGTGGAATATGACAGATGCAAATGGGAATTTGTTTTTAAAACGCTTTAACACATGGAAAAATGGGTTTTCAGCTCTTAATGAAATGACTCCCTGGGGAATATTTTATACATATGACTCGCAAGAAACAGGGAAGGATAGGTAGTTTGGAATTCTACCCTGTCCCTATCCCGTGAATTAATGTGGGAATTCATTGATTTAATAAGCCAAATATATCTACACACACACTGGGAATTCTTAAATGGGGGAAATGGCAAAAATACACAGGCATACAACGGATTCTTCCACAGGAAGATAACTTAACTATGCAGGCAAACAAATTACTTTTCAGGGGGGAAAAGGACTATAATCAACAGGTAAACCAGGGATCATTTTGTTCCATAGGAAAAAAGACTTAAATGCACAGGTGAACAAAGGATGTGTCAATGGGAGAGTTACCAAAATGCACAGGCAAATAAAATACTTTCAACAGAAAAATGACTAAATCTCACAAACAGATAAGATAGAGGATTATTCTTTATGCAGACTATCTGGGGTATTGCTTAAAAAGATAGAACTTGTTTAATCTATGGCTGGGGAGGTCTATACTTATAAGAGAACAGGGCTGTATGGTCATCAATGGGTGCCAATGCTTCACTGCAGGGACCAGCAAAGGTATCAGTCAAGGCCTCTCTCTGTTCGTCCAATTAGCTATTCCAGCTCCCTGCTTCACTCCAAGACTAGGCCTACTCCTGCAAGGATAACTCAAAAAGTTGGTCAGCTACACACTCCGATTTTGTATAGAATCAAATCCTCATTTGAGGTGGATGACCTATTTATAAGGCAAATGATATCAATGATGTGTCGTCCTTCTCGTACAACGGATAGGGCAGTGGTTAAGGGTTCCCTCCCCCTCTGCAAGCCGGTAGGTTCAGACAATGGGAGTGATTTGAGAAGCCATGGGAGGGTACTCCATCCATCATCTGACTGAGACAGGGGGTTGGATCTGGTGCATGGAAATCTCACATTTTGGCAAATGCCTTTTCTCAACATATTATGCCACACATGCTGGCATTTTCAGACACTATATTTTTTTGTGAATCAAATGGTCCGACCTAGAGGTTTGTAGGTTATTCTATGGGAGCGTCACCATTTTTCCTCCTTTACTCCCCAACTATATTACTGAAAAATCTGGCATTAGCTGGGCGGAATACTATCACCTGTTAGACATTTTCTCAAATTTTTATGATTGTCATATTTATGCAGGGGACACAATACATTTTTTTTGTATAATATTCGTTTGATCTGTTGTGTCACCAAAATCGTTTTTGGCCCACCAACAGAAGCTCACTGACAGCTTTTCATAAATCCAAACATGAATAGTGTACAATGAATACTTCCCAAGTTATTCCTAAAATAGCATATCTCCTATTGTGTACAATTGGTGTGAAGCTCTGCCTTGACTTTGTCCCCTCTCATAGCAGAGACCTCATTTTTAGCTCTGACTTCAAGAGGGACACTTTTATTTAGGTTAGCCTACAGCTTCAAAGGCTAATTGACCATTTTTACAACAGCCTTAGTGCTTTTGGTTATAAAACCTGGTGAGCGGGGAATTTCTCAACTCGTTCCCTTGGCAACACAGCTTTGAAATCCTGTTTCACTCGTGGGGGAGTCGCAGCCAGGAATTGAAACTTACTGGCAATGAATTCCCCTTAATCTTTCTTCAGCTGAAATTGCCTTTTTAGGGTGCATTTTAATTCGAAATTAACTCTGGAAATGCAACCCATTTAATATATTGAAATATCATTGCATACAGTAGTTACATGTGGTGTGTGCCACATAATCACGCGTTTCAAGACTTTGATGCACCTCTGGTTTTACAAAGTGTTAAGGCAAAATGTCTTTTGTAGTCCCAGCTGTGGAAAAAGGCCTTCATTTGACTGCAGCATTTTTACTCGGTACAGGCTCCCAACACGACAGGAACCAAACTCTTAAGTTGAAAGTTTTACACACATTTTGAGGAGTGCGTCTTTAACTGAAAAGAAACACGGATGTTGAAGGCCATGATTTTGGTCACAATACAAAGCTCCATTCTGCAGTACAATTGGAAAGCAAACTTTCATCCAATCTGGTCATTTTATTTACAACGCTGCTGCCGTTTCTGCCAATATGGTCTCAGCCTTTCCATCCCTTTTGCTAAAGTATCATGAGGTATTTCCACTCATGTGTGGCAAGGAACATTTTCAGGCAACCCCAGGCTTTACTGCCCGAATTCGCCCCTTTTGGTTTTAGGCATTTATGGGGAGCCCTTATACTGACTCCGGCCTTTCATTATGATATTCAAGGCTATTTCACCCCACATAAAATATGTGGTTGGTCAAAACACAAGGAACCTTCAGAGCTTGGGCTATATTGTATTTTGTTACTTGGTATTTGGAAAAAAAACAAATGCTATTGGTTTGCCGTTGTCGCTTATTGGCCATTCAGTAGTTCAGTGAGGAACGGTACTGTTTTTATATACATACACATTTTACGTGATGTAGTAAATTAAGTCGGCCTCTTTAGTCCTACTGAAGCTCCGGTTTGGCTTTTATTTTTCTTAATTTTCATTCCTTCATATTAGATATTAGACCATTTGAACATGTTGCCACTTTTTGCCGATGGAGGGTGTTGGAGTGCTGGTAAGTAAAGCGCTTTGCACAAATGCCAAAATATGGCGCAAACCCCAGTCTCTTGATTCCAAAATCACCATAGTCCCTGTAGCTCATCCAAAAGAGGTGGTTTGCTGGCATGCAGGGAAAAGGGCTTTCCTAACACACTAAAGGCCAGTAGGGCAGAGACAGAACATGCATGGTCTTTACCAACCCAGCTGCCTTTTGTATAGCAGTTTAGCAGGTCCCAGCATGGGTACATCACACTAGTTACCCTCCCCTCTTCAGCAGATAAGCAATGAAGCCTTCTTGATAGTCAGCCCACACGGCTCATGGACGTTGCTTAGGATGCCAAAAGGTACTGGCCAAATGATGGGGAGTAGTTTGGTTCTGATGAGGGCTGGGGGGGGCGGTGGAGTGCCTTTGCTCATTATTAAAAATGGTCCTATTGAAAAAACGCTACACTTTTTTTGTTGTTGTTGCTTTAATGAAATGGTCCCAAAAAAGTGTCTTTTCTGAATCTGGATTCCACACCAATATTATTCCCTAAATGACCTTTTTTCTAACATAACGTACCTTCCGCTACAGACCCTCTGGTTTTGCCACCTTCATCAAAACCGAACACATCCGCTATGGGTAAGGTTTTTGAAATTATCCTCCTTATCTGGTTTGTAGGAAGGACTGGAACCTTCCCGATATGGAACTTTAATTTGTTTATAGCGGGATTAATAAAATCTATTTAGAGCTTAGAACGGAGTGCTCAATATGAATCCCCTTTTTTGTTGTAAAAAGCAATAAAGAGCCTATGCTTTTTTCATGTGTTAACATGGGCACATGATATAATCGAACTCATGAGTGGCACTACCCTTAGTCTATGAGAAGCTGTATGTTTATCGAATCCGTTTCCTAAGAACCGTGTTTACCTTTTTGCGGCAGACAAGACGTGTCATAACGTGTGATGTCACACGCTCGTGTGCAAACACAGCCCTGGATATAAATGAAGGTCCAGCACATGGCCGCATTCAGTGCTCACGGGAAAGCAGACCAACAGAGCCTGAAAGAGGTCCATTTGACACTGGGTGAGAGCTCAACTATTTTTGGATTTGGTGTGTTTTTTTCCTATTCTGACATTGGCCCAGGCTTTGGGCCCTAATTTGAATAATTTACTAACTCGAACAAATGATTTCAGAAAATAGAGATTGGAGGTGAAGGCACCTCACCCTTGTTTTCATGGGTCTTTCTCCACTGTCTTTTTTAAATTTTTTAAATTGTATTAAGAGCACCTTATATTGGATATATATACATTCTATGGGTGATGAACATGGAGAATGGGAACTACAGCCACAAAAGAGTGTTTCTATTTTGTAATTGAGGACCAGAATCCAAGAGTGTCGTAAATAAAGGCAACAGAGTCTCAATCATTTCGCATTAGCGGAAGCCTAAAGTGCTTTTTGATTGTAAGCATAAGTTGTTTTTTGCTTATATAGAATGCTACTGCATAGAGTTTTGAGGGAGGTGGACTCATAACATGTCACTTCCTCGCTTGTCTATTGGTTATCAGGTAGATTAGTCAGATTAGCAAATTGACTCCAGCATGCGTTATTCAGCTCCTATGTGGTGTATTAGGAAAGCACCTTCCAAATAAAATACATTTTTCTTGTCGTAAGTTCTGACCACACACTAGTGGTGTAGTGTGTATTTGGTACACTAGTTAATGTTGGGTTGTTGGTGGTGAGAGAACACTAACACCTCTTTGGGTGGCACGGCTCTTACACAGCATGCTAATTGGCATGCAAACCGAATTGAGACATGAAGTAATTGACACAGTGGTGTCAGACTATACTGGTGCAACATAACACCTTTCTAATTGCAAATTGCCTTTGTCTCATTTGCCATGTGTTTTCTTCATTCTTCTCCCACAGGGATAATCGTCAATATGTGATATTGTGTGTCTTTTAGAAAATGATTCATTTTAGCTCTGATGAAAACCTGTGATAGGTTGAAACTCTTGTTGGCTTTTTTCTTTTGTATGCCTAGTTAGAAATAACTAAGGCTTTGTCCTTTTGTACGCCTAGTCAGAAATAACGAAGTTTGCATTTGTATGTTTCGACAGCAATTGGTTTATTTAAAACGTAAATCCCTCATCGAAATTGGCATTGAATATTGATTGGGTCATTAAAAGGCAATTGTTTACTGTATTTGCAATTCGAAAATATTAGGTAGGTTTGGCGCTGGAGTTGGATCCTCTTAACCACTTATATTTATGCATAAGGTGGCAACACCAGCACATTTTTAATTCTACAAAAGCTTTACAGTATTAGCTTTGTCAGTGCTTGTTTATTGATGTCTTTAATGCAAGCGGATTTCATCTTTTCCAAAATGAAAGACCGAGACAGGCAGACAACGGTGTCCACTTCCCTTCACCGCCCAATTAAAAAAACGTTTGTGCATGGTGGGCGTGCCCCGTCATACTGCATTTTTAACGTGCTTTGCACTGGGAACAAGTATCATGAAAATGTTTTGCCGTAGCAATGCTGGCATATATCATGTGGTCCGTGGCTCGTACAATTGCCTTTGGTCGTGCAAAGTGGATAATGGGGCAGCACTGGCATACACTGAGGCAAGCCTTATGATGCCATTCGGGTACATGTAGCATGAACCGATTTTTGCTGTGACATCGCTTGGATATACTTTGTGCATGCGAAGCTGATAATGGTGGTAGCACTGGTGCATTCTGATGAGGCACGTAAGCATTCCACAAAATGGGAGTGAACCCAACAGACGTTTGCCTTCTTCTTCAGAGTGATGGCACAGTCACGCCATTGGGCGCACTGTGTAAGTGGATGGACCAGTCTGAGCAGTCGGGGGGAGCAGTACAGAGGAAATGCAGAATCAATCATCACTCTTCACTGTTTTCAGTAAGGGACAACAAGACTAGCAATGCACTATATCAGTGAATGCAGCTCCAGAAATGGTGCCCACGAAGCAGCATTGTGCGGTGCAGTGTCGGGATAAGGCGACCAGGGTAAAGAAGTTGAGTGACTGCAAAGATGGCTGTGCGTCTTGGGACTCTGATGTGAACAACTCTAGTTGTGAAGGCATTGCTAGGACCATTACCCATAGCAACTTGTGTTCCTAGAACTGTGTTAACAATTTGATGGACTGCAGAGCAAGTGCCCTACTTTAAGTCCTGAACTTTCTGGCTGAAAACTAAGAAGAAACTTGTAGTGTATATTGGGCAGCCATGGTTTCCATACACACGGCCTCATTAAGAGTTTGATATCTTGCCGGTAATACCACAGAGATACCACCAAATGGTATTACTGTTACCACTTGGGCCCGAACCCTTGCTCAGACAGCAGGTAAGCATGCACCAACATGTGTTTACTCCCTCTGTCCCCACAGGCCATCCCCACCCCTCTGGTCCCCCCCCCATGGTATTCCCTTGTGCCCCCCTTCTCGCACCCAGGTGTTGCCTGTTTTGCTTGATTCTGCTACCCTGCCCTCCCCACCCCCCACCCCCCTCCAGCCTACTTATGCATGAGTCTGTCCTAATAGAGAATCGTCTTGTGACAATGGTGGATTTGACTGTTTCACGGTGCGTCACCCTTTCTCATGGTGGCCCTGAATCATGCTGTTCCCATCTTCATCTTGTATCCAGGCTTGCAACGTTATGTGTTACTACTGACTTCTGCCATTGTATTCACTCTCCCCTCTTGCTTCACCACTCTTTTTGACTGTTTACTCTGTTCTCTCCTCCTCTCCCTTTCTCCTTTTTCCGATGTCCTCCCCTTACTTTCTTCTATGCACTTATTCTATCCGAATTGTCCCTGGACCTAGTATGAGAGCAACCTAGTCTGTCCCCCACCTCCTCATACTTGTTTGTCCCCCCTCCCCCTGACCCCACCACCTCCAGCACTATCTGAAATGTGGTCAGGCCTAGTACGATAGTCGCCTGTCTGTTTCCATTTCCTTTCCACTCTCCCTCTCCCTTCCTTATCTATGTCTTAGCTCTTGCACTATCTGAAATGTCGTCAGGCCGAGCACAATAGTTAATTTCACATTCTTACTGTTCATGGCCTGTAAGAATGTAATTGTATTTTCCCTTGTTCCCTCCCTTGCCTTGAAGCGCTTTGAAACACATTGTGTATAGATGCTATATAACTAAACAATCATCATATCACATCACACTCGAAGTGCCCCCACTGCCTTTGGATGAGTGCACCTAAATTAATCTTTTATAACGCGCCTAATACTGGGCACCATTCTCTAGGTGGGGGGGACCAGGATTTTAACCTGTGTTGCTCTGCGTTGTCTTGCTGCCAAGACAAATGTTTTTCCCCTTATGTGTGACATCTTCAGGTAGCAGGTGCTGGCTTTAAAGCTAATAATACTTTGCATTCTAGGGTCGTAATAAAGTACAACGTACAGAATACATAGTTATATTGGTTGGGAAACCATGTCTGGGTCATGTGTCAAAGGAGATTTGGGGCTACTTATGAAGCCAGTACTGTGCATAAGGGAGTACTTTAAACTTCTAACTTTTCCATTAAGTTTTTCTGGGCTACACCCATCATGCCTGTGCCCTCTGTACTGCCATTTTCCCGCCTGTGCAGCCCCTGATCGTGTTCGACCAGTTTGAAGGATCAATGGAAACAGTACGTTTGCATGCATTTGATTTGGATGTGCATGGCCCACTTTCCTATGGATGTTGAAGACTGGAAGAAAGGGAGGATTTTAAAATCCCAGCAGCCTAGGGGTCAGGCGTTGAGGTTATGGAGCCTATGCCTGGCTGCCATGACTTAGTTCTTGGGCTTAGTACTCCTTTCAGTTTGTCCGTTAGAATCTGGATAGTGACCTCCCTCAAACCCAGATGTTCCCCTCCAACCATAACCGTCTAATGCCTAGATGCACTGAATTAGTGCCCCCCCTCATTTCTTCAATATAAGGGGGACAGGAAGGACCTCCCTGCAGAAGTCGTGGGGTAGAGGACTGCTTGCCACTGTTCCCCCAACAGATGTCTCTAACAGTTGCGCTCCATGTTCTTTTGCCCTCTTCTTTCCTGCCTCTCTGCTCAGCATTGAAGCAGCTGGAAGCCTTCGTTAAGCAATGTGCATACTCCTCCATACAGCAGCCAGAGAGACCATTGTTCAACCTAGTGAGTCTTCGTCTCCAGTTTTTCCCCATCGTCCGAGATCCCTGGTGGTGACTTGAAAGCAAATGATTAAAGTGAACAAGATGAGGCACTCGTTACCAACCAACAGTTTACGTTCAATGCAGTAGTGTAGCACACAATTTGGGGGGTCCCCCTGCGAGCCATGCTGAGGCCCCTGCTTCCCATCCAGCTCAGAAACAAATCACGGGTCGTGCCACACTCTGGGCCGCCTGGATTACCCTGCTTGCGCAATACACAGAAACCTGCTGCGGCAGGGGTACGCTCCACACAGCACTAGAAGAAAGATATAAATATGTGTTTTTAATACATCTATACAGCACCCTTTCTGAGAAAAATTGGCTAAAAAGCCAAAGGGCTTGCAATTGCTTTGTAGGGTAACACCAATCCAATACATGCAAGTCAACAGTGCACAGAAACATTAATGCTTTAATTAATGTAATGCTTTGCTTTTCAAAATGCCATGCGTCAATAAAAACGTGGCTGCACAATGTAGACCAGCCTAGACACTGTGATAACATATTACAGTAAAGCATGCCAGGCTACATTTAGACCCACCTAGACTGGTTGCACCAAAATGTCAGTTGAAGCAATAACATTTATCATGGTTATTTTATCACAGATGCCCAGAAAAAGATACTATTCCACAGTAAAAAACGACTAGACTGGCAGCACTCAAATGCCAGTCTAGCCAGATAATTACACTTAGCAGGACTGCCTTATCAGAGATGCCCAGTAAAAAAATTAAAAAGTCACGCCAAACTAATAAATGACTAGACTGGCTGCACCAAAATGCCTCTCTCGTCACGAATATCAAACATCCTGCCTACTTATCCGGGACATGAATGACCATTAGGATGCATCGCTCAATCCATGCTCCCCACCTCCACCCCTGCCCCAGCCCCCAAAATTAGCTCCTCGGTCAAGAATTACCACCACATGCCTCTTCCTTGCCCCGGTGCTTACGAATGAGGTACTGCATAGGTACACACTGGGACGCGGAAGAGTGGGACTAGGAGTAAGGAAGATTACAGGTAACTAAGCCAGACATTGCCTCCATGTCGCTGTACTTTATCCCAGTTCTTGTGTATGAGGCAATAAGTAATCAAGGCATTAAACACAGGCAGTGACGCAACACCATTGAGCTGATTAGGCTGCAGCGCTCTTCCCTACACCCCAACTTTTTGGGCTACATTGACTCGACCTGGCTGACCTACAGAGTAGTTGCCAGACAAAACAGGACACAGATGTTAAACGGTGCCTGGGTTTCGCTGCTAACAAAGGTCCGGCAATTACTAACATGTTAGTACCTGCATTCAAATGCTTAATTTTTTAGGCAATTGAAATACTTGTATATACCAGTGGAGTGATTCGATGGGTAGAGAGGGGATAGGCGACCGCTCATTCTCACAGCAGTACATAAGTGGGGGCTTTCAGATAGGAGAGTTAACTGCTTGTAACATTGAAGCTGCACTTGAATAGTCTCATTAGAATGTGTAAGGAAGTTGGATGCCCCCACACAAATAAATGTGTCCCTCCCCCACCGTCTGTGAAGTTAGCACCTCTCCCAACATTTGAAGGTTTAGCCCCCACTGAATGTAGGTTTCGTTGTGCCCCTGAACACAAGCACACATTCACCACACTCTCACTCTCACTCTCACTCTCACTCTCACTCTCACTCACTCACCCCCACCCACCCATACATTTAAGTGTGCACCCTTTCATCATCCAGGCACACCCAGGCAGCCACCCATACATCATGCAGCCAGGAACACTCCTCTGTGATCTGCACAGGATCTCGAGGCACCAGTTTCATGGGGTGGAGGGGAGCCCTATTAGTGTGACTTAAAAAATAAACTATTTTTGAAGTCCTAGGGCTCCCCCCACCCCATGGACCTCAAAAATAGTTATTTTTAAGTCACTCTGCCTTCATAAAGAAATGAATTATGTTACGCTGCAACAGAAAACATTTCTTTCTGAAGGAAGAGTGACTTCAAAAAGGAACAATTTCCTTTTATTTATTTTTTCTCGAGGGGGACCCCCTCCCAGTGCATTTGTCTCGGGAGGATAGCTCAGGGGCAACCCGCTTGTCTTGGAAGCAAGACAACACGGAGCACCACAGGTTCGATCCCCGGGTCCGTGCTTAGAAACCTCTGGGTATTAAGCACGTTATAAATACCCTATCATCATTTACTGATGGGGAGGGTGGGCTCCCTGTACTGCCGGGGCCCCACGAGGCCAGTGGTTCAATGCTGTCCTTTAAGGAAATATATTCTATGATCAATGCTCAGTTGGCATTGTGGCACTTGAAGGAGTGTGTCGCGATTCTGGAAGAGTGACTGTTGTGTTTTTGCCCAAAAGCTCCTGGCAGGCAGATTTGAGAAATTTTGATGGTGTAGTAAATCCTCTTTAACTTTATTCCTGTGCTAAATAACATCAACACTAAATATGCCACTTCCCTTTTCAGCAGTTCAGCTCTTCCACATGCCTTTACAAGCTGTGCTTTTTCTAGGGTGAATAATGCGTTGAGTACTTACTGATATTCTTCATTACTCCAAGTTCTACTCTTCCCGGTCACAGTACTTGCTTTTGAGGTGTCAACCTTCACACAAACATTTACCTACTTTGTTTGTTCTGTCCCAGAATTCTGTTCAGCTTTTTACACAGATTTTGATTACTCAGATTATGGGTCCATTCACCCAAAGGTCTAGCTCACTTTTCGGTTTTGCCCCATTTTTATATTTGTGTTAAATGAATTTGTTTGTTATTAGTAGGTTTGGGTTTTTATTTTTCACCACAAACTGATGTGTATGGTAAGGTGTATATAAAGGGTGGCTGCGGCGGTACCCTGCTGTTTGGTATAATAAAAATGAATAATTATTGGAACATTCAGTGAAGAAACTGTTTGAAGTTGTTGTTCGACCAAACAATGCAGCAAACATTCATAGAACCCATCCAAAAAGGTGGTAGAGAGGGGTTGCAGTCACTGACATGACTAGGAATAATGACGAATACCAGTAAGTAATTTGTTCATTACCTAAATGTTCCCCTCCCTCATCCCTGTACTTGGTGGAATACTAAAGCCTTGAGACTTTACAAGCCTAGACATAACCCACACAAACCATGAAGGTGTAGTGTGCTAAAACGTAGTTATAGACCCTTGTGAGCGGAAGAAATTCCATAGAGCGGGCTATTTGACCCATGTTCGTTCTGAGTATAGGGGCTCCCACACCCATGCTTAAGCCATGAAAGTATTCTGCACACCCATCAACTTTATTCATTATCCGACCACCAGGAACACCTTCCTTAGTGGGCGCCCATGTTGGGCACGCTTGTACTGAACACACATGAAGCATGTCCCTGCACCATGTGCCTTTAGTGCTTTATGAAAATATTAGTGTCTGCCCATGTGGCTGGTCAGCAGATATCCAGTAATTGCATTTGCTGAGCATGCCCATGAAGTTATCACCTCTCCTTGTTGACCACCTCTGGATCCTTGTTGAAAGCTGAACACCCGCCACCTTGTAAGCCAATATCATGGAATAGATCCATCTACTAAGGTCACTGTGGCCTTTAAGACAGCAGCACTGCTTAAACGTCCCACCTTTCTCTGATGGCACGCCATGTACAGGGTTGCTCCATACTGTAACAAGATAGGCGGGCTTGCTAGAAACTTTCTAAATTTTGAGTAGGAAGTCCGATGGGGCCTGCAGGTTTTTGTTTTTTCCCCCCACAGAAAAGTGAGCCTCTAAGACAAACTCTGTTCAGTTGATTTATTTTTAAACTTGTAACTGGGACTCAACCACTCTAATAGTCAGATTATTATCATGGCTCATTTCTGTGGTATCAAAGCATGCTATACAAGCTCTTCATAGGAATCGAATTTGGGGACACTGCCTTGTCCTTTATAGTCCTAGAATATGTAAGGGGTATTGTACCGGCACTTCAGTCTGTCTGCAGAAGTTGATAGCGAAGTCCTTCATATGTTCAGCATCTGTAGTTGTTGCTACACTGGTCCTTCATATGTTGAACATTTCTGCTGGGCTTCACTTATAGATCGGGTCAAGCCGATATAGCTGCTGCTCAAAGTAACAATATCTTGATGCCCTCGCAAGCAGCTTTAAGGGAGTGGGTTAGTACAGTGGGCCACTGCTTCACTCTGGGCACCATCATGGAGAAATATGGTAAGGTTAAGGGAGGAAGATTATTTGTGGCTTTTTTCAGATTTTTGAGAAAGCATTTCATGTAATCGATAGAAACATTTTGTGGTGTAATTAACATTTTATTGGGGTGCCTAATGGTTATTAAATCTTATCCAACTGTGATAACCTGACATCTTAGTGTCTGTCCAATATACAAGATTGGGGAATTATACATTGTACATTATTTTTCCACACAAAAAGATGTCAGTTGGCCCCAATTTATTCCTTTCAGACTTTGACTCTAGTACGTCTTAGAAAAAAAATCCATCGTCTCTGAAGGGTATATTTTATAGCATGCTTCTTCATGCCAATGACACTGCTATTTTAAATGTAACCCTGGTAAGTTTCCAACAGGGCATGCTATACACAAATGTCTATTTTGGCAACTATAGTTCGAAATTAAATATGATAAAAACCAAAATGATGTTGTTTGGGGAAAAGGGTGAACTCTTGTAGCTGGTTTCTAAATGAATGTAGAGATGAGGTTGTAATCTCATTTTTATTTGAGCCTAGGCTTGTCAAAGAGTGATGCTTGGGTCAATCATTTAAAGAAGACAGCTGAAATGGCATCATTAAGGGTTAAAGGGCTTGTTAAAATGTTATTTCAAGTCTGGCACATTTAGATTGGACAATTGCCTGGAGGTATATAAGGCAAAGATATGTTCCGCCATTTTTTATGGCAGCAAAATCTGGGGCTGTTCGAACTGTCATGTCCTGGAAGGGTTGCTAAATAAATTACTGTGCCAAATAGGTCTCCTGCCAAGAACACGCTTTAGCGCTTTATGGCTGAATTGGGGGTGTTCAGTTTGAAGGTGTTGGCCTAGTTAAGATTTTTAATGTATTTGTTAAAAGCATATCTGGGATGTTCTAATCATAAAGTGAATTTCAATGTAAGCGCAATTGCAGTCTCCCCTGGTAAAGAAAAATACTTGTGGTATGGGGTGGGGGGACGTGTTGTAAGGCACTGTCCATTGGGATAGGGGCTGGGATATAAATGGCACATTAAGTCAACTCAAAATAGCTCTAAAAGCAAAAGCTTGTCTGATGGGGAGGCAGATGACCAGAAAATCCATAAAGTGCCTTCTTTAGCTTTATATGTAGACTTACATACAAATATAAGACAGGAAGAAACAATCTGTGAAATAAGATCCCCAGAATGCAGGAGGCTAATGGTACTTTTAAATGTGCCCACCCCATAATAAATGAAGGTATGAAGGAGGAAGCACAAAGTGTGCCTGCAAAATGGGAGTCCATGAAGATTTGTCATTGTTTCTCTGTTTTCCGTAAGTATAGACATGCACTGAAGCTATGTTTTATATAATTAATTGTGATGATCAGGTTTTTTTATAGAGCTTGTTTGAATATGTTAAAGCTGCTTTATTATTTTGGGCTTGTTCTTTGTGAATTTAGTGAGATATGATGCATGTTTTTAAATGTTGCTAACGTAATGGAGAAATATGATTAAATATTGAGTAATACTGGTCATTGCATGGTAGGCTTTACAGATCGTTTCAATGGGGCTTTGGAGATTACATCCTAAGAATTCTTTTGGCATGTAATATGGCCATAATGATGAGGAGCCGGGCCGTTGTGGGTTGTAACGGCCCGGGCCGATGTTGCAAGGCCCTTTAACGAGGGCCCGGAACGATGCTACCCAGTACAACCCAGGTTCCTTTTCAAAATGTCCATAAGCACCCATGTAGTTTCCTATGCTGGTGATAATTGTGTTTCATTTAAAAAAAAGAAAATTACTTTGCGTTGCTGCGCCAACCCATAGTGTTCCAGCCCATTTTCTATGTTGAGGACCATCACGTCATCAACAAGGAAGTGGAGTTAGGAGATTATGGTGCTGCACTCCGCCGAACCACAAAACACTTTCAGCAAGGGGAAGGGAAGACCAGGGGAAGGGAAGGAGGAGGTGGGAAGGGGACGCTGCCCAACAGCACTCTGGCTGCTCGGAATGTAGGCTTTACTGGAGAATCCAACCCACGTTCCCAGCATCCTGATTGGCCAGTGCCCCCTTCCAGGGTACTAATGGGACATAGTGTACTGTCAGGCACCTGGGGCCTGTTACATTGATGAAAAGAGTGGTTAGAAATAAAAGTAATATTTCTCTGAAGGATTTTGAGCATCTTTTCTCTGCTCAAAAGGTATTGTGCACACAACCTAGTGGCAAACATTGTTTAAAACCTTGAGCATTTGACAACCACTTCATAGAGGGGTGTGGTGGTGTTAACTGGGTATTTGGACTGATTAATTGCCTGGTAATTCAAACTTATTAACAGAATCTTATGTGGACTATAGGGCAAATTCATTCTGAATAAGGTGGCATGCATTTGCCTAATCTGCCAAAAACGATGAAAATGTTTCTATTAGAGCACTATGGGCCTCATTACATGTTTGGTGGTATCCCGCCTGTAAATCCTGCGGATACCACTAAAGGGTAGTATTGTTACCGCCACTGGCAGATTACAAGTGGCAGCAAGGGTAGGTTACCTGTGCAGGTAATACCGGCTGTTTTATGCCAGTGGGGTGCCTGACTTGCCTCGAGCACTTGGCTTGAGGTAAATCAGGCCACCCCACCGGCGAAACTGTACTTTACAGTTCTGGAAACGTGCAGGTAAAAGTTACCACTGGCACGTTAATTCCAAACCGGCAAACTTGTAATGACCCTCAATGTAATAATAAATATAGGCGACACCAAGCGGAATAGTTCTGATAAATATGATGCACGGTGGCATCAAGCATAGACCTCACTTGTACAAAATGCAGTGCATGCAAAGTATTTAACAAAGGAAAGTTGAGTATGCATGCCGTGCATTTGTCCATTATGCTTCTGCTAACTATACAAAGGAACAGAACATCACCATTTTCTCCAGGACACAAACATGGGAGCATGGTTCAATTATTTTGCTCATTAATACATTTGTCAGATGGGCAAAGTATCTGAAGATGACGGGCTTCTAACAATGACACTGTTATAATAAATAAGGACATTCACAGAAAGATAACATGCATGGTGGCAAAAAACGTAAGTCTTTTATCTACAAAAATAAGCCAACTGGAACCACAGCAGGATCATTGGCCAACAATCTCTCACACAGTCCAGGAATCTGTCCTGGCTATGCTACTGAGGCCTCATCCTTTCAGCATCTCCTTCTAGCCACACCATGGCACAGAGCAACTGGCGAGCAACAATGTAGGGTGCCTCGAGCAACATGTTGCTCCTGAGCTACACATTGGGGATCATTGGTGTAGAGAGACCCCTCAATGCTTGCACCATTAAAAAAATACAACTCGCTATGGGGAAAAGGCTCAGCACACCTCTTGCAAGGAGAACGTTTTATTTCCACAAAAATAGAAATGTGTCAGCAAAGCACTTTGCTGTATTGGAATGTTCTGGCAAAATCAGTACGAGCAACACTTTATGAATGCACGCAGCGTCATCAGTGATGTAAATTATATAATGTACAAATGCAAATGGCTGGTTGGTCGAGACCCTATACATAGGCTACCTGCTCCATAAGGGATGCCAAGCCATTGGTCCCAGCCCCTTCTGTCCATCTTTTTCCATGTGAGCTACTCCTCGCGTGTCATCTGGCATGAAGCTACAATTGGTGATCATGTGAAGAAAAACACTACAGGCTTTATATCTAACCTAATGTGCACCTGGTACTTCAGACACGGGCGAAAAGGATACTTTGAGGTCATTGCATCTAACAGACTACAGCTCGATTCCAGACACGTTGGCGCCAGTCCTAAGCTCACAGTCCTCATTTTGGCTATGTTTTGCTCCTCTTGGCACCTCACAGCAAATATTACGTGACCTGTGGTGAAGGCAACTGATTCCTGTTTTCAGATCTTTTCTTAACAATTGGGGGGGGGGGTTTAACAGTTTTCTGGTCGGTGCTCTGGCACTGACTGGCACCTTGGAATGCTATGGGTCTTGGATGGGGCATCTGAGTGTTATTACTTATAGCTGGGACGTGGAAGGTCGGAAGCTTGTGCCCGCCTTCTCATGGGATCGCTTTTTGCAGGGAGCTCTTAACCCCTTGTGGCCTTGCAGGCCGCATTCCTTCTGTGATACGATTGCTGGCAACATAAGACAATTATGGTTCTATGAATCTCTGTAGCCCTTGTCTTTCTCACCAGTGTCCACGCTACAATGTATTCCCTATTCTCGCATGCAAACACATATTTCCATTTGCTTGAGACTTGAGCTGCGACCCTGGCTGCAGCCCAGAAGTAGGCCTCAATTTCAATATGGCTGCTATTATCTAAAATGGCGTTTGGTTCCCTGTGTACACTAAAGCAAAAACCTATCCGGCCCCCTCCCGGAGTCCCTACTGCATACTTCAAGGCCTCTGCCTCATCCTAAAGCAGTGAGGTGCCTGGGACGATCGCCCCTCCTCTGCAACAGCTGGTAGGCTGACTCCCAACATTCCTCTGAGACACCACCATCTTCAGCACATGGATTGTTTGGGGCACATGCCGCGGTCTGCATCATAACACGACTACAAAACCATGCAGAAGTGGGTAAAACTACCGCAAACGTGTCATAAGTGCAGTGAATGATCTTGCCACCACACTCTGGTAACCCATGTCTTCTAAAAATTGTAAAGATGGGGAGTGGCTAAAAAAGCAGCAGGGACTTATGCAGATGGCCCACTTCTAAATGTAGCTGTTACCTACACAGTCCACTACCTTGATCCATAGGGTGACCCAACGTCCTGGTTTTGCTGCGACTGCCTGGGTATTTGCCCCGGTGTCCCAACACGTTTTAAAGTTTAAAAACCCCGTCCTGGGATTTGTGGCTGTTGGGTGGATACTGTGCCTTTTTTTTGCTGAACCGATTGAAAAATCCTGACATTGGGCCAGCTACCGCTCTCTTCGCTCACTTTGAACACCCTCCCCATAACCTTTACCCCTTCCTCTAAGTCTTCTCTCCTTCAATTGACAGGCCACTGATATAGAAGTAGGACAACAGTTTAATTAGC
The DNA here is from genome assembly GCF_040938575.1 of Ambystoma mexicanum. Classification (NCBI taxonomy): domain Eukaryota; kingdom Metazoa; phylum Chordata; class Amphibia; order Caudata; family Ambystomatidae; genus Ambystoma; species Ambystoma mexicanum. The sequence goes on from NC_090939.1 coordinate 881,498,931, forward strand.
GTTCTTTTGGATTTTAGTACTTTTTTGTTTATTGGCCCTGAAACTGTAGTGCCAAGTGTCTGTCCCGGTTTTTTATTTTGAAAATGGGGTCACTCTATTGTTCAGTACTTACTTTTGAGGGGCCCACCTCCATTAGAGGAACCCTTAACCAACTTGGACTGTCACCACCCCATCGTTCTCCATTGTAGGTATAGAACTACCTCCAATATCCCACAATGCTTTAGTTAAATGTCCTAGCTTCCAGACTGGGACCGGAATGGTGTGTAGCAGGCAACAGCCTGCAGCATCTTCCTAAAGCGGGGCTTGGGGAGAAACTTGGCAAAGGTTCTGGTCGGATGTTCAAGGGTGTGGTAAAATCACAGCCTGGAATGGAGAGCAGAACTGGATCCAGGCAAAGGTAAGAAGGGAGCAGTAGAGAGAGGTATTGAAAACTGCTGTACCTAGAAGAAAATACCACTGCTAGGTTTAAAAAGGAGTGGTAGCCTTTAGTCTATGAAGAGTACAAGACATGTTAAAAACGTTATGTGGGTCAGAAAAGTACGACATGTAGTACACACATCAGTCTGCTGCAGCAGGAGATGCACGAGGCAATCGATGCTAGGAGGGTCCACCGCTAAGCGCCTTGCATGGTTGCTTGGGCCCTTACCAGGCTAAAACATTGTTAGGCAATAGTGGGCTTTGGGGTCCCTCAACGCTCTTCAGGAGTTAATGGCTCACGAGCATGGAAAAGTATCTGAGGTATGAATGGATTATTCTCAGTGTGGTGTGATCATATACAACAGAGCAGCCATATTGGATTGGGAAGAAAAGTTACGCTTTGAGCATGTGCAGGACCGTTAGGGACACTAAATGGTTGGTATGCAGCACTTAGTTACATTGTTGCTTCTAGTGAGTCAACATGAGCTCCAATGACGAAAAGGGAAGAGTAGATAAAATAGTGTTATGCAGACAGTTGGCTTTATCAGAGACTGACTCATCTTCTCCCACAGGAAAAAAGAAATATGTCAAAGAATCTTAGAGGGAAAAATCTTTCCTCATCCCAGGTGAGGGTGGTTGTTAAACAGAATAGGAGACGAAAGGTAGAAGAAAAAGCTTGGAAAAGCACAGTAGTTTACGTGTCTTCGCCCTCCAGCGAGTCAGAGCCTTTTCGAGGCAGTGATAAAAAAAATGGAATCATCTGAACAAATTTTGTACTTTTAGTGCTTAAGGAGTGGCAGACTGCATTCAGTGGCATGCCCTGAATTCTCCTTCTCTAGGCGCCATTTCAAATGCGTAGCCAATGCAAGTCTTCTTAGATAATCAGAAAATGTCACTGTGAGAATCGAAGGAGCTAGAGTAAACCAATGCTCAGTTTTCTGTCGAAGCATTACCCTCTTGGCAGAGAAGAAAAATCGAAGCCAGAGAACAGTCATGTAGCTGATATTCTACATACTCCAATGTGGTGTTCATCCGTACTAGCCGATGCGCCGGTCAGGTCTGTGCCTGACACGAACTAGTGATGGTTCTCTTGGCGAATAAGCAATTGTTTTGTGTATGTGGACTACTGAGGGTGAGGGCGAGTATTTTATTTGTATTTTTATTTAGCTTTTATCACGCTTGATGCCCAAGTGCTGTATAGAGTAATGGCAAAGTAGATTTACATTAAAAAAGTGGGTATGAGTTAATTTGAAGGAAAATTGAATTTCAAGTGAGATTTGAAAAGAGGAAATGGAGCATAAAGAAAGTGGCAATAGATTTCAGTGCTTTGATATGATAGGTTATTTGTAACGTGCTTAATACCCAGAGGTTTCTCAGCGCGGACCTGGGCATTGAACTTGTGGTGGTCTGTGTCTTGATTCCAAGGCGAGCACGTTGCCCCTGAGCTATCCTCCCGAGACTAGGATAGGAGCTAGACGTGAAAAGGAGCAAAACCGCGAAGAGGCACAAGGAGGGATACAGAATGGACAAAAGAAAAGGACTGGTAATGGAGGACATGCGGTGTGGAGTAGGAAGAGACCAGAGAAGACAGCTGGGGAGGGTCTAGACCATACAGCCACTTAAAAACAAGGCAGAGAAAATGTAAATGTAGGCAGGATTCAAAAGCAGCAGAGATGGAATTAGGAGGGGCAAGATTACAAAGAGTGCAATGGATGGAACGGAGAGGGACGAGTTGACAGGCGGGGGGGCAAAGAAGGGGAGGAGAGCAATAAAAAAGGCTGGAAAAGAATAGAGAAGAAATGAGGAGCTGAGCAGCCTTGAAGGTAAGAAATCTGTGAGACTTGCTAATGCTAAACAGATGAAACCGGCAGGAACGTGAAATTGTTGTAATGTGAATGGAGAAAGAAAAGGAAGAATCAAAAATGACTCCCAGATAATGAGTGGAGGAAGAAAGGGGAAAGATGGAAGACGGAAAGGATAAAGAAGAAGGTAGGGGCATAGGGGAATAGTGGGAGCCCGAAAGAAAAGAACCTCGGTTTTTAGAGGGATTGATGTGAAGATGGCATTTTGACACAGGTCCGAATAGAGAGCAAACCAGACCAGCAGTGAGGGAAGTGTGCAGAGAGTCCGAGAGTGAAGAAAAGGAGAAAGATTTGAAGATTTGAGTCATCTGCATGTAGGTGATGAGAAAAACCAAACTAAGAGAGCAGAGACGTGAAAGGCAAAAAAGAAGACCCGGAACAGATACTTGGGAACATCATAAGAAAGAGGATTAATAGAAGATGCGTGACCAGCCCAAGAGATAGAGTAGGAGCGATTAGAAATATAAGGGTAAAAGCATTTGAGAAAAGAATCATGGAAACTGAGTTGGTGCAAAGAAGAAAGAATAGTTTGGTCAACAGTGTCAGAGATGACTCGCAATTTGAGAAGCACAAGAGGGGAATGTTTGTAGTGTGCAGACAGAAGAGAATCATAGACTTGTGAAAGGCCTCTCTCAGAGTGTTGAGGAAAGGAAGCCAGATTGGAAAGATGGAAGGAGACTGTTGGCGAAGACAGACACCTGGGAATAAACCATGCTTGCAATAGTTCAGATAAGAAAGGAAGAAGAGATGGGGCGAAAGTTAGATGGTAAAGAAGGGACAAGGGCTTGCTTGAAAGGGAAGGTGTCGGATGACAATGACTAATTAAAAAGGGCAGCAAGAAAAGATAGACTAGCAGGATAGACTGTGGGGACAAGTGAAGAGGATCAGAGGGGTAGGCAGTAGGATGTGCCTTAGCAATAAGAGAAGTCGGTCTCATAGAGGTTGCAAATCAGAGAGTAGAGGTGGAAAGAGTAGAGCAAGATGGTGAAACGGAGGAGTGTTGCAGGAGCAAAGAAGGGATATTTTTTTGAGAAATGGTTGGCAAAGTCAAAGGCAGAGCAGGTAGAGCATGGGTGCACAACATACGGCCCGCGGGCCAGTTGCGGCCCGCCATGCTCTTTTGTCCGGCCCGCGAGGCACAAAGACTTTCCTAATGGAGGGCGGCCCGCGGCCGCCCTCCATTAGGAAAGTCTTTGTTGTCTTCCGGGCCGGACAAAACGCTGGCCGTCATTCGCTCAGCACACATGCACCACGTTGCTCCTACGAGCCACGTAGTGTGTGTGTGCTGACCCAATGGAGGGCCAGCACTACGGCTGGCGTGGTCCATAAGGCTTGATGCCGGAAGGCATTTCAGCCTTGGGCCACGCCAGCCGTAGTACGATTCCAGCGTTCCAGCTTACCTGCCGCTTACCTGCCTGCCTTCCAGCACGTCTCCGGTAAGTGGTCTGTTTGTGTTTGTGTGTCGGGTCTGTTTTACTTTATGTTTGTGTGTGTATGTTGCGATAGGGGGGGGGGTCGGATGTGTATGAATGTTGGAATTTTAATGTATTTTGTGTGCATGTTGAGATGCGGGGGTGGGGGCGGGGTCGGATGTGTATGAATGTTGGAATGTTAATGTATTTTGTGTGCATGTTGAGATGCGGGGGTGGGGGTGTGTCGGATGTGTATGAATGTTGGAATGTTAATGTATTTTGTGTGCATGTTGAGATGCGGAGGTGGGTGGGGGGGTCGGATGTGTATGAATGTTGGAATTTTAATGTATTTTGTGTGCATGTTGAGATGCGGAGGTGGGTGGGGGGGTCGGATGTGTATGAATGTTGGAATGTTAATGTATTTTGTGTGCATGTTGAGATGCGGGGGTGGGGGTGTGTCGGATGTGTATGAATGTTGGAATGTTAATGTATTTTGTGTGCATGTTGAGATGCGGGGGTGGGGGCGGGGTCGGATGTGTATGAATGTTGGAATGTTAATGTATTTTGTGTGCATGTTGAGATGCGGAGGTGGGTGGGGGGGTCGGATGTGTATGAATGTTGGAATGTTAATGTATTTTGTGTGCATGTTGAGATGCGGAGGTGGGTGGGGGGGTCGGATGTGTATGAATGTTGGAATGTTAATGTATTTTGTGTGCATGTTGAGATGCGGGGGTGGGGGTGTGTCGGATGTGTATGAATGTTGGAATGTTAATGTATTTTGTGTGCATATTGAGATGCGGGGGTGGGGGGGGGGTCCGGATGTGTATGAATGTTGGAATGTTAATGTATTTTGTGTGCATGTTGAGATGCGGGGGTGGGGGGGTGTCGGATGTGTATGAATGTTGGAATGTTAATGTATTTTGTGTGCATGTTGAGATGCGGGGGTGGGGGGGGGTCCGGATGTGTATGAATGTTGGAATGTTAATGTATTTTGTGTGCATGTTGAGATGCGGGGGTGGGGGGGGGGGTCCGGATGTGTATGAATGTTGGAATGTTAATGTATTTTGTGTGAATGTTGAGATGCGGGGGTGGGGGTGTGTCGGATGTGTATGAATGTTGGAATGTTAATGTATTTTGTGTGCATGTTGAGATGCGGGGGTGGGGGTGTGTCGGATGTGTATGAATGTTGGAATGTTAATGTATTTTGTGTGCATGTTGAGATGCGGGGGTGGGGGGGGGGGTCCGGATGTGTATGAATGTTGGAATGTTAATGTATTTTGTGTGCATGTTGAGATGCGGGGATGGGGGGGGGGGTCCGGATGTGTATGAATGTTGGAATGTTAATGTATTTTGTGTGCATGTTGAGATGCGGGGGTGGGGGTGTGTCGGATGTGTATGAATGTTGGAATGTTAATGTATTTTGTGTGCATGTTGAGATGCGGGGGTGGGGGTGTGTCGGATGTGTATGAATGTTGGAATGTTAATGTATTTTGTGTGCATGTTGAGATGCGGGGGTGGGGGTGTGTCGGATGTGTATGAATGTTGGAATGTTAATGTATTTTGTGTGCATGTTGAGATGCGGGGGTGGGGGGGGTCCGGATGTGTATGAATGTTGGAATGTTAATGTATTTTGTGTGCATGTTGAGATGCGGGGGTGGGGGGGGTCCGGATGTGTATGAATGTTGGAATGTTAATGTATTTTGTGTGCATGTTGAGATGCGGGGGTGGGGGTGTGTCGGATGTGTATGAATGTTGGAATGTTAATGTATTTTGTGTGCATGTTGAGATGCGGGGGTGGGGGTGTGTCGGATGTGTATGAATGTTGGAATGTTAATGTATTTTGAGTGTATGTTGAGATGCGGGGGTGGGGGTGTGTCGGATGTGTATGAATGTTGGAATGTTAATGTATTTTGAGTGTATGTTGAGATGCGGGGGTGGGGGTGTGTCGGATGTGTATGAATGTTGGAATGTTAATGTATTTTGAGTGTATGTTGAGATGCGGGGGTGGGGGGTGTTGGATGTGTATGAATGTTTGTATTTGAATGTTTTTTGTGTGCTGAGTTGGAGGGGATGGGGGGTTCAGGTCTGTATGGGTGCATGTGTGTGAGCTGAGTTGGGAGGGACAGGGGGCATAGTGTTTGCTTGGTGGGTGAGGGACAGGGGGCATAGTGTTTGCTTGGTGGGTGAGGGACAGGGGGCATAGTGTTTGCTTGGGGGTGAGGGACAGGGGGCATAGTGTTTGGTTGGGGGTGAGGGACAGTGGGCATAGTGTTTGCTTGGGGGGTGAGGGACAGGAGGCATAGTGTTTGGTTGGGGGTGAGGGACAGGGGGCATAGTGTTTGCCTGGTGGGTGAGGGACAGGGGGCATAGTGTTTGGTTGGGGGTGAGGGACAGGAGGCATAGTGTTTGGTTGGGGGGTGAGGGACAGGGGGCATAGTGTTTGCTTGGTGGGTGAGGGACAGGGGGCATAGTGTTTGCTTGGTGGGTGAGGGACAGGGGGCATAGTGTTTGCTTGGGGGGTGAGGGACAGAGGGCATAGTGTTTGGTTGGGGGTGAGGGACAGGGGGCATAGTGTTTGGTTGGGGGTGAGGGACAGGGGGCATAGTGTTTGGTTGGGGGTGAGGGACAGGGGGCATAGTGTTTGCTTGGGGGGTGAGGGACAGAGGGCATAGTGTTTGGTTGGGGGTGAGGGACAGGGGGCATAGTGTAAAGTTGGGGGTGGGAGCCATGGGGCATAGTGTTTGGTTGGGGGGTGAGGGACAGGGGGCATAGTGTTTGGTTGGGGGTGAGGGACAGGGGGCATAGTGTTTGCTTGGTGGGTGAGGGACAGGAGGCATAGTGTTTGGTTGGGGGTGAGGGACAGGGGGCATAGTGTTTGCTTGGTGGGTGAGGGACAGGGGGCATAGTGTTTGCTTGGTGGGTGAGGGACAGGGGGCATAGTGTTTGCTTGGTGGGTGAGGGACAGGGGGCATAGTGTTTGCTTGGTGGGTGAGGGACAGGGGCATAGTGTTTGCCTGGGGGGTGAGGGACAGAGGGCATAGTGTTTGGTTGGGGGTGAGGGACAGGGAGCATAGTGTTTGGTTGGGGGTGAGGGACAGGGGGCATAGTGTTTGGTTGGGGGTGAGGGACAGGGGGCATAGTGTTTGCTTGGTGGGTGAGGGACAGGGGGCATAGTGTTTGCTTGGGGGGTGAGGGACAGGAGGCATAGTGTTTGGTTGGGGGTGAGGGACAGGGGGCATAGTGTTTGCTTGGGGGTGAGGGACAGGGGGCATAGTGTTTGCTTGGTGGGTGAGGGACAGGGGGCATAGTGTTTGCTTGGGGGGTGAGGGACAGGGGGCATAGTGTTTGCTTGGGGGGGTGAGGGGGACAGGGGGCATAGTGTTTGGTTGGGGTGAGGGACAGGGGGCATAGTGTTTGCTTGGGGGGTGAGGGACAGGAGGCATAGTATTTGGTTGGGGGTGAGGACAGGGGGCATAGTGTTTGCTTGGGGGTGAGGGACAGGGGGCATAGTGTTTGCTTGGGGGGTGAGGGACAGGGGGCATAGTGTTTGCTTGGGGGGGTGAGGGGGACAGGGGGCATAGTGTTTGGTTGGGGGTGAGGGACAGGGGGCATAGTGTTTGCTTGGGGGGTGAGGGACAGGGGGCATAGTGTTTGGTTGGGGGTGAGGGACAGGGGGCATAGTGTTTGCTTGGGGGTGTGGGACAGGGGGCATAGTGTTTGCTTGGGGGGTGAGGGACAGGGGGCATAGTGTTTGCTTGGGGGGTGAGGGATAGGGGGCATAGTGTTTGCATGCAATAACTAAATCGAAATAAATTATAACAATGGAAAATGTGTAGTACAAAATGTAAGTTTGAAATGCAATAAAAATAGTTACCCCTCAAAAACATATTCTTTTTCCATGTGTTTAATACAAATTGGGGGTTGAAAAAGCCTCCTGACATGTCCCGCCTACCGCCCCGCCCACTTTTACTTTTCGGCCCACTATAGCCCTCATGTAAGGTACTTTCGGCCCTCTGTCAAAATCAGTTGTGCACCCCTGAGGTAGAGAGTGGGGCAAGATCAGAAGGTGGAGGGGAAAGAAAGCGATTGAGATTCTGGAATAACCGACGTGGACCAGCAGAAAGAGGGCCCGAGTCTGAAAATATTGCGGTTCAGCCTAGAAGAGCAAGGAGTCCTAATCAGAATCAAGGCAAGTCAATGAAGCAAGGTTTCTGTCAGGCGTGCGTTTCAAGATGGACACCGTCCCAAAAAAAACATCTTGTTGATCTTATCCCTGAACCTACAGGATACATACTTCCACATGTCGTTAAGATGGTCAGATCAGAGGTGTGTTCAGGTTTGCAGTGATGTCGGCTCGTTTCCAGTTCAGAGTCATTCCCTTTGAGATCCAGGCAGCACAGAGGGTTTTTTACCAAGATCCTAGCACCTGCTCTGCATCTAGAGATAATCCAGGGATTCACATTTACTTGGTTCGCTGGTAGATCAAAGCCTTTTGAGACATTTTCTGAGCAACATGTGAACAGGACTTGGCTGATGATTAAATCCTTGTGGTTGCAGATCAAGAGAGGTTGCAGCTCAGTCAGGCCCTTGATCGGAAGTACATGGAAGCTAACTTCATAAGAGACCTTGACTGGGATCTGCTCCCCCCAGGCCAGGGCAGAGATTCTGGGGAGGAAAGATTGTGGGCATGGAGATCACCACGGAGGCACTTTCTCCAGTTTAAGGCCACATGGATGCTTGTGTGCATGCGGTGCCGTGTGCAATGCTACATCTATGTCAACACGCCGCTCCCGTTCTCTGACCCTACAGGCCAGCCTCCCAGGAGTTCGATCCCCTCATAGCAGTGGATGAAAATCTGACGGTGGCTGCAGGCAGGCACCAGAGTGTACTGGTTCCCTTGAGCTAGCCATTCTCGGCCATTTTTCGCTACCGATGCCAGCTGGGTAGTATAGAGCAACTCTGCATAGGGTGTGGCATCAGGAAAAGTCTTGGCGTAGCACCACTGTTTGTATGGTGGTGTCTTTTTGTATTCTGTTCTCAGGTTACCTCTTTGTGAGACTGAACGATGGCCCAACGTGTGGAGGCAGAGCTGTGTAATCCCTTGGGGGACTAGCGGATGGTAGGTTCTTGCAGGAATGGCCGATTGAGGACACGACGGTAGTGGGGCCTTTTGGTTTTTGTTTTCAGTAAATACGGCTACTCTGGAAGTCCGATCCATTAAGTGTGCATACCCGAAACAAGCAAAGGGCAGGTGGTATTGATATTTACTGTCTCTGGAAATGTTGCATGTTTTTCTGCACTTACACTGTTTGACCTTTTTAAGGACGCGCGCACCCCCCCCCCCACCACAACCTCGGGTGAAACCATCATCGTCCATAAATACACTAGTCTGTGCAGCATGAAGTAAAAAAGAAGAAAAATACTAAGCAGTAGTGAGCGTGAGGCGGAAGTAAAAATATAAAGGAAAGTAGTCTCGTGATGGGCGGTTGCAAGACTTAGGAAATCTGCTTAATCTACCCCCATTATCAGGTATTTGTGTCACTAGTCTCTGAAATAGGCTGATGCTTCTCGGGTGGGGTTTAATGTACCTTTTAATATGTAGCACGTACGTATGCACTCGGACTGTGTAAAGCAATGCATGCTTTGCTTACTGCGACACCACCGTTCAGACCCTTCACGCATACAGCAAGCAACCCAGACATGGGCCCTTCCCGTACGGATACAACAAGCCAGTGCGCACGATCATACTACCAGCCAAACTACACATGAAGCGCACAAACACACACCCAACACAACAAACACAGCCCCACCCGAGAAGCATCAGCCTTACACTTTAGAAAGCGATTTATCACCCAGCTCAATTTGGCTGTTGGTTAGGTAGTCTCTTTCCTACATTTCACGTCACCTTTTTGACGTTGTCTAGCTTGTAAATAATTATTGGAATTGTACTGCATAGCTCTAACTGTATATAAGGTGAACATTTTACATTTTACTTTTTACCTATCCTTTGACTGTAAGTCATTTTTTACCTGTACATGTATGTGGTCATATTGCGAATTATCTGCAACCTTGTAAGCCTTGCATCATCTTATTTACTGCTCCCTGTTACCTCCGGGTTTGGTGCGCATTAGAAATAAACAAACTTGAATACAACGACGGATCCAGACACTGGGCCTCACCCTTGCGGACGCAACAACGCAGTGCTCGCAATGAACTCCTCTGCAAGCCAACCCGCAGAGACGCCAATTTCTCCTGTTTCTGGACCTATCCTAGCACGCTACCCTCACTAACCCACCCCGTCCCTCTTTCTTGCAGAGCCATGTGAGCGCCAGGAGACCATGCCAATGGTAACGGTGCGCGGTAGAAGACAAGTTACCATAACATTCCATTGTCTGCATTTTCTAGGGTTTTGTAATCCATCGCAGCCTGGGCAGCGTCACAATGCCTTCCCTAGATCCCATCCTAGCACGTGCTGGCGCCCCGCAACCCCTTGCCTCCTATCTTCTTTGGGGCCAGCCCATACACTTCACCTTTAACTCCCACCGGATAAAACTGTTGAGAATGATGATCTTTCTATAATGAAAGAAGAATATGCAAAAAATAGCCATACCTCTAGGGCATTCAAACTTGTATGCTGAGCCCCCCCCCCTTGTTAAGAAATATTGCTGTTGGGGGCCCCCCAGATGCAATTTCTGCTCATATTTTCTATTAAAAGCAATCACTGCATTGCACTCTAGACACCCATCCGACCCACCAGGGGGGGGGCCACCCCCACAGTTTGAAGACCACTGTTGGGGTAAGAAGTGGTGAGAGAACAACGGCATGGTCAGGTCTGTAGCCAAAGTGAGTTTCCCTTGTTTTCACAAGTCTGTCCCAGCTAGAGGTCTAACACTGACCCAAGCCCTGTACTATGGCTTAATGTGTGATCTATGCATTACGAAGCACCACATGTGGATTTATGCTTTCAAACTGCCCACCCCAAAAATGTCCTGTCCTCAGTGCCGTTATGTCTGCTGCGGGCTGTGCAAGATTAGGGATGTGCCCATGGCCGGTTTCACAAGTAACCACCGAGCACGCGCATCAGTAACATTGGGTACCCCGAGGACAGGGCAGACCGTCCACTCTAAAGCCGGGGGTGCCTGACCTGGCGATCCTCCATGTTGGGGCAGTGCTGTAGGGCGCGTCTGGAAGAGGGACTTCCGGGGTGCCCAGGAAGGAGGATATGATCTTTGGTAGAAGCAGCATATCTGGACTGTGGCAGGGTGACCAAGAAAAGGGTTAAATGGTGCCCTGGGGTACCTAACCACCCCAGCCGGTGCGCCTTCCACCGCCCTCCTCTTTCGTGGCATACCTTATCAGATGTTGCTGAACAGGGTTCTAGATAAGATTTGTAAGCAGGAATATTGTACACCCCCACTTTTTTGTGTTTTTTATGGGATTTTCTTTATATTTGGTAACTGGGGAGACCTCTGCATTAGAGTTCAAATATCCGTTTGCACTTTGTAATTCATGCATATTTACCTCAAAGTTGAAGTTCCTTTTCATATCTGTACGTGTTAATGGAGCTCTTTCCTGTGGCACTGCTCCGCTGCGCCCACTGACCTTAACATAAGGGCTTGAGTTGTTTGGTTAGGTACAATTAAATGCATAACTACTCTATAAGCACAATTTAAGAAGGAAACACACTATGCCTAATTCCCCACTCTGCGTGCCGGATATGCAAACTGCATGTTCCCTCCTCATAATGGACATTCTTTTCTAAAACCTGAAATACTGGAATCCCGTTTTTGCTTGCTCTGCAGTCTTGCATTTCCGCCTCCCCCAGGCCAGTGAACGGGAGTGGTGCTCCTCTATTCTTTTAAATTAAGTTTTACTGTTCCTATACTTTTATTTTAAAAAGAAACTGTTCCGGAATTAATTGGTTTTAAAATAAAGTGTAGGAAGAAGTTGAAACTTGCACTGCACTGAATGTTCCCTTAAACAGCAGGCGCATGTGTTTGGGTGTTTCTATTGGGCATGGTGATGGGGTTTGTGGGGAGCGCAGGCAGGTCAGTAGGGAACCTATTTCCACTACTTCTCTTCGTACACTTCGACCACTGCCTCAGGCACATCGCTGCACTGCTTGAGAAAGGGCCCCTCTATAGCTCCCCTCTGACGGCCTCTGGAGGACACTCTGGTTGGCCGCTGCCTTGCATTAGGGCTGCCGGTTGAAGCTCTGCCTCACTGTTTTTGCCCCAGTAATAGTGCCATTCTGCAGCAGTTTGGTTCGGAGATGGCATTGGCATGATCGGGAAGTCGCCCTTTTGGAGGCAGTGAACTGGGGGAAGTACCTGGATTTTGTGCCCATCCTAGAAAGACCCCAGTGGAGTGGCATTCATGACAGACTTCATCTCATAGCCTGAGAAAGTCCCATCGCCACACAGAGGAAACTGAGGAAAGCATCGGACTTCAGGGTGGGTGAAATTGTCCAGGCACCCTTTTAACCTAACAGTCGGATATTGATATTGATATTTTATTTCTATCGCGCTCGTACACAAGTGTTTCAGAGCGCGACAAGGCAAGGGAGGGGAACAGGGGAGAACAAAACAGCGATCTTGCTAGGCCCAGTCACATTGAGAGCACGCAAGTGCAGCATATTGAGTTACAGCTGATCTAGGCCCTGCCCGAGACCATCCCATCCCAGACCATAGGAAGCACCAGGGCAGTCAATAATAAACGCCCTGTGTGCTTGTAGAGCTTTTTGGTCATTCTTGCTAATTGGTACTTGCCCTGCCACTTGCATACATACCAGCATGCTCCACTATAGCCGGGAGAACAACCGTCCAGTTTTGGTTTTAAGTTGCATTCTGGCCTTGTAGTCCTGGGTTTACAAAGTGAAAGTCCATAACTGGGCCACAGGGCATGTAGGGAAACACATTTGACAACGCTTTGGGTACCTGCCGAAGAATCGGTTGTATATTTTTGCTTTCAATTCTACATTTTGCACAGATTTTTTCGGCGTAGTCTCTCAACTAATAGCAAAACATTCTGATGTTTTTATGTAGTACTCCATGACCATGAATCCAGTGTCGAGTGCTTTTGTAACTCCTGTTGCTGTCATTATTACATTCAATGTGGTACTCTGTTTTATGGACCCGTGTGGTTTGGTGGGGTGGGTTGACACGATTGGGGATCTGACTGCATCGCCCTGGTCCCAAATGGAGTGCTTTACACTGGAATTATCCTTCCAGGCTCACGGACTGGGTTTCCGTGGAAGGTCCGCATTTCATGATGTTGCCAAAACTCTCCCTGGCTCCCCATTGGTCAAGTGGAACATTGAGCAGAAGCTATCGAGACGTTGTCCTGAAAGAGCTAGAATGTTGCAGAATGTACCATTTTTTTTGCACGTTTGGTTGCATTGCAGATCCTGTATCTTTCACTCTCTTCCCAAGTATTTGCTTGGATGGCTTTAGCATTCCATCCTTTCAACATGCACTGATCTTCTCCTCTTTCTCAGGAAGCCTTAACCCGCCGGCATTTCCAATGCTTTGCAGTGACTTAGATGGATTATTTTCTAACCAAGTGAAGGCGGATACAAACATGGCCTAGGTCAGGTGCTGAAATCTGGGTACCAGGCTGCTAAGCTCCTTCCTGGCTCCTGAGACTTTGGAAGAGGCAGAGCATAGCATCTGACAATGGTGAATTTTCAGCTTGGCCAAGGCACGTGCCCTGAAATGTGGGATAAGCACCCAGCACCGTATGTTATAAGGATATTTCAAGTAGGGTGCGAAATGTGCACTCTCCACTAGCCCTTGGCGAGTAAGAAATGGCGAGCAGTGTGTATGTATAGAATTGAGATGGCGAGTGACTTTTGATGGCTGGCTAGTAGCTTGATGCTTTCATTATAAGGTCATGAAACTCTGAGATAACTTCATAATATCCTTTTTGTTTACAGTAAGGATTACTTTATTCCTTACAATACATGGCCATCCCCTTTAATATATGTCCTTTTGCCTACTCCAATGCATGGTCTTCTACTTGATGCATATTATAAGCGTGAAATCTATTTCAATTTTTAAAAAATGCAGCTTCTAGTGTTGTAGATAAATAGTTTAAGCCGTTTAAATAAAATGCATCTAAATAACCTTTAGTGCTTTAAAATAAAGAACATGCATATCTATTCTTGCACTCCTATTTTAAACATACTATTCTAAACCGTTCAACTTCAATGAATGGATGTAAAGTGTTTAGAAAGATATTTTACAAGAAAGGAATTTGAAGATGTTTTTGCCCTGCATTAATAGGTATAATTCTGCTCCAACTACTGCTGTTATGTGCAGTTGTGATTCTTCTTACAGGTCCAGTAGTAATGTCACAACTATCCTGAAATAAAAACATTCTCTACAGGCTTTTATACCAGTATTGCAGGCTGCAATGTATTCAAACGGACTCCTTCAGAGCTCTGGCTCTAAGGGGTCCTTTTGGTGGTTAAGGAGACGCGGCAAAGAGATTGAGAAAGTTGGGCTGAATAAGGCGACAGAAGTTGCTCTGCATACTTTTTTCCATAGGAGAGCGGCGAAGACCCTTTCAGGATGGAATTCCTTAAAAGATGAGAAAGGCCCCCTTAATAGGTACTCTGGCGCTTTATCAGACTGCTGAAAAAAGGAAAAATTACACTTGCGGGCTGAGGTTGCGGTACGTTATACTCTTTGGATTCTAAATTTAAAAAATGTAATCACGATGTGGAATCCTGGAATCAAATCGGAGCTCTTGCTGATGGTCTGCGTCAATACTCTACTACCCTGAGCCGGTTCCATGTGTTAATATCCCCGCAAAAATACAAAGCTATACAAAAATATCGCTAACATTTTGCGGCGATACTAAGCCATGGAACCTGCGGGGGGACACCCCTGCAACCCCAGTCCCATCTACCTCATAAATTATCCCCATCAATAACATCGACTATGGCCATATTATTGGTGGGGATAATCTAACCTGATACCCTGAGCCATGACTAAGGATTTCCAATCAATGATTTTTGCTGTGGGTAACCTCAGAAGTTGTAGGCTAACTTTGAAAGGCACTCTTCGCTGTAGAAGTACTATACTATTTAATGGCCCAGCTACTCTAAAAGCAGTGCACAAAATATTGGCTGAAGAATTTTCCAACACTTTATCCCCAATTTTTGTTTTTTTTGTTTTATTGGCACATCCTGGCCTGGGATAGTCGGTTAACTTTTAAAAAATATGGGGGTTGGCGGGGTGTCCCCCGCAGGTTGCATGGCTTGATATTGCCGCCATTTTATTTTAGTATGGCAATATTTTTGCGGGGATATTAACACATGGAACCGGCTCAGGGTAGTGGAGTATTGACGCAGACCATCAGCGAGAGCTCTGATGATTTGATTCCAGTTGTTCGCTAGCGGACCTTTTGCTTTTTTTTGACTGATATTGAAGGATTTGCAGTTATCTTTGAAAAGTGGGAGTGCAAGCAGACATTGCCTACACTTTAGACCCTCCAACGTGGAGCGGTTTTGTTCTTGCATAAAAAAAAAACCCACACCTTGGGATCCCAATGTGCGCAAGGTGCCGTTTTGTACCCATTTGATATGCATTCTAAATAGCGGGCAGCAATGCCCCAAATCCGGCTCTGTGTAGGAACCAGTTTTTCCATCAGCCGGACACCATGGAACATAAGCAATTGAGTTCTATGCATTTACTAGCCATTCAGCCTTGTTTTGATAAAGCATAATTTCCACGAAGTGTACGGTTTTGTGCCACATGTTTTCTTGTTTACGCGGCAGCATTTCTACATCACTGCCGCTCTATCTAATGATGGCATGTTCTTGCGCTCAGATGCCATTGCAGGGACCTGCCTGGAATGTTTGGGCAGAACTTCACCCCTTCCCAAAGAGCCTTGCTCTTGGAGACAAAAGGCACTTCAGTCCCCTCTGCGCCCCAACCCGCATGCCTTCTTCCGCCAGCTTCATCTGCACTGCCCACTGCCCCTCTCCTCCGGGTAAGGTGTGAAGGGAAACATGCGACAGTCATGTTGACTGAGACCCTCATGAATTCCTATCCGTGTACATGTATATCGATGCTCGTGCTGGTATGATAAAACAATGGAAATCAAGTCGAATGCAAAATGTCAAAGCTAGCAAAGTAAACCAAATTAAAGAGAAAAAGTAGGAAATGACACAAAAGAGAACCCGCAGCACGGCGAGTGCACTGTCCCCAATGTTGAGGCGGCCTTCCCAATTTGAAGTGAGTCAATTTCAAGAAATGTCGAACTTCTTGAAGCCAGTTCATCCTTTCATGAAAGGGCCGCTAGCATTGTCCGAACACCCTTAAGCGCAAGCCACAAACTCTCCACATTTGAAGCCTTTTTTTGATCAAGCGCATACCATTGATAGCCTCTGTGACCTTGGCTTTCACTGGTTCATCAACTGTTTTATGTGGGTTTCTCATTTGTTGAGTGTACCCACCCCGTGTAACAGATCACATTTCTGACAATTATTGTGTTTGTACATATTTAATGTGGATGAAATGATAAAGAATATATAAGGCTAATTAGCAAAGTGCCCCTACATATATATTGCACCAACTGTATGGTTACATTTTTTTATCAATTTGTGACTGAATGAGGTTGATTGATGTGAGTTGTAAATGATTGTTTGACTGAGGAATGATGGTTGTGTATGGCCTTTTTTTAGTCTAATGTACTATGCTCTCCTGCAATATTGATGTAATTTAATGTGTGTAATTGATGATTAATTCATTGTGGAAAATGATCTATCTCAGTAAATAAATTTTGATACTTTGAAAAATTTAAAATTTCCTCTGGACATTATTTCAGTATACCCTGGTACATTAATACCCCGGTCCAGAGTGAGCGGTTCCTGCACCTTTCAGTGTGAACATGCACGGACACCTAGGAATCAAGGAATGCGCCAAAGATGAACCACTCCGGAGGCAAAGGCCTACTCTCGTCCTAATTCAAGGCAATGGTCTCCACATGGTGGGACTGGGTCTCCTGTCATTGGCTAAGAGGAGAATTCTGGGGAGGGCCGGGGACAGGAATTTGACACCTCTCTTTTGGAAAGGGAGGAGAGTGATTTGTATGGACAACAGAAGCAGTTCAAGCATTTGGTGAGGGCCCAGCCATTGCAATTTTTTTCAGAGGAACCAAGCATAAAACGTTTTGTAAGGGAAGGCGTGACTTGGCGCCAATGAAGATGGCTGCCTAATCGTTAGTCCCTCCCAATGTTATATTTGTCTTTGCTGTGACATATTAATAAGAATATAAGTTTACAATAGTTATGCGACTTGCTTTGTACTTAGCTGAAGGTTATCGAACATGTGAATGGTGCTAATGAAAATCACTAATAAGTTGCAGCAACTAGATGACAGATGGACTTCCTTTGAAGCTAGAATTGGTGAGGTGGAAAAGCAAATTAGTCATGCAGAGTATGGGACTGTGTGTAGACGTGCTTGAAAAATCAGTTTTACAACTTCAAAAATAAAATGTAGTGGAAAATAGAGGGCAAAGGAATAATACTTGCATCGATGGGCTTCCAGGAGGGGTGATTGTTGCAATCTTCAACTGTTTTTAATATCGAGAGGGCCCACAAAATAGGCTCCAAAACCATATTCATTTGCCGACCAAGTCTTCACCACACAATTAGATTTCCTATCTCCCTGAATACAACCAACTTCAATTGATTATTAGCAAAGCTAAAGATGCTAATCGACTCTTTTGGAGAAGTCTAGAATGTGTATATCACAAGATGTCTCTAAAGTCACTGTGCAGCCCAGGAAGGAGTTCTTATCATATTGGCCGGTCCTTAGTCAACTAAACGGGAGTCTGCCTTCTGCATCTTTAAAGTTAATCTTAAAGGCAGAACAGCAGTATTCCAGAACTAAGCGGATATAAAAGCTTATGAGATTCACTAAAATGGAAGATATGGACACATCTACTCCAACTACCCAAAAACCTTCAGCCTCGTCTTCTAATGGAATTGCATAATAGATATGTCTTGTGAATGCGCAAATAATACTTCATCAAGCTAGCCCATAGTTGGCCGGGAGATATTGGGAGCCATTTTCCTACTTTTTGTGGTTCAGCACATACATACAACATATATGCAGGTGTGAGCTTCTTTTGAGGCCACGGTTTTATTACAGGATTATATGATTAACGTTTCATTGGTGTTTTTGTCTATGGTTACTTGTTGAACTCCAATAGTCTAATATCTTAATAGGCAGATATTGCTCTTCTTCCTTTCCCCTCAGTTTTTTCCCTTTGTTATATGTGTATATACTGGCGCATATTGCAGTGCCAATATATGGTATTGCCAATATTATTTTATGTGACCAATGATGCAACCTATTACTTATATTTAACGTGGAACAATTTCTTGCATAGTTTTGTGCATAGACCTGACATGAAATTAAAATTTATAGCATGGAATGTTGAAGGCATCAATAACCCAATCAAATGGCAACAAGTGCTGGCATGTTTGAACATGTTCAAACCCTCAGTTGCCTGTATTCAAGAAACCCATCTCTCCACGCAGCAGGCCAGTAAGCTAAAGAAATGTTGGGGCTGATTTCAAGTCAAGCTGATAAAATGAAAAATGGCGTTGCTATTCTCATTAATAAAAAGCTAAGTAACACACTTTTTCATAAAGATTCGGATCTGCAAGGTAGGTGGGTTCTAGTTAAGATCCAGATTTACTCCCAAATTCTATCTATCTTGATCATATGTGGCCCTACAAATCCTAACCGTGATTTTTCGATCAATATCAAAAATACAATCTGATCTCCCCAGTCTCATTGTATGTGAAGATTTTAGCATCATGATCGCTTTTTAGATAGAAGATCCAAGAGTATTTTTAAAGAAGATCGCACACAAGCATTTTTTGTGCTGCTTTACAGAACTGGTTCTTAATGATGCCTGGGGGCTTACTGATCATACTGACATACATTACACATTTCACTCAATTCCACATAACGCTCAATCTTGCATTAATTATTTGTATTATTTCTAGGGTACTGTCTCCTTTTATATACTTCACTATTGATGGCACTGTTATTTCTAACCATGCTCTGGTCATTCCTACACTGGATCTTGATGTTCAGAGGCATACAAACAAATGGAGATTTAACAACTCTTTATTAGCCGACAACAAATTTGCTTAATCGTTGCTTGACTTCCACCAGGAATAATTCAAAGATTACAAAGGTGACAATACATCACCTATTACTAATTGGGATTCTTCTAAGGCTGTATTGAGGGGTCATATTGTGGCAATAAGCCACGAGACTGCGGGCCAGTACCGCCCCAGGTAATGCCCCCGGGGCCGTAGTTACAGGCCCGAGCGTAGTGAGGGCCTTAATGTAGCCCCAGGGACATTACCTCAGCAGTATTGGCCCGCAGTCGAGGGGCTTATTGCCATTAGTACCCCAGTCCGTTTTCCCTTTCAATGGCAGCCATCGGGAGCGGGCGCACTGGGAACAATCTGTTCCCAGCGCGCCCGTCCCGAGAAAAGAAGAAAAAAGAAGGTAAGTGGGGTGGGGAAGGAAGGAAAAAAAAAACTTACTGCGGTCTCCAGCGGGGGACGATGGAAGCCTCCAGCCGTGTGGAGGCTTGGAGCGGGGATGGCCCCGCTCCGAGTCTCCACACGGCTGGAGGCTTCCATCGTCCTCCGCCAGAGACTGCGGTATAGAAGCTAAGTGGGTTGGGTTGGGGTGTGGTGGGGCGGGAGGAGGGAGGAGGAAAGGGGAAACAACAAAATAAAATGTCTTACCTGAGTCCCCGGTGGAGGACGAGGGAAGCCTCCAGCCATGGGGAGGCTCGGAGCGGGGATTGGCCCGTTTCGAGCCTCCTCATTGGCTGAGGGGCTGCCAGGCCCCTCGCCGGGAGCAGAGAACCCGGCACGCACGGCGTAAAAGGGAATACCGTGTGGTACGGCTCGCAAATGAGCCAATCACCACGCTGTATTCCCGTTGCGCCGCGCGTGCCGGGTACTAATTTGTGTTAATAGGAAAAAGAAACGAATGAAAAAAGAAATAAACTCACATCTGCAAACTAAACCAACTACAAAAACTTATAATGGCAAGTCGGATGAAGGTGTATTACGTAACCTCTTATCACTGCACTACAGAATGAATACAAAAGTGAATTAACACGCTGTACAATTCTTAAAAATGTATCAGACATCCATCCACCAAGGCTAGTAGCCTTCCTGCTTGCCGCTCTTTTTCACCACTTAGCAAGCCCGGCCCACCTGGTGCCTTCCTGCTTCCCGCTCTTTTTCACCACTTAGCAAGCCAGGCCCACCTGGTGCCTTCCTGCTTGCCGCTCTATTTCCCTACTTAAGGAGCCCTCCAGCTTCTTTTCCTTTGCAGATGGGGAGCGGGTGCAAGTGTATCAAGGTCACCTGGCCTAAGCCCCGCCCACCTGGTGCCTTCCTGCCTGCCGCTCTTTTTCACCACTTAGCAAGCCTCGCCCAATTGGTGCCTTCCTGCTTGCTGCTCTTTTTCACCACTTAGCAAGCCCCACCCACCTGGTGCCTTCCTGCTTCCCCCTCTTTTTCACCACTTAGCAAGCCCCGCCCACCTGGTGCCTTCCTTCACCATCACTGTCTTGTGGCCAATGCTAGATTTGACTTTTATGGACTTCATTCATTCACGGTGCGTCACTCTTTCTCAACTCTCATGATGGACTTCCTTTGCATCTTGTACTCATGGTGGCCCTGAATCATGCTGTTCCCATCTTCATCTTGTATCCTGGCTTGCGACATTATGTGTTACTAATGACTTCTGCAATTGCATTCGCTCTCCACTCTTGCTTCTCCACTCTTTTTGACTGCTTACTCTTTTCTCTCCTCCTTTCCCTTCTCCCTTTTCCTATCTCCTCCCTTTACTTTCTTCTATGCACTTACTCTATCAGAATTTTCCCTGGACCTAATATGATAGCAACCTCGTCTGTTTCCTCCACCCTCCCATTACTGTTATTTTCCTCCCCACCACGCCTCCAGCACTATCTGAAATGTCGTCAGGCCTAGTATGATAGTCGCTTGTTTTGTTCCTCCCCTCCCTTTCTGCACCCCTCTCCCTCACCTTTTGTTTTTCTCCGGCTCTACCAGAAAAGTTGTCAGGCCTAGTACGGTAGTTGCCTGTCTGTTTCCATTTCCTTCCCACTCTCCCCCTCCTTTCCTTATCTATGCCTTAGCTCTTGCGCTATCTGAAATGTCGCCAAGCCGAGTACGATAGTTAATTTCACATCCTTACTGTTCATGGGCTGTAAGAATGTGGTTGTATTTTTCCTTGTTCCCTCCCTTGCCTTGAAGCGCTTTGAAACACATTGTGTATAGGCGCTATATAAATAAACGATCATATATCATATCATAGTAAAGCACTAGCATCATAACTTAACATAAAAAAAGACAGGACCAGAATTTAATCTATTAGAGATGCCCATGATACAGTGGTTTCTTCCAATTAAATCATTTTTTATTCAAAAGATTCTATGAATCTGAATATAACAGTGATAATATAGACTTTAAGTCCTTACATTTGTTGGGTAGGTATTCTTATCTTCAATTAGACCGGATTGATTTGGAAATGCCCATGCATATGGAGGAAATTCATAAGGCTATCGGGGATATGTGGCAAGGTAAAGCACCAGGACCTGATGGTTTTGCTATTGATTTTTTTTTTAAATACATTTTTCATCGGCTCTACTCCCGAAATGATTTGTTATTCTCACACTTCCATGATATTGGGCATACTAAATGCTCTTTCTCTGAAGTGCTGCTTAGTCTATTCCCCAAGGGTGGTAGGGATAGCACTTGCCCTAAGAATTACAGGTCGATTTAAGGAATAAAGATTTCAAAATATTCACAAATACTAGCCAAGATCTGAATTCTTCATTCCAAAGTTAATCAAACCTTAACAAGTGGGTCTTGCTAAAGGGTGTGTTATGTCTGTTAATAGTAGGTTGTTTTTTGATTTACTACATATTATCAAAATAATTCATAATGCAAATGATTGCCATTGTGACAGTAGCTTTAGTCGGGCAGAAAGCTTTTGATAGGGTTGAGTGGGATTTTTTTTTTTATTGATTCCAGCGGCATGGTCTGGGGAACCAATTTTATTTCCATTGTTACATTACTATATTTGAACCCTAAGAGATCAATTTTTATGTGGTCAATTTTTCCCATGTTTTCCATTAAATGGAGGCACTCGGCAGGGGTGTTCCTTATTACCCATTATTTTCATTCTCTCTATTGAGCCCATGTTGAAGCTCAATAGAAGGCGTCCTAGCGCCGCTGGTATAATATGCAGAAAATTGGAGGTCAAAATTGTAGCCTGTGTGGATGACATTCAAATTGTAATAAAAAATGCAAACAATTTTAAAACCCCATTACAAAATATTCAATTATTTTCCAATGCCTCTGGGTATAAGCTTATCATTGTCGAGCATGAATTACCTTTCTCAGGTCTTACATGGTGCCAAAATAATATTAAATATGTGGGCATTTCAATGTTCTCTGTTGAAAAATCATTAAAAATCAGGAGTAGGGACGGGGGGGTTTGGGAGGGGCAACGGGGAGTTTAACGGGGAGGGGCTTGTTAATGTTACTGTATTAACATTTTAAATGCCAATAAAATTTTAAAAAATCAATATTGACATGTTTTTAAGACCGAATTGCCAGCTGGTCTACATGATAACTAGCATGGTGGTGCAGACTTGAAAACATTAAAATGATGCGATCTCCTGTTATTTTATTTTACTTGCATATGCTTCCTCTTCCACTGCTATCTTCCTTTTTACAGCTATAAATAATACTTTATGTAATTTCCCATTGGGAGCAAAAAAACTAAAGAATTTCCTTGACTTCAATGCACAACTCTGGAGCATGGGGAGTTAAATTTGCTAATTGCAGATGCTATCCTAAAGCATTTATACTCCAACAGGCTCAATTTACATTTTTCCAGTGACACTTCTCTTGATATTCCGCCTTGGCTCGCTGTCCAAAGGGAAATAGCTCAGCAAATATCTGTTAACGATCTTGGGTTTATTTTCAATAAGCCTTTGTATGGTCTCTGGCCCTCTTTGAAGTGTTTTTTGTTTTGTTGGTCTTTCTATGCGCACACTCTGAGGCCTGCAGGCATGTGGCACCGTTTATGCATTTTTAAAAATAGATACTTTACCTAGATTCATTTTAACAATGACGATACTCAAGGAATTTCTGGTTTCACATATTGATAACCTGCCTAACTCCCTTTCACCTCATCTTTGATATAACAATAAAATCATGGTGAGAGGCAGAACTCTTTTTTGGAAACCTTGGCTTAGAAAGGGCATTGGGTATATTTATTAGGTTTTCCGCAGGCCCCAGTGCTCTCCCTTTTAATGATTTCAAGATGAGATTTGCCCTTTTGCAGTCTGACCATCACCAATATTCTTATGGACGCATCTATTGATAAACTGTTAGTGGAAAATAAGGAAATTGGTCCATCTATACCAGCGTTTAAAGCCTCAAATGTCTGTCGGATAACTGTAGTTAATGGATCACTGGAGATTAAGTGGCCGATTGAAGTGCAGTGGGAGCATGACTGTCATCTGGCACTTCAATGTGATGAATGGTTTTAATTTGGAAGAAAATTAGGCACGTGTCGATCAGCTAATGTAACTCAAACATTATATTTCTTCACTGACAGAGCCTTCATTAATCTGTTAGTCATTTGAGAGAAAACTAGCCACTGATGGGGGGAACTTTTGGTTCTGTCATACCTATTGCTTTATTAAGCGTATGTTTTATGACTGTCTTTATCAAAAAAGTCGGGACAGATCTTTAAAGTTAATACTCCCTTCACCTTCTCCAATATTTTATTATGAAGTTTATCTGTTAGTTCTATGATTATTAGTCATTCATTTTATGATTTATTTATTGCAATCCATATGAACACATCCAATTGGAAAGAGTTTAAAATAATCGCTATCTGATTGGTTGAACAATATTTGCAACGTCTTAATGGACAAATGTATTGCTAGTAATCAAACTGAATTTATTCATCAATTACCTAATGAATGTCTAGGATTTGCTATTTGTGCCATCTTCCCTGCACATTTGTTGTTTAACGAGTGTAATTTCGTTTAGACAAACTATACATTAATACCCATATGCTGCGCAGCTGTAGTCTGTGTTCCCCAGTAGGTATAGACTTTTTTCCACATGCGTTGCTGATTACCCTGGTTTGTTTTTATTTGTGTGTTTTGAAGTAGACATGTATTCTAGAACATATTTGTCAATAACGTCTTTATTCTCTTATTGATAATTGCTTGAATTGGCTCTGTCCCCATTTAAGAATTTAGTCCGAAAGTGATGCTTCCTGATCTTTTCATGGTCATTGCTAAATTAATTTACGTAGTCCGTCTTAATGCAACTTCATTCGTATTTCTATTCTTAAGACCTATATTTATTGCTATAAAACTTGGGCAATAAGCAGAGAGCCAGGTAATGCCGAGTCAGGTAATGCCCCGAGGCCCATAGTTACAGGCCTGAGCGAAGCGAGGGCCTTAACGAAGGCACTGGGGCATTACCTGACTCGGTAGTACCCCCACGGCTAGGGGCTTACTGCTATTAGTACACCGGCCCGGAAGACCGGGGTACTAATAGCATTGTTTTTCTGTTCCGAAACGCTGCAGCATTTCGGAACAGGGTGTGGGGGGGAGAAAGAAAACCCTTACTTGAATGCCTAGCGGGGGAGGATGGCAGCATCCAGCCGTGTGGAGGTTCAGAGCGGTGATTGCCCCGTTTCAATCCTCCTCATTGGCTGAGGGGCTGCCACAATCCCCCCACCACCGTCGCCGCCCCCCCTCCCCCCACCGGGGATGTAGATTCGAGGGATTCTGCGTGGCATATGGACTGGGCGAGAGCCAATCAGATTGTGTCTGACAATCAGTCTCTCGCCAGGTACTAATAAACCCAGCATAACTCTTATGTATTACTTCTTGCCATTAGCCGACCTTTATTAGGGCTGTAGTTGCGGTGCCATTTCTACAAATAACTGGACAGCCTTTCCATTAGCCACGCGTTCGTCCTTTAAATTCATGTGCGACTCGGATCTCGGTCTGCAGGTATTTCCATCATGACGCGTTTAGGACAACGGCCCAAGTTGTGATCGCGGCTGTGTTCTTTCGTCAACACTGCGCCCGATGGTACTGTTTGCATGGGCGTAGCTGTCACTATTACAAGTTTGCGGTCCAACTGTCTGGCCAAGAGTCATGCAACACGAGGACAGCTCCACAATATTTGTGTGGAGCCGTCTTGACTTTAGTAATCTGCAAAGCCACAGTGCACGCTACATCGAGAACCATCTGCGCCCTTATTGTTTTACGTAAAAAAGCATGGAATTTCTGGGCAACTTGGTATTGGCCGACCAAATAATGGAACCTGCACAGCTTGTTGTCTTGCACTCTCTCACATGAGAGTTCTCCTGCAACGTCAACGTGCATGCAGTGTGCATGGCGCAGTGAACTCGTAATATAGTCCCCGGCCCCACATTCTGACAGCTTTGGCCTTTGTATCCATTTCCATACTGACGCCTTTCACCTAGTGTGTTTCAGTTTTTGGGCGTGTTGATGTGCAGAAATGAACACGATGCGTGCCTGGAGTGTTTCCAATTCCATAATGTTTGCAGAGTCGCGGGCAGACTTCGCAGTGTACTGCAGTGGGGCCCAATGTCTGCACTCTCAGAACTAGGAAAGCGGTCACCCAGAGTGCCTAAATGGACCCTGGAGTAAGCGACACAGCCACCTTTTAGATCTGTATAATGTAAGATCGCACTAGGTATGGGTCCAGTATAAGTAGCTTTCTACGTTCCAGTTTTCTTTATGCTTTTTTTCACCTACAATGCAATGGCATTTACAAACAGTAAATTTGTAGTGTATCTATCGCTTGTCAAAAGCTTCCAGATAAATGTCATCATTTTTTTGATGTTTCGAAAATTTCTGAGCAGTTTAGGTTTGTCGCTGGTTAAAAGCAGAAAAACTCAAAACTAGCCCCTACAATTTCACAACGTTTTTCTAAAACAATTTTCTTAAAACACATAAAATAAGCAGCCCAGTAACTAGAGTCACAAATAAGGAGACAAGCTTCTATGTGCCTTTTATATACCGGCACAGACCGGCTTGTTGCACCCGCGAGTTGTAGCCAAACATCTGGAGAGCTAAACGTTTTAGCTCGTCTGATCAGGAGCCCAGACTACAACATCCATGACACGCCTCACAAAAAGCTTTATTTTCCCACTTTGGTGTTGCTTTGTGAGTCGCTCTCTCTCTGTAACCTCAAACAGGAGGTTGACGATGGCTTGCACCTTGTGGGCCAGGTGCGACAGCGTTTCTCCATAGTTTTACTTCATTCCCAGTATGTAAATGTTATTCCTTCCCTCACGATTTTCCAGGTCATTCGTTTTAGGGATTACCTCCTCTTTGCCCAGCTCCGTCATTTGTGCGTTAAGGCACATTTTAACCATATCAGCATTAGCTGGTTGTTCTCCACGCTCTTCACTTTACTTTCCACCGTTCTGACCCTCCCCGTGAGGCCTGTCGGTGACTACTGCAAGCCACCCCTAAATCCCTTGATTTCGGCCAGGATGATCCCAATATCATCTTTGGTGGCAAAGTACAGCAGGTCCACAACCGCCAGCATCCATCCCCAGGTGCACTAATCGTTCTTCCCTGTCAGCATGTCCCTAGGCACTGGGCGGGACCTCTGTGCCCGCTCTAACCCCTCAGCTGGCAGTGACTCTGGGTGCGGGAAAGTGCGGCGGGTGCCGGTGCCTTGGGATGCTTTGTGTCATGCGACTCTTGTTATTGTTGCAGAGGCCAATGGGCTGAGTACACCCCTGGCCACTGGAGCGCAGTTCATGGGCCTCCCTGGGTGGGGTTGTAGCATCTGGGAGGGGGATGCACCTGCAGACGAGGGTGGCACTCTCCACCACCACTCAGGCAAGGAATTGTCTTGCTACCATCGCTGGGCCCATGCTTGGAGTGCGCCTCACCTGGCAAGGGCCGCCTCACCCTTTCATCTGGGCACCGTGCTGGTGTCACCCCCACCGACCCGTCACGCCTCATCAATGCCAATCACCAGCCTGTGCTGGGGGGAGGGGTGGTACCAAGCTAGGGCTCCCCAGCAGCTTGATGATGGGTAGGGCGCAGGCGTGCTGCTGTTGGCGGCTTGCGCTAGAGAAGCAGTTACCTTGTTGCTGTTTCTTTGCCTGACAGCAGCGGCCTGTTGGTGTGTAGCACAGCTGCAGCGGACCCAGGCGGCCAGCGCCCGTTACATGGAGCAGGTACCTGCGAGATGGCCTTGGAAGCCAGGCCACTGCATCTGCTTCTCTGCAGTTAAGTTTCACAGTCCAGAGTCTGCAAGGGCGCAGCGATTTCCTGTCGCCTCACCAGCAGCCATGCTCCAGGCGTGGGGGGAGGGACTTCTCTGTGACCATTAAAACCATGCCACATTTTAAATGAATCTCTGGCTCCGTTTGTAAGTAGTGGTTTAGAAATAAATCCATGCCTCTCAGTATATAAACAAGTCGACAAATTATGTAAATAAATCACTTAATAAAATACAAATACTTGCTAGAAAGGGGGGAGGGACACATCGCACCATTGTGGGTTGCTGGCTGCTTTGCATAAAATCTGGATTTTGGAGTGTAACGGTTTTAGAAGCCACCCTCAACACAGGGAGTTGATTCCCTCCCTAGTAACGTGGGTATGCAACAAATAGTTTTTTTATTTTTTTAAGCCCCATCTCGGACTCATCATGCCCCTTGGATCCCTCTCCCCTGAGCTAAAAATGAGCCAAGAACCAGGCCAGTGTATGGTAAATATATTGGTATTTATTTAAATTAAGTAAGTAATAGAAATTAGCACAAAAATATCAAAAACCACTTTGTGGCTTAACATAATCCACTTCGCACAGCATAAATCAATCACAAATGTGAGTTAAAAAGAACACAAGCACGATTTCTTACTTCCTGCAAATTTCACTTCACGAAATAATTACACTGATCAATAACCAAGGCTCCTGTATAATAATGTGCGATTTTTGATTTTCCTGCAGGTTTAAAACGGTAACAGTAGGATTTCAAGATTGGTAAAAATACATATGGCAATTATAATTTCGCCCACACTTTTGGTTTAAAATAGAGTGATTTATCATTTTTTTTTTTTTTTTTTTTGGATCCCCGCCAATCCCCCACCCCTCCTGCTTTGTCTATATTGGGAAGTCGGACAAAAAAATTGGACTACTTTGGGGGCTTCTGGATTTCAGACCCCCCTCACTGAAAGGCCTATGCTGCGGAAACTGGATAAAAAGGTTGGACTGATTTAAGAACAAAGGCACCCCTCTTCCTTAAAGAAGTCGGGGACAGCTGGACAAGGATTACCCAATTAATTTGTAGGCTATAGTTTTCAGCGCCCACTGGGAAGTGAGCTTCGTAAATTTTGAATTTTGACAAAATTCACCCCGTAGTGTTCTGCCAAATGGAGAATTAATTAAATTAATATTGTTGGTTACATAGGCTAAGGATCTACACAGTAGACACACCCCCACACCCACCCACTATAAAGGGAAAGGATTCAAGGCAAGCAGCTTCTGCCCCTCCGCCCCCTTTTGGTTTCCCAGGGCTCAGTTCTACTTACACAGCAAACCTCCGTTTAAGGTTCTGGAAAGCCAGCTGCATCTCATTACGATCTGGAAAGATAGGGCAGGGGTCTGGTCACTTGACTCTCAAAGATGGCCTCCCGTTCTGCACCATAGGACCCAGTCAGCTTTGATGCCTTCCTAGAAATAGACCGCTCCACCCAGATGCACTCTCAGCAATCTCCTCTGGTGTCTCCTTACAGCTGTCAGATGGTAAGATTTAGCAACCTTCCTGATGGTCTGTCTCTTCTCTCTGTCCTCCTGTCTTTCTCCTTTTTCTCTGTGTCTGTGTGTCCCTGTCCTAGTGCAGTCCCCCTTATATAGCAGCAATGGCACCACCGATTTTACAATCTTGGCGAAGTACCCTGCAATAATCCCTGCCACGAGGATTGGACAAGTTACCCTCCTCTCTTCCCTAACCCAGCCTCCAAGTCAGGATTGGTTTAGGGGTCTGGAGCAACATATAGCAATTCCCATTTGTCATCTTTTGTTCTCCTTTCAACTTTTTGGCAAAAACTAGTGATGTATCACAACTTTGTAATTTTACCAGCAACTGCCATGCTAAACATATTTTCTGTCTCTGCTAATCACGGGGAATTAGATAAGCCGACCAATAAATCTGTATCATGTAGCACGGCCATGTGGCACCTTTCTGCCCTTTCCATAAAAAGCTCAACAGCATTGAATATGTAAGTTTTTAAACACATCCCTAATTTCAATTTCCACCCACTCACCAACTCTCACATTTGGGACATGTTTATATCAGCCAGAAACCTAGTTTAACTGGCCCTTACATTTGCCAGAGTCCCAGGAAGATGAATTGTATATCTCCAAAATCGGCTGGAAATTAGATTAAAAATGGTACATAGATGAAATGCATCTGCCTTATGATGGCTGAGAAAAAACCTAAACGATAAAAGTCCTTTTAAATAAATTGTGGATCTTAATGTGGGCCAAATGCTCCTGCTCCTGCTTACAGCCATTTGTTTTCACTGTGTCAGCCTTTGCCTTTATCAGTCTCCTTTGTGTTGGAAGCTTGCTCTTTGAAGTGGGTGCCCTATTTTCACACATTAGTCGTGCTCCAGCCAAGGATGACTTTTCTTGAATTCCATGCTTTCAGAGGCATCAGGTCTGGAGAACACTAAATGTTGACACCTTTAGCAGGACATTTCTATTGCGGTTGGTCATTAGATGGGAGGTGTGACAGCCAGGCTGGGAGACCTTGTGAAGTTTTCCCCACAGCCAGTAAAAGGGTCTTCCTTGGGCTGACATTTTTTTCATGAAGACATAATGGCACTTCAAATGTCACTGGAGTTTCACACATATATTGTTTTCCTGACATTTTTCTGTGAGCAGTGAGATTTTTTTTCACTTTTACTTTTTCAAACCGTTTTTATTTGCACACGCATGTGCAGACGTTTTTGTTTTCAATGTTTAAAAATCCTGTTTTCCATGTGACGGGGATCTTTCAATCCTCCTCTTGTAAATTAAAATGCTGCTTGTACATTGGTAATGACAGGTAGGCCCCTTTCCACATGGCTCTTTAATTTTACTGGAAAAACAAAAAACAAATGCAGGGCCGTTATTGTTTGTTTAAAATCCTGACCTACATGTGCAAGGGACTTCTGTTTGGGGCCTTTAAATGCACCCCACAGGAGGCATACAAATGACTACAGATTGTATAGTCGTTTAACCATGAAACATTTATGAGCAAGTAATGTAATGGTTGGTGTTCAGTTCATTTTTCACAACACTCTCTAATGGCAAAATGTACACTCCTTTGGACAGCATCTGCTCTCGTCTGTGAAGCTTAGGGCTATCTTCCTTTTGCAGAAGACTTAATTCTAATTTTCAAAAATCTGAGGTCTTATTGAGAAGGACCTATCTGGAACAGAGTTCCAGTTTTAACAGTGCTGATAATTTTTGCAACCATTTTCACCATTCTGGAACTGTGCTTATTGAAGTTGAAGCATAATTGATTTTACCACCATATAGCATTTAAATCTAAAGTGAAATCTGTTTGGCACATTCACGAAGCCTAGATGGATTCTAGCTGGATTTGGCTTAGCCAGCAGAGATGGAGATGCTTTGCTAACACTAAGGATTATCGCCGCTCCTGATCTTTGTAAAACACTTTAAGTTCTTATCTCCAGTTAAGTGTTCACATATTATAGTTTATGAAGATCCAGGCCATTTGCAAGTGATGGTATTTTAATATCTGATGGCTATGCGGGATTTGTCCATTCATGCCAAAGAGAACTGTTCTGTTGTAGTAGGAACCTTGGTGACTAGTCACTTCAACTATTGCAATGCACTTCTGCAGAGATGGGGGTGAAACTGATGAACTGACTTGAGGCGACTCCAAAACTGATTGGTTTCTGGGTGTAGGGAATGTGATCATATCCAAGCTGCTTGCGCGAACCTATTTCTTCCAGTCGTGAGTTCAGTTTACATTTCTCTGCATCCTCTTTAAATGCATCCCTGGGGTTGCCACTGCCTATCTTAAGGCTAGCATCACATAATATTCACAGAACAGAACCTTTGGTCTGTGGAGGATCACAGCCTGTTCATCTCTAGGTCTTTCTCTCTCCCTATGTCTCTTTCTCTCCAGTGAAGATGTTCATACTTGAGACCAAGGTTTTAAATAAATTACCAAATGTCTCGGGAGGATAGCTCGGGGGGGAACGTGCTCGCCTTGGAAGCAAGACGACACGGAGCAACACAGGTTCAATCCCCGGGTCCGTGCTTAGAAACCTTTGGGTATTTAGCGTGTTATAAATAACCTATTATACCAATGCGAGCACGACTTTATTTAGTTTGAGGCCCTTTTAGAAGCTCCTTCTCTTTAGGAAGGTGTTCAGTATGATTTTCAGCAGAAATTCGATGTCAGCCAACAGAGAGATGCATAAATGTTGACAAAATAACTGATGAAATAGGGTTAGACCAGTGATTTATCTGGTTCGAATCTGGGGGTCACCAGATCTATCAAAATGTAAGGCGACCCTAATACATGTAATGTCTCTTGAAGGGAGAGGCTTACTTCCCTGGTTTTTGCACATCAAGGGTTGGCTGATGGTCCGAGTCTGTGCTTTTTGGGATAACCCCCATACAATCAATAGCAACTGTATAACCATTGTGAAACGGGCAGCAATTAACTTGTGCCATTCCAGGGTGGTGACTTCGTGCTTACAAGTTTCCATGGGCCCACAATACCTGAAATGCAAACACATTTTTAGATACAAGAAGTTTTTAGTTATAGTCTCTCCCCGGTATGCACGTGCCCTTTTTGTAAAACTTGGAATGTCTACCTTGAATGTGGCAAAATGTACTCCCTCGTGGAAGCTTCTTGGTAGTCGTACTTGCCCTCTCTGTGGCCTTGGAGAGGAAACAATAAGTCATTTTATGTTCTTATGTGAAGGGTTCAGGATCCCGAGAGCTAGATTTTTAAAGCCTCTTTTCAATTTGTTTAACGTTCGTAGAATTGAGGAGGCAACGAAATGGTTTGAACAGTCGGAGAATCCTAAGATTGTTTTTTTTTAATTGCTAAATCTGTTTGTGATTGGTTAAGAAGAAATAATGTATTAAAACGGGCTGTTTAGATTCATTGTAGGCACCGATGAATCATCAAGTATTGCTTGCCAGTCTTATTGTACCTCGTGTATTTCTCTTTCCACCTTTTTGCCATTGACCAACATTTGGTAGATGATGATGGGAATGTTGAAAAGCATAGTACTGTTCGATTGCTATAAAGTCACCTTGCTTAAATGACCATTTGCACTGGCCTTTTACATTGTACAGCTCTCTGCTGTGGTCATGCGTTTATTGGTTGATGTGTTGTCTTCCATTTTTTACTCCCTTATGTGTGTTTAAGGTTTTTGTGGATTTTGCAAGTGAGTCTTACCTGGAGTTTATGCTGATGTTGTCAAAAAGTGATGTTTCAAATTCTATACCATGTGGAATTGTTATGATGAAACGGGCCATCTTCAGAGCAGGCCCTGGGTTCTTGGAAAGGGTGTAGCGAGCAACCAGTTTTGTTCTGAGCGCGTTCTTCGTTGCCCTGTAGAGCGAGTGGAAATGCAAGCCGTCTGCGTTCCGCGCCTCTTCCGTCTGCCTGTGTAATCTGCCACGGCGCAGTACTGCAAGATACGCTATTTATAGTATCTGCTGCGGTATTTATAGCAGGAGCTCCTGCTCCCCCTTAAGGCGTGGAACGCGACTTCCCCTGATGTGTGTAGCGTTGTACAAAATCCGACAGCCCTTGGGAAACTGAATTGTAGGCTACCGTCTTTTAGGGTCTTCATTAACCTCTTTGGGCCGAGTCAAGCTGTAGCTAGTCAAGCATCATTGCCCCGGGACTGGAGGTGGCAACAGGCAAACGGCACCAAATCCATCCTACATGTGTATTTTTGAATAGCGTTTCATACCGCAAATTTGGACGTGCTTTTAAGAGGTGCTGCCGTCAATCGCACTTGATTTGTGGACCTGGGGAGGCAAAAAAATCCGAGCCAAACCCTGCTGGGATTTAATTGTGTTTACTTGCATATTACGTATACACATGCGCGCCCCAGATGTGATTACTGGTGGTTTGCGTTCTGACCAACTTGTGTGATCTTGGTCAAATCATGGACGCTCCAGGGCTTGCTCATCTTTCAAATACACAAGTGCCTGGAAATAGATTGAGCACGAGTGCGTTATTAAATGAAAGACTGCCAAGAGAAGACTATGGTTTCGTGGCTATCCTTCAGGCTCTCCAACCAGGATATGGGATTCTAAACCAGGTTTTCTCACTTAACCATAAGTCTGTGATCTTGGCCAAATCACTTTAGCTCCTTGTACACAGTTACCTTTTCTGAACACTGGGAGTGCTTAGAAATAAAATGAACGTAATTCTAATAAGCAATCTTAATAAAAAAAATGGGTGAGGAGAAGAAAGGTAGTCTATAAAGACTTGGGGTACAGTACCTTATGTTGGAACCTAAAAAACAGGTTCTATAATTGCTTTCCACTTGTGATTAAAACCGGTCGATTTGGGACAAATCCCTTTATCCTGTTCTAATATGTGCCACATTTTGGTGCACTTATAAAAAAAAAAAAAAAAACAAGACACCAGTTCGTCTTGTGGCTGAATAATGAACTGTGGAACCCGATGTCTGAATTGTCGGGGGGCATTATAATTACACCAATGCCATTTCAGGCACGCTGTACCTTATGGTAAAGGCCTACAGTCCCGAAGGTATTACTGCTGGGTGGCAGGGCTGTTAACACATATTACAGCCTACTAATAAGTGCATTATAGCCGTTAGCACCGTTCTGTGTTGTCCTGTTGCATCTTCTGTGGTGTGGTGCATTGCTACCCCAGAGATGGGGATCATGTGGCTCGGGGAGGGAGGATCATGAGAACATATTTTGGAGAGGGGCACAAGTTCTGCTTTTGAGGTGCCTAGTTGAGTGATGGTGCTGCAAACAGGAAAGGGTTAGGAACTTCGTAGAAGGGGTAAAACGCTGCTTGTGGTGTTTCGGGGCCAGGGGAGGGGCAGCAGTGACCGAATGCTGTGAACACAAGATTGTCCCTTAATGTAATGCCCATGTTCCTAGGGTTCCAGATTGGCTGCGTAGCCTAGCGAGGGTGCTAATTCGGTGTAACAAACGTGACGCCTATGTTTCTCCTTGAAAAACCTGTGGACTGCTTTGCTCAAGCCCTATGCTTTAACCAATCTGACTGCTGAGCTTTTGCAATTCCAAAGGCGTTTGGTTTTAGGTCGTTTTAATAGCTGTGTGTTTCCATCTTTTATCAATCGGTTGATAAATATGCTGCAGCCTCAATGGAAATTTGCTTAAAAAGCATATCCTTTCTCTACATCAAGGTTGAGGATTAATATGTTCCCATGTCTTTAGGGGAACGTTATGCGAGTTTATTGGAGTTTTTAATCCTAGTGTTCAGAATTGCGTGATCTTTGAAAAACATTATTTCCCCCCTCTATTCCGTTTTCTCATCTTGCAAATGTTGGGATGCTTAAAATGAAACCGCACAGGAGTTGGAAAAATTGGCGTTGATAGACATAATCTTAATCTCCCTACTTTACTGAACTGGTTTAATCTTGGGCAAATCACAATCTTCCCGTGTTCCCCACCCCCCAAATACATTCAGATGTCCTTGGTAAACGTTAATGGGACATTAGCCTCACTTGTTTGTCTTAGGTTAGTATAGCTTGTCTATTTCATCATTGTCTAGAAACAGGTTCAGACGGCTACAGTGTGATCCCAGTCATTACCGTTGGTACAAGTGGGACTGCCATGGGTTTGCCATCATGGGAAATGTGATTTTTTTTTTTTTTAAGTTGCACCAAGCATTTGCGTGTTAGAAGGCACAAGGGCCAACGAGCATGACTTGTGAAATTTCCCCCAAAACTAAGTTGCCTTGTTGGGGCATATTTTGCACACCTGTGTAGTAGTGCTAGTTTTCGTCAAGCAGTGATAACTATACCATGTTTGTTTGGGCGACAACCCTGAACCTAGGGCTTGATTTTGGTCTACCAAATGTTAAACTGAAAACCGAATTTCCGCATGAAGAAATCTATAGATTATTTGATTCATTTTAAGTGTGAATGAGCACGGGCGGCCTTAACCACGGTCCCGGTCCCTAACGCAAAGAAAATGTTTTGGACAGTGGGTCTCATGTGGCAAAGGTGGTGGAGCGTCCTTCGTATCGTACCATGTAATTCCATTTGAACCACGCTGGATAGACTTGGACTGTGCGTTGGCTGTCGCAGGGCACAAGTCGGGGGTATGTTTGTCTGAGAGGGCAGATCCCGCTTCCCCCAGCCCCCCACCCTAGTTGGGGGAGGGGAGTGTTCAATATAAGGGATTCATGAAATAAGCCATTTACTCTGTTAAATGGTTAACTATTACGCAAGTTCTGAAGAATGACTCGAACCCAGGTCAGGTTCTGAGACCCCCAAACCAATACTGCATACAGCACATGAATATCCGATCCCAATGGGTGGGGGGCGGGCAGTGGAATGTTTAATGCTGAGATGATGCGCCTGCAAGGAATAGTAGTCTTAGACTCTTGGGTTTAAAAGGTCATGTCATTTATACTTTGCCAGGCGCATTATCTTAAAATGTCCCGTCATGTCATTTTTTTCTGGTGTTAATTTTCAGAAACTCAAATGATCATTTGACCTGTACTTATTTGATTGGGAAAGAATTATCGAATGAACTTTGAATGTTTACCTTTTACATATGGTAACTTCATGTGACGTTATGTAACATGGTAACGGTGCCACTCTTGTTTTTTTGGAGGGCGGGGGGCTGGTCCCTGGTATTTACAAGCCTTGTTGTTTCGTCAGACATTGAAATTATGACTAACTTTGAAAGCGGATCCAATTGTAACAAATGGTACACACCGGCCCAGCGGCGCCATTTCCCCCGACCGCAAAAGAGCAGTGCAACGTGCACGTTCTAGAACGCGCCGGCAGACGACTGTGGTCCTGTGAATTGGTTCCGGTGTCGCCAGCCCCACGCGCGACGCGAGATTCCGGCGGTTGGGGGATTCGCTTATGCTCGCTGCCGAGTGGTCTATGGCCGCTTCCCTTTGCAAGTTAGCACTGGTTATAAATAATATTTTAGGATGTGTTGTGTCATAAATACGTTACTAACCTTCACTTTGAACTCCAGCACGTTGGGACCTGGCAAGCGCTGGCGATTCGCACAGAAATAGATCTCCTTTCATGCTGTATCATTCCTTTTTTTAGGTATCTGGGAGGGTGATTTTGCCTTCTGGGCTATTAAATTGCTTCTTTTAGCTCCACACCCACTCCTGTTATGTCTGCTTCCACATGCCATGTGGTCGAACTGATGTTTTTAAATTGTATGTGCACTGTCTTTTGATGCGCTGCCATGTGTTTCATATCATGCAGCTCAGTTAAAGCTCTAGTTCCGTTTTTATGTTTAGTAAGATTTAAATTAGCATTTGTAGACCTTGTGGATTTATCACGGAACCATGCTTGACACAGCCTAATGCTTTTTCACAATCAAATAGGATCTGAGAAAACTAAATCTTCCTTGTTTTATAGCGGCAGCCCTGCTTTGTAG
Organism: Ambystoma mexicanum; assembly: GCF_040938575.1. Classification (NCBI taxonomy): domain Eukaryota; kingdom Metazoa; phylum Chordata; class Amphibia; order Caudata; family Ambystomatidae; genus Ambystoma; species Ambystoma mexicanum. Next base: position 881,535,416 of record NC_090939.1, read on the forward strand.
CCGCCATATTAACGTCATGTTCTTTCATTTTCAACCGTTTCGTGCAGGTGGCAATTTTCATCCTACGCACCTCCTGAGGCATCCGCAACCTAAGTTTTCTAGCACCTTCCTGTTGTATCATTGAGATAATAACATATTTTATTTACATTGAGATTTCTTATCTGGAGCCTCTTCCATCATTGCATGTGTGAATGTTTTGTGCAGTCATTGGTCCAAGTGGAAGATGGGTTGATTCCTAGCCTTGTCTTCAAGACATAGTGTAGATCTGGAAATATTTGGTGTGCTTTATACAGCACCCCAGCATGTCTCGATGATCCCTGGAAAAAGTACAGGTTGTTTAAGACTTGTAGGGCAAGTACTTCCATGGTCTTCTGTGCCACATGCCAATGGGCTGAATAACGCTCAACTACTTACAACCTTAGCTACGCCTGTAGACTGTGACAGCTGTGATTGTAGACTGGCGCAGACTAGTCAAACTGACTTGTCAATGTCTTCCAGAAGGCTTTGGCAGGCATGGCCTTTCTATATGAATGAGCGCCAAAGGTAAGAAATATAAATCCAATTTAAGAAATGCCATGTCTGAAACAAACTGGTATTCTCGGGGAAAGTAATCTGTATGTGACTTGCGTTGATGGGGAGAATGCTTGATTTTCCTCTGCTGGTACTCTTTCCTCTCTGAAGGGGATTGGGAGTGATTGGTAGGCTTTGATCTGGCCTGTATATAGGACAAGTCGCCCACCGACAAAGCTACTCCCCCACACCTCCCAGCACAACATGCCTCATGGACACCCGTGTTTGAAATGGGGATTAGAGAGATATCTGGGTCTTTTCTACAGTAGTAAACATAATTAAGTTTCCAAAAGTTTTCTTCACCGGTCCTCTGTTTTTAACCTTATGTATCAAGATGTCTCCCAGAGTCTGACGTGGTTCTTTCTCCTTTAGGGTTTCCATCAGCGTTGGAACTGAGCCTTCTCTGCACTTGGCAACCAAGTTATGCCTGGTGCTTCAGAGACCTTATCTTTGCTTGGGCATCACTCCTTGGCTTGGTTCAGGATTACCACAGGTCAGCTGCAGCCCTTTGCTTGGTGCAGGATTTACACCCAGTCAGACTCAGACCTTGCCTTGATTCAGGGTTCACAACAGGTCATAATTAAGTTTCCAAACTTCTACGGAGCCTTTGCCAAAGAACTTACTCCGAATCTCCTTGCTTGCCTCGGTATCCCCTAGACAAACTAGCTTGGGATTGATCTTCAAAAGAATATGCCTCTGCTCTGTCCCCTGTGCATGCGGAAGCATTCAGTGTCCCCTATAAAGCACAAAGCCCTCTGCACGCAAGTGCTCCCCACCTCAGCATTCAAAGGCACTCCAGTCTCCTTGGCTAGATCTGTAATTTTCAGTACCAACTAAACCGCTTTATACAGGCGGTCCGGACAAGTAGGCTTTTTCCATCCATTTTGCTATGTCCTTGCCCAAATGATGGACATCGATGGAAACTATGGGTTGTACAAATGCTGTGTAGAATGCTTGTTTATACCAATTGCAGGCTTGGGATTTCGGCTGGCCTTTTCTTAGAATTGCCCCCCCCCCTTACCTTTTTAAAACAAATTGGTGCTTGGCAATCCTTTTTCACATGAAGGATAAACTAGTTCAAAGAATTAGGATGACTAAGGTTGAATGGGGGTAAGCATTGGTTCACCCATATGGCCCAACAACCCTCGGATGCTAGGGGTGGCATCTGCCATGTCGATGAAATAATCATAACTCTTGCCCCAGCTCCCTCTCTGGCACATCCACCAAACCTTATTTAGCTGATGCTTCCCCTGATACTCTAAAGTGTATAGCCATGGAGGATATAGCGAACGTTTAGATCCACTGCGGTTTTGCATCCCTGTAAAACAGTAGTGTGAATACAAGCAGCTCGGTTTCTGTGCCAGGCCTCATTCTCCAACTTCCTCCATGTCAATGGGCAGAGTGTCTCCATCCTCCTTTCAGACCGCGCAATGCTGAATAACACAACATTTTAATGCTCTGCGCCACACATTTTTATTTCCATTGGTTTTTGGCTCTGGGAGCAAATCGCAAGATTCTTTCCCCACAACAGGGCTAAAAATACAAAGGCAGTAACAACCTCAATTCTATTCTTATAGCACACCATTTCTTACTCACCAAGAGTCAATGATCACTAGCCAACAGCTACTGGCAAGTGTACATTTTGCACCCTACCCTAAAGGATACGCTGACAGACTAGAATGCACATGCAAAAAAAAACCAATGTTGCACACCACGGGTAGCATCTGGCTGTTGCGCATCTCATGAAAACCCGGCCTTTCTCTACCTCTAATGAACTGTGGGCATTGGAGGGAATGAAAACATCCTGTGCTGCTGCACATGTTTGTAAGCAAATTTAGGAGGGCAAATCCTGCCTGAACAAAGAGGAAACTAATGCATGCAAGTTTGTCGAAACCCTGCAGGGTGTTACTGTGATGCTGGAAATGCATCGGAGGGACAGGGCCTCCGTATCCTTGTCCTTTACTGCTTTTTATCGTGTGTTCTGTCGTGTTTTCCTTTGCAGGAGTTCATGTGGGACTCCTGGCGGTGCAGCTCTCTTTGGGTTTGGTGTACAGACCCATGGGATACCCTTATGGCACCGATGGGTGGGGGTACAACCCTGTGCCCCTAGTGTGTTTTTGGGCACCTGTGTGGCCCACAGAGGAGAGATTGGGCTGGTGGCAGCTCCATGCTGAATTTGACGGGTGCCGTGAGTATCCTCCATTTTGGGATACCCAGGCCCTTCCATTGGAATCAGTTGATTCCTGATAGGAAACAAGATGGCCCCTGTGGCCTCTTGCTTTCTATTGCCTATTACCTTGTTTTCCCAAAGTCCTGGGAAGCCCTGACTCTGTCCCTTCCCCCTGATCGGCTGTTGGGTGGAAGTTCCATATATGGTGTTGTTGTGAAGTCTAGGCCAGACTGGCTGCAGCCTTCGAATGACTGTATGTTGTGGGTACACCCTGTGGGTGGGACCTGGGTGAATGGAGTGTGTGACGAATACGCATTCTGTTTTGTGGGTGTCTAGTATCTGGTGTTTGACACAATGACTGAGACAGCCCTGCCTGAAACTGGTATGAATGCAGTGTGGAGTGTTGAATGGCTGGGTAACTGTCCTAATACACATTACTTGTTGTGAGTGTCTGGAGAGAAGTGAATGGCCTGAATGCACTATGCACCTGATTGGCTACCTGCCTGCATGAATGCCCTTCTGACCGATTGGTTGCCTGAGTGTGACCCAGCAGAATGAATGGGAGACCAACTAGTATATCGGGGGCCCTCTCACTGCTAGAATTGGTGTTCAGAAGCTGAAGTCCACTACGACGAGTAACTGGAGTAACTGAAGCTTGAAGCCCTGCTGGACGAGAAGAATTGCTGTTGCTCTCCTTCACAATCTGAAAGCTGTTGTGTCTCCAAGAACTGACCCAGAGAGGACCTAGTAAGGCGCCCTCTTCCCGAGCTACGAGGGACCATCGCCATCGTGCACCAGCTGATCTTTGCCAAAGCTCCCTGGTAGACAGACCTATGACAGGCTGCCGACTGGAGACGGGGACTGCCGCGGAATCCCAAAGGGAAGCACCCGGATTGTTGTCCGCCACTGTCGACGACTGCCGTCGCCGACTGGAGCCGCCGTGCACCTGTTTGCCTACGAACTTAATTTGATCCGAGGACGCTCTCGTCTGCATCGCCGCCCGCTTTATCCCGCTGGAGAAAGCCCGACCGTCGACGCGCCGAGGAGCATCTGCCGGTGGGTTTCCCGCCACCTAAAGACCACAGAGACGCAGACAATTCGACGCCCTTGCTGGGCCACAGTTCTTCATCTCTTTGCGGTCCAGAACTATCATCACTGAGGTGCCCCGCACGCCTCTTCCATGCAGGACGCCAACGCTCCGTCGTCGACGAGCACCGCTAGGATCGAAGCTGCCACTTCACTGCCATAGTTCACCCTGTTCTCCGTTGGGCATTCGACGACCCGTGACTCCTGCCTTAAAGGCAGGGCACTCAAGAAGGGCCGTCGATTTCCCGTCAACGAACGCTACAATTGCAGGTACATTGGGGCTGTAGAACTATTGTAGAGGGAAATGAGACTCTCAGAACAATATATGGACTGGGCTTGTGATACATATTTGCTTTACAGGTTGCCCAGGTGGGGGGGGATCTCCACACACAACTGTGCTTAACGGTAGAGGCCAGTATTCTGCCTATTTCAACCATCTTGCGCTCCTTCCTGTTTCTATTGCTGGTTTCTTTGTTATTGATCTGTGTGACATTTTGACAGTGTAGTTGATGCACTTTAATGAGATCTGATAATACTTGTTGTACCACTTTAGAACTGTATATATTTACCATTATTGATTTTCTGAGCACATTGAGTTATTGTGATAGTGTACATAACCTTGAATATTAATAATATAAAGACTGTTTTAACTAATAGTGTGTGGACATTCCTTTGTGGGTGCTTGGGGACTACACTGTACTTAAGAACCAGCTCCTGAGAAGCTAGGCCTTGATTAATCGACCATAGCTACCAAATGGAGAATCTTGGCTGGGGTCCTCTGCATCTCCTCTACCAAATAGAGAGCAGAAGTACAGACACCCCCTCCAGTCTTTACAGTTACCCTTTATTAATTAAAAAAGTAACACCATAAGTGCTACACATTCCTAACACAGATTGTGGCGGGAAGAGCAGCAAGAAAAGAGGCAGTGCAGTGACCATAAACGAATATTAGACACAAGGCTGTGTGGTAGGCCTAGAAATGATGCATGCGATGGACTTCAAACAAACCGTTCTTTATTAATAAGGTGAACACCTATGTTTTCTAGAACAGGTTAAAAAAAGTACTATAAATAACAGGGAACATTCTAATCCAACCGTGTAGTAGGTGGATCAAGTGAAAGGGCAGGTTTCCCTCGTGTGCCTTACACCTGGTGTGGTTCATTTTCGAATTCTAGAAGTTCCAAACCTATCTTTTAAGAGTCGCTGCCTCTTCTTCAAACGCTGTACCCTACAAAGGAAACCAAATTCTTTGTTGGCCATCCATCTGGAAGCTAACCCCAGTCTTCACCCTACTGGCTACCCTATGCTAACATAAATGCGCCAAGGATTTGGCTCAAAGCAAAGTTCATAAACTTGTTTTTAAAAGTCCAGCACTGTTTTAAGGCTATACAACTGAAGTATTCCTTGGCGAACGCTCTTGTATCAGTTGCCTGTTCTGGCTTCTTCACCGGTCCTCTGTTTTTAACCTTATGTATCAAGATGTCTCCCTGAGTCTGACGTGGTTCTTTCTCCTTTAGGCTTTCCATCAGCCTTGGAACTGAGCCTTCTCTGCACTTGGCAACCAAGTTATGCCTGGTGCTTCAGAGACCTTATCTTTGCTTGGGCATCACACCTTGGCTTGGTTCAGGATTACCACAGGTCAGCTGCAGCCCTTTGCTTGGTGCAGGATTTACACCCAGTCAGACTTAGACCTTGCCTTGATTCAGGGTTCACAACAGGTCATTGGTCAGGCTTGGCATTTGTTCAGGATTCACAACAGGCCTAATGGATATATCCTCGCCCGACCCTAATTAGGGTCCTCGTCAGGCATCCAATATTGCCTCATCCTTCTGCCACAGATTCAGTCACTTTCCCAGTTACTTTACAAGGCGCAAATTAGTTTTCAAAAATGGATTAGCAGAGTTTGCTCATGAAAAATCTTTTGATTAGCAAACCAACCCATTTGATTAGCAATTTTTATTAATAATGTTTACGTCGCCAGAAGTTATTTGTACCCAAGACATGAAATGAGCAACAATACAGCAGTTTTGCATACCGCTTGAATACGACATTCGTGAGACGAGCCAGGCCTTGCAAAATCTTTTAACTTCAGCTAGACGTGCAGGGCGGATAACTTCATTTACCTATTCAACCTAAGAGAAATGCACACGACCCATAGCAATGGAGGGCAACTAATTTAAATTGCTATTTCTGTAAAATGGTCCATGTCACTATACATCCACTGTGGCACACTGCTGCCACCCGGAGGCCAGCCATGCACAGTGACATTTATATTTGACATTTACTGCAAACAAAGTAAACAAGAAGTTTCAAACATCTTTTGTAAATGCTACTTGCCTTTCATAAAATCTACTCGAAGATGCAAGCTAATGAAAAGACTTTGCGAGCCGTCAGTGAGTGTCTGTAAAATGTAAAAGTTAGCAGCACAATTGGGCACAAATAAATAGATCTGATAAAAGGCTCTGAAAACATTTTGACTAGCTGTCTCCTGCAGGTGGCAATATAATCATAAAGCAAACCGAGCTCTGGAGGCTAGCTATAGTGTTTGTATTGCAGCAGATCTGTAGATGTAAAGAATGGATGGAACTATTGATCACTACATGCATAAGCATCTAGGTCGCTTTGTGTATTCATTATGAAAGAGGAAAGAAAGAGACAAAGCAGAGTGGATTACGTAGCAGGCATGGGAGTGGGCAAAGTAGGTGGAATATTGTAGTTTTTGCTCTACTCACTTTCAGGGTACCTGGTCTAAAGCAACAGGGAGATAATGTAGAATATCAAGGAGTATGGGTTCACTCATGGGTTGAACACCAGTTGGAAGATGTATGTAACTTAAAGGTTACAGAACTAAGTTTGCCATCAAAAGCATTTGGTCATGTTATCATGTACAGTTTCAAGTGTTCACTCGTCAACATACATCCTCCCCAACAAAATGAAATATAGTTGATACAATACAACGTGGATACACTAAACTTTACTGTAAAGCATGGAGATGATGCAGTGTTTTACCGTATTAGTACTGTAATTATGCTTTATATAACCACTTACATTTAAGGAGTGTCTTTTAAAAAAAATATAAAGTTGACCCATGCTGGTCTTTGCCGGACAGGATAAAGAAAGCTTAATAATAGTATAATCTCTATTAATTCTGGTTTGCAATTTGAAAAAAAAATTCTTGCCCAGCACTCCCACACATGTCTTTGGCACTTAAAAGTGAAAGAGATGATTACTGCTGCACTTTCTCTCCATTAGCACTTGAAGTGAACGTAGACACTGGTGAAGAGAGCACAGAGGACGAGAGGAATGCAGTGTGAGCTGTGCTTTCATTGAAGAGGGACGACTTAAATAGCGAAGGTTGCTACACAAGTGTCCATTTGATTAGCAAACCTACAGAATTGCCTAGCAAATTGCTATGAAACACTTATTTTATGCCTTGATTTAGAGTTGCTGGTGGAGGGCCTCGGCTTTGTTCTTCCATGCCTTAAGGCATTGGAAGAGAGTTTCTAATCACCCTGGTCACCTTCTCTCCATGGCCTTCAGGCCCGGATTGCGTCCAGCCTGTATTCTTCCATTCTTATCCCACAAAGACCAGTGTACTGGGCGTTAGTCCACTGGATACTTGCACAATGAATCTCTTCTTTTGATAAGGGAGCATGAGCAGGCAAGTCTGCCTTCTCTGCTAAATCGGAGCATACATGGAGTGTAAAAGTCAACCTTGTACAAATGTGAAGGCATTTTTCTGTGTTACTTTGAGTTAATTTGGATGTTGCCTTGCTCTTTGCAGGTGCAGTGCTAGATTACAGAATGCAGAGCAGTGGCGGCTCGTACATTATGGGTGAAATGGCGCCTGCCCCCCATACCCTCCCCCATTATTGAGGAGCTAAACTAGCCAGTGTAAAAACAAAGTGTTCCCCAGCTGCTTTATGCAGCTGATGGAGTTCTCCGGTGCTTGCTTAAATTGTCAAAGGGAAACATGGTTTGACAGTATAGTTCCCCCATTGCGCGTGCTCCATGAGGCATGCAAACCCAGGGTGTTTTCTTTACCCTGCTTTGGATGGTCCTTTGGGATGTAGGCTGTGGGACTGCACCTTTTTAATGTGCGTGGGGGCACTCTTTCTGGTGTGGTGACCAGGCAGACCTCTGGCCCCTGCGCACAGTGCAGGAAGCATTGTTTGCATTTGGTTCCTGTTTGTGCACCGCTAGAGCCAGAGGGCTTCCATGTTGCTGCCAGCACACGGAGAGCAGCAGTCGGGACCAGGTGGAAGGTGAAACAAATGTATTGTGTGCACGTAATGAGTGAGTGTATGGGTGCTCTAATGGTGGTGTTTGTGCCAGGCTAGCCCACTGATTCTTTTTGGGGGGTGGGGATGTGTGGGTGTGCTGGAGTAAAGAGTTTGACAAGGAGGTGACATTTCAACTATAGATTTATTCAAAACAATAAAAGGCCTATCTCTTCCCCATTACCAAAGGGTTTTCCCTACCTAGTTTTCCCTACCAAACTAAAGACTAACTTGGATGCTCGTCATCCAACTCAAAGTGGCCGCCCTCTGTCCAAACTATCCTCCTTGAGCCCTGCCACTATACCAAAAGACATTAACACAAATAGCACCAGGAGAATGACTCCCTTCTCCTGGTTAAAAGGGGATTGAGCCTGTGGGCAATGTTCTTAGTCTTTAACAGTACAAATTCAATGTCTGTAGGTAAGGCCAGGAGTAACGCTTTCCTGGACTCCGCAGGAGCGCCTGGAACTGGAGTAGTTTTTCCCAAATTCTCTCTGATTGAACTGTCAAGTGGGTTCTGTACATTTTAAACAGTGGCTTAATATTCCTAGAATAAACCTTGGTGTCCAGGAATTTCCACAATGCATAAACATAAATGTTTAGGATGATTCTCCTCTTGAAGATGGAACGCTGACATGTATATTTAGTTTTGTGAGCTATCCATCCTGCACAGACGCAGGGGCGCAAGTCCTGTAGAAATGAAGATGCTCTGGTGCAGGGGAGCAATTCGAATATAATGGGAGAATGGATGTGGAGCGCAAATTCATTACAGTAGACGGGAAGTGCTGCTATAAAACCGATAAATGGGGAAGGGTACTTAAATACAGGGAATGATGCAGTTGGTAGTGGAAGTAGATGGAAACTGGAGACTGAGGAATATTCCTGACTGAACAAATGGAACCCTTTCCTCCATAGCCCAAAACAAACCGTTTCCCTAGGCATACTAAAATATAATGTGAGGAGTGGAAAATGTGACACTGAACATCCAGCCCAACACGGAATTAGTGTAACATTACTAAAAATAGTAAGTCAGCAGTGTGTGTGAAGCGTAATAACCTATTGGTGCAACAACAGAAATAACCGCCACCATGCCTGACAAGCCGAACGTAACAAGGCAACAAGGTAACGTTCATCTTAAATTATAAACATTCAGTGAATAAGCAACTAGCTCGCAAACTTGTTCTTGCGTGAACTATGAAGACTCAAGGCAGGTCAGCCCGTAGACACCTGAGGGGATAAAATGCCTCCGAGCCTATGACAGGAAAACCGCTAAGGAGAATTTCTATGGAACTAACTGAAACTGGAAACTAACGACAAGCGGGAGAAAGGGAATTACGGGGCTGGAATACTAGAGGGAAAAAATAAGAGGCATTAATAAAATTGCTATGACCAAAGGTCTGAGGGGAGACTGTAGAAACGCGCTAAGCGTTGCACTGCAGCTGCAGTAAGGAACGCGAAGTGCGGTCCTCCAGGGGTGCGGGGGTAATAAAGAGACACTAAATGAATTCCTAGACCAGCAAGTTTAATTCCAAGCATAAAGCTGGTGGCCATGTTAGGAAACAAGGAAGTTATAATCCTAATGGAAATCCTAACCTGTGTCGTGTAGCTATCTAAGAATGCCAGGCTAAGGACTCTTGTGATGGCTTCATGCGTTAAAATCACGGCAAAATGGCCGTTTACACAAATAATTGCAGCAAAAAGGCTGTGATTTTGCCGCCACAATCCATGTAAAGGATGCAGGGGACACCCCCTGCAAACCCCAGACCCATCATATCATTTAAGTGGAGCGGAGGACACCCCAGCTTCCCTTAAATGTTATAATGGGGTACACCTTTACCGGGTCAAACCAAACCAATGCATTTTTGCAGCTTTTTTTTGTATTTTTTTTTACATTTTTTTTTGGTATTTCTTTTTTGTAAAGGCTACGTTTTTCTGCAATTTTATTACCGCATACCTCTTGTGATAGTGACTGGGATGAGGGAAATTACTCCTGATGCCTTCTCCACACTCCCCCAATCCCTTACCGGGTCTCCGTAACTCCTGTTACCTCCTTGCTAGTGGTGGTATGTCACTGGTTGTTCCTGGAGTATTCGGTTGCTGAGTTTCCAGCGAACGCTCTTTGGTCTGCTCTTCGTTCACCGCGGTACGGCTTGGGCTCCGCTGGGTCTCCGACCAGCTGTTATCAGCGCAGTTGAGGGACCACACGATCCACCTCCCCGAGTTGAAGCCACTGTCAGTCGGTTCACGGCTTCTGTGCAGACCTCCTTCTCCTAGGCCTGCGGCAGACTCTTGCGACCTGCTGTCTGCGTCCTTCAGATTGAAGACCTGCTAACTCTTCAAACTTTCTGGCTTCCCGGTACAAACTTTATGCCTGCTTCTGCTGCTCAAATCGAGTTCCTTCTTGCTTTTTATATTTTTTAGTCTTCCCTAGCGGTGTGCCATGGTCCTTTTGTTTGTTTACACTGTGTATTCTTCATGCATCCTGTGTCGCCTCTTCCTAGTACCAGCTGTACTGGGCAAGGGAGTATTCTGTAAAACGCCTTCAATCTTCTTCTCAGTACTTTTTGCAATATGGTTTGTAATTAGACTGTACTTTCATTTTAGAGTCCCTTATCTTGATGGTATCACATCTTACAGGAAGAAGGAAATTGACATAGTAACGCACGGTAGTGCTGTTAGAAGGATTTTCTATAGACCTTGTGGGTCAGTCTCTGGGGCAAGAGGGTTTGGGAGTTCCATCATGGAACGGGAGTACTTGTCCCCATAGGGGAGTCTCTCCTTGTGAGATCATGCTTTCGGGCCACCGCTCGGGGAGGGAATGTTGCATAGCGGGCTCAACTCCCTATTTTCACAGGGAAGGGCTCCCCTCTGGGGAGAAGTGATGAGATCCCATGAATTGTCACAGGTGCTTGCAAAAACAAAGACGCAGAGTCAAACATGCGACTGATGCTCTTACATGCTACTGCCACTCTTTCATGCTACTTTTGCTTTCTTGCACTCCGTCCTTGCTGTGTGTGCCGCTATTAAAATGGAAATAAATCTCTTCTTAGAGCATCCTATTTCCATGGTAACCATCTTGGTTGTACTTTTTGTTGTTGTGAGGGGGGCTTGTTTCCCATAGGGCAAATCTTCCCACATCCCAAAAGAAGCCATCTGCACCTCAGACGTTTTCTCAGCAACGGCAATGACTACTTCTGTGGCAGTTCCTCCTTGGTAAGGGGTCGCTACTCCCTCCCAGCTCCTGGTTAGTGGTGGTGGGGGGGGGTCTTTGTCCGATTGGTTGCACTACACCCCTGTACTGGGTCTCTATGAGAATGTTGGAAGCTACCTATCTATATGTACACTCAAACGTAGCAGACGTGAGCTGCTAAGTGAAAGACTATTGGTGAAGATGAGAGAGTGTGCGCAATGTGAACCCTTTGACACTTGGCTGCAAGTTTGAACCTGGGCCTAATGAATAGGGACTGTGAACTGTCCACCATGGAGTGGAGGTTGGCGTGCAGTGTTTTTGATTTGCCAGAAAACCATCTTCTTGGGAAAGTGGATGTTTCTCACGGTCTGCAAATGTTCGATATTAACTTTTTTGCGGCTTTGCTCTTTCTTGCTCGGGTGAGTGTGGTTGCAGACCTCTTCAGTAACCGGTTTACTATTTTGCCCCACTGCCATTTTTTATGTCCCCAACAATTGTTCTCTTTTCATTGATGCTGTCGTATAGAGTTACTTGCTTGACTTGAATCTGTTGATTTATTGGTTGAGTGAAGAGAAGGCTGAGCCTCTTTTCTGTACTCCCCAAGACGCAGTAGGGCAGCAGGACGTTAAAGCAAATGCAGGATTAACACCGGCTCCAAAGGCTCGCTGCTGAGCCCCAGCCCACGGGAGTGGACCACTAGTACTGTGAGAAGTTTGTTTTCAGAAAATTGCGTTGTCAGTCTTTTCTTTAAAACAAGATGAGTCGTAAAACATTGACACCTTTTTTTTTTTTTAAGTGTGCATTAACTAGCTGCATGGGGGAGGAGGGCGTATTAGTTTTGGGGTGGGGCCCTGATATCTGAACCAAGTGTCTATTCAATAACAAAAAGCAACACAATACAGTTTTTTTGTTAAGAAAGCTTAGTGTTGCAAGTACAGACAGAACGCGTGTTTAAGAGTAAATAAACGATAGATTTATCGGCATGTTCTCAGTTACAGGAGTGGCAAGTTGGCTGCCAAGCAGGTGTTAAGATACTGTGTTGGGCCCTTCGACATGGCGGCTGCTGTAAGATTCCATTTTGTGGTGATTGCTACTTTTCTCCTTCAACCGTTGCCATTCAGGTTCTTCTCTTAAAAAATCCCACGTTTGTGATTATTGGTGGTTGACTCATACAGTTATCATAAGTCATCCAGTTAGCAGCATAACAAATGTAAGCCCCCTCCACCAGGAGGGACATCATACATTTGGTCCAATCTATGGCTTCTAGGGTGTATATGCCAAGGATCCAGTTGGACCATTGGGATGCTACAACCAGTCCTTAGAGTACTATGCTTTCCCTCCTATTTTTAATTTGTGTTGTTCATTTATAACGTGCATAATACCAGGCAGTTGTTTCTATGCGTGGGATCGGATTCAAACCTGTGCTGCAGTTGTTGTCTTGCTTCCAAGACAAACTCGTTGCCCCCGAGCTATCCTTCCTCCCTGTTGCTATTCGGGTTCCTATAACTTTGCCCTATAACTTTAGGGGTGTATTCTGATGATACCCATATGGGTATGACCAGTATCAATGTGTGTTGCTTGCTTGACCGACGTTCTTCATGATGCGATTCAATTAAGTTTGTTTTCTGGGTTATTTTACGTTCTACTTACTTGCAGTTTGCCTTGATTGCTGGACAAAGTTGTTTAGTTTTCTGGTCTATGCTTCATAAATATGGGAGAAAACACATAGATTGTAAAAGCCAGGAAATATCTTGCGTAAATTCACAGGTACAGCCTAAATATCCAGCAGCGGGTTTGCTCCTGCTTCTCCACCTGACTTTTTCGTGTTTTGATCTATTTAGAAGAGTGATATATATTCGCTATACAAGAGTGGGCGAGGGGGACAGAGTGGACGAGGGGGACAAATGGAATACAATCAGCTGCTGCACCCGTGTGAATCAGCAAGCGTGTGAGGAGGGTGACTCGATCAGCTGTGGACTACATCTAGTGCAGCCAAACCCATAGCCAGTCCAGGTCACCATAACGCAATGTAAACGGAATGAGCTTCATTCACAAAGATTTGCACTGGAGAAAATTAAGAGATGCCCGTGTGCATCATCTTAACCACATTCCCGAATCCTAAAACTGGAAATCCCTAGTTAGACCTGTAGAATCTTGGAGATGCTCATGAGCAAAGGTGGTAAATATTTACCCAAGGGCATCCCCGCTTTGGGAATTGGATGGAAGGTAGCAGCAAATCTTAGTGCTCGTGGGCATCTCTTGATGTGCTACAGTGCAAAACATTGGGAAAGGCCTTCAGTTACGTTTTCTGCAAGTATGGATTGAGGTCACATAGGCTTTTTGAACACATTCGCAGGTGTACATGTGTCTGGCATATTAATTTATTCTTCTCACATGGAAGTACGGAAGTCCAGTGTGAGATGTAACTTCATTTTGGGTTCGCCATAATGGTGCTCGATTAGGATTTCTTTTTTTTGTATTTTTTATTTTGATTTTTATTTGTACTCTTATGGGCCATTTTATTTATTCAGAGAACCTTTCTGGTCCAGCTCCATAAACTACAATCGTATCACGCCCTGCAGGTGATTGTTGCCATCCCAGACGTAGGTGTACTCTAATCCGCCCCTGGCCCATCCTCTCCCAGAGTAGGGCTTGCAAAAAGGGCAATGAGAAGTGTGCAAACATTGCAAAAGCCTTGATTTGGGATTCAGAGAGCCCTTCTTCAAACTCACCCCCGCAACCTGTGGCTCACCATGTGTTTTGAAATACGACTCCCATGATCCCTCACTGTTGACTAAGCTGGCTAGGGCTGATGGGGTTGGTAGTCCCAACACCTCTGGAGAGCCAACGGTTGCAGGCCCCCGTGTTGGGTGATTCATTGAATGATCAAGAGCGGGCTGGTTAATTTTGAGTCCTGCCGCATCCACTTTCCCACAATGCTCCCCTCATTCACCTTTCTCTTGTTGGTGGACCACCATTTATTGTGTTGGGTTCTCTGTACAGTTTGCTAGGCTGCCTTTCCTCCATTGGACCCATATCCTTCTCTTCCCATCCTTCTTGACTTGTCTTCCTGCATGCAGTTCTAGTTCAGAGGTCCCTTTACTTTATACCTGGCTACCAAATGTACAATTTTCTCCTGCTACTTGCTCTGTTTAGATTCCTCTTTGAGTGTAGGGGTTGGGGGGTGGGGAGATGGAGAAGAGAAAGATATGCTTTACGTTGGTATCCCTTGCGTCACCATCTGTCTACCACTGAGTACGCTTGTGGGTCTGGTTGTTCTCTCTTGGACAGTCCTCATCCCATTGTGTTCGAAATACCTGCTATTAACGCCAGGCATAGGTCAATAACCCCTGGCATGAATGCCATTGTTAAACTTGCAAACAGAACATCACCATTTCGTGGCCAGTGCAAATATGTACTAATTGAATAAATCCTATGTGCCCTTCATCAGCTTGGCATACATAAAGGAATGATTAAGCTCCAGAAGGATGCGTTTATCTGGTGTCCATTGCACCAGTATTTTGGCATCATTCCTGCTTCCATTTGGCCTTCAAATCTTCCACGGTGTTTGTGCTTCAGAAACACTGTGAATATATGGCCAGCACACGGAAAGTGATATTGAAATATTGCCGAAAGTAGCAACTGGGGGAAGGGTGAAAGTGGCGTGGCAGTAAAGCCGGGAGAGTGGATTTTTAGGAAGAAGTTGAATACAATAAAAATGTTAGTTTTTTTTTTTTGTTGGTATACCTCCAACGTCACCGATCAGCCACTTAAGAATGCAAAGTGATGCTACTTTTTTTTTTTTTAGAAATGTGAGTTTTAAGACTGTGTGAGCGGGCGAGATGAACGACCTGCATCAATTGAAAGTGAAACATGGGCATCATTGCGAAACCAATCACTGCAGATTGCTTCTAGACTGTAGGTCACAGCAGCGAAAGGGAAACTCCACCGAAGCCATTTGGTCTGTCCGTTTCCCGGGTCTGCTCTGAAACTTGATTTGGTTGCTCAATTAACTAGTCCAACGCCTCCACATGGGGCTGTTTTTCGAGCATTGTGGCTTGTTTTGTGGCCTTCTCTTTTATGGCCTTTCTTGATAAATTAGCTCGTGCCTCTGTGTGTTCATTAGACTGGGTTGTGAGCGGATCCCTCTTGTGAAGCATCCTATTTGACCAAGCAGTCCATGAGTCTGATTCACCTCCCGCACACAAATTGATAGACAATAGGCATCCATGTACTATTCTACTCCCAGGTGCTCCAATGTGATTATGCTTAATGGGATTTGCGCAGGGACGTCATTCCACCAAAATGCCAGGGGTAGCGGAAGTGACATCACACGACCCTTGGCCTTTGACATCACAGGAAGTGATGTCATCTGACCCCACCCTGATTTGATATCACAGGAAGCGATGGAACACAAATGTTCACCCCTTTACACAACAGGAAGTGGATTCACATAGAATTGTTTCTAAGTACATGATATATGGTTACAGTATCACTGTAAATTGATATTCATTGCATACAAGAATGTTTCACCATATGTATCACTAATATCTGTGTGTATAGGCCCATATTACCATACTGTGAATGGAAGCAGACTTCCAAGGCCAAACGATAATGTGGTGTTATTATATAGCACTTACTCTTAAGCACTTCATATAGAACCAATATACATACAATATCACCCACCCTGTGTTGATACTCATTTATCAACCTCAGCAGGAAGAAAGACAGAGTTGACCTTGCCATGAGTCGAACCTGCAGATCACACACATTGCAGCAGCGAGCGCTCTACCCACTGAGCTATCTTACCGCCTATAGCTACCAGAAAACCAGCCACTATAGAAACAAAGCGCCACATGCAGCTGGCCACAGCCCATGAAAGTCTTTTTCGTTTTTAAAAACATTTTTTAGGCGTAGCAAGGGAAACCACAGAGGTGGCAAGCAAGACTTCAGGGGTCGCAGTTGTGACCCCTGAATGACGTCCCTCGATTTGCTCCCTTGTCCCCCTACTGTAATTTTGCTCAAGTGTGCCTCACTGAAAATGTGTCCCACTGTGGTTTTGCTTGTGGCGGTCTCAATGTGTTTTGCTCCCCTTTTGCAATTTGTGCCCTGTCTTTATTTTTCTTGCCAATGCAATTTGTGTAACTGGCTCCTTGATCGTAAAGCAGCCCATGTTCTTCTTAGTACCCCACCAGCACTCTGCCTTCCGCTTGGATCTCTACTCTGAATTCTCTACGGAAGCTATTCTGAACCACCCTCTGTTTCCCACTGCTGCATGCTCCTAATGTCTCCCATCCACTCTTTCCTGTGTGCCCAAACGCTCCTCCAGGAAGTCAGTGCACACTGTCCATTGCCAGAGATATCAGTCCACACCAGGGAGTGTCATGGCATCTTGAGTACCTTTCCAAAAGTGCACCCCTGCTGAGACATCGCCATGGCCACACAAAGATGGATGCTTTAACTTGTCTTCCATGCACTAATAGTCTGTCTACCTCTATGCTCAAACACATATGCATACCAAGACCGCATTTTAATAACCCTCCAAACAGACATAAAACAGAAAGGTACACCTCTACAGTCCAACTAATCTGTCTCGGGCCAAGGCATCCTTGCATAGCAAGCACTGCGGGCTCCCCTATGGACACGCATACCTTTATGCTCTTGACATCGAATATCTGGAAACGGACATCAACGCAGAGGTCAAGGCATCTTCTGGTGCACAATCCTCAACAAAGCAGCAAAGCTATCTCGCATTGCCCTCTTTCCCCACTAAATTAACCCGACCCCGCTTTTTCAGATCCGTCAAAGAACCTGGAGACCATGCAAATGGTTGTGGTGTGCCATATAAATCCCAGTAACATAACTTGAGATTTTGACATCTGTCAATTGTATTTCGTATTCATTTAAAAATGATGCTACTTGAACTAGAATCCCGAGTAGCAGCGGTTCAGAATCTGTGACCGGTTTCTTCCTAGATATGGATGCTGGGGGAAAAGGTTGATTGAATCAGGGTTTTTGATAGTACCATGCATGGGGAATCTATGTTCTTTGAGTCGCATGCACGTCCAGCCCCTTACTAAAGTTGAATGACATGTTTGGACATTTTGTTTTTGTCATCAAAATCTATTTGATTGTGGCTCTAAACATGTACATATTTCGTTTTTATATTAACTTGTCGTTTACCTTTACAGAGTACTTGATGAAGGTCCGAATATTTTGAGAAACATGTTATTCAAATTAGTGAAAAAGGTCTCGCATTTTTATTCTTCAACAAAGAGTGGCATTTTGGAAACTTAAAACGAAAGCATATTGTTTCTTAACGTTTAGTTGGCGTGCTGGAGGGGAGCCAGAATACACTGTCGTATACACTGATTGTCCACATTTTCAATTTGCCCTTTGCCGACTATTGCCCAGGTAAAGCCTGATGCAAGCCAGTCTTGTGATTCCCATGCCCCCCATCCTTTAATGGGAACAGCAGTCCCATATGAGCGGAGTTTCATGCCCATATCCTTTCTCATTTTAAACCGTACAAATTGTGAGCAGAGAGCCCGGTGTTCCATAGCCGCAGATAATAGATATTCAACGGTCAATTCTATAGGCTGGTGGCCTGCCTCCTGCTCCAAGAATGACCAAACTGGTGCAGTACATTTCCAGCCTATGTTGCCATCCCAACTCTCACTGACCCTACAAAACCCCGAAACATTCTGCTTGGAGTAGCCCCAATTGGCAAAATGAGGGGAAAACTGCTAAACCATCTTTCCCATGACCTCCCTCATATCCTTTACACCAGTGACATTAAATCCTGAGGAGCAGAACCCAGCACAGATAAAATTGGCAGGAGAGAGGATATGGTTTCACTTTAGCGGGGAAAGACTAATTTAAGACTATGCTTTGTTTCCCTAGAATATTTTTCAAGAAACGTCTTAGTTTCCACATGAGCAGGATATTTAGGGGGCTACGATGGCCTAGGTTTTCAGATGCAGTATATAAGATAGTGAGAATCCGACGTTTGTTATCGTTGGCAGAGATGATTTGGAACAAATCGTGATTTTACCTGCTGTAACAATGACTTGCCTTTTGGTGAAAGACTGGAGAATGTACTTGTACCCTTTGCTAAACGAAGATGCTACTGTTTTCCTCCAGAGGTTGAGTAGTTTTAAAACTTTAGTTCAGTTTTGTATATTGGCTTTGTGTTAAAGGGTTCTAATCTCGGCATCACTTGATTTATGTTTTAAATTTCGCCAACAATTTTGGATCGCAAAAGAAAATGAATATTACACTATTTGACTTTTTTTCAGACTTTTCGCACAAAAGCAGTACAATGGGCAAATGATGTAATCTAGAATACATCTAGTAGTATAGGGTTGTACCAAGTGAAGCACTGTCAAATTAAGTAATACATTTGTTTCCAGTTTTCCCGAAGTGGTGATTTATTAGTTTTCTCTGCAGATCGTTTTAGGGAGCAAATATGAAATATTTTAAGATGAGTCTCTTCCAGGTCCCCTGAAAGATGTTAAGGTCTGTTTCATTTGAGTCTGACTGTCGAATTCTGATTAGGCCTTCTGTAACCCAAGGTATGTAGGAAATCATTCCCTCCCTGCACTCCACGGGTTCTCCTTTTACCCTTTTGTAATTCAGTTTTATCTTTGAGAGACAGCTGAGTACGTGACCAACAGCAGAGTCACCGTCTCCCTTCATGAGGCATCTAATCAACCCATTGTGAACTCTGTGCCATGCATCTGAGAGAACATTTCACTGTGCTCCAATTGGAGGTTGAACACGTTTCCCATGTGGAAATGATCAGGCTGGCGCTCTACTGCTGGCAAGTTGTCATGGCTTAAGAAATCACCCATTTTGTTGTCCTTGCAAGAAGATATTATGTAGAGTCTTACTTGGCAGCCTTCAACAAATCACGTGTGGTGAGGTGACCTACTCCATTACTGATGATTTTAGCCCCTTAACATTTCCCACAGTGTCTTAGTGGAGCTTCTTATTTGGGCTCCATGTTCTCCCATTTCTACCTTTTGGACTGATGGAGAGGATCTCCCATGGGAGTCATACACTTTAATGGGGATTTAGCAGATCCATGCAGGGTTCCAAATGACTGCTTCTACCCTAGGAGAGTCTGGTTAGCTTAAAACCAAAAGTTACCAGGAGCTATATTTGGCTGCGCAGGCAAACCCGTGCTTTACAATAATGCGTATGTGACAATTACTTTAGAGTGTTTTAAATATGTCCTAGATGTGTCCTAACTGTTCCTTATTTAAACTTTCAAATATAATGGATTTTGCATAGTGGACAAAAAGTTAAGGTTTGCATCTTATGGGGAATATTTGTGGCACAGTGTCTACTCACTCCAGGTTGCCCAGTGGTAGCTCTTGCCTCTAGCTCCTGCTCCTCAAATCGGAATTTTGAATCCTGCCTTGCACTGACTTGATCTGCAGTCTTTTAGTTCATCCTGTGATAAAGACCATTTCATAATGGGCTGCTTGATACCTTGTCACACCGACAGGAGGACACTTTTCTCATTTACATTTTTGAACATGCAATCATGAATAAATACTCCTAGCTCCTGGAACTGGGATGATTGTACTGGTCCACTTGAAGCCTGTACAAGGTGGGGTTTAATCAAAGGCCCAAACAAATCTAATTGAAAGGCCCAATGGGAAAATGACCTGTCATCCTTAAAAATCCATCACACTGAAAATGGGCCTATTAAGGCAGACTGTGTGGATTGCTGCAAGTAACTCAAGGAAGAGCCATGCGAATGGCCAAGCATTGGAACTCGAAAGGCCTATCTTTCATTACAAAAGCAAAGGTCGAACTGAAAAAAAGCATTTTTCAGTGAACTACCACCCATCAAATGGCAGTGCACTATGGCAACTCAGACGCACCTTTCAGCACAAAAACAAACAAAAAGGAAATTCTAAAAACAAATTTTATGAAGGACTAAAATTAACAGCCCTGTACTTTCAGCTGGTATACTTAAAAACCAATGCTTAAACAAAAACAAAAAGAAATACACTGATACAAAAGCCAAGGGAATCATGATCAGTAAAATGCACGGTATTTCAAAGAATAAAGGCTGTTAGAAAA
The DNA here is from genome assembly GCF_040938575.1 of Ambystoma mexicanum. NCBI lineage: Eukaryota > Metazoa > Chordata > Amphibia > Caudata > Ambystomatidae > Ambystoma > Ambystoma mexicanum. Next base: position 881,555,808 of record NC_090939.1, read on the forward strand.
TACAACATGTAAGTTAATTTGAGCCCATGACAGTCAGCAATTGATGAACGGTTATAGTTAGACTTGTGGAAGATGTCCTTCTACAGCTAATTTCAAGGTGGTTTTGTGAAGGTGAGTCGCTTAAAAGTCGGAATTTCCAAACTCTGGTACCTAGCCAAAAAGTAACACCCGCCCCTCCAGAAAGTTGGAAGAAGCAAAAACTTTGGACAATAGTGGCTAAATGTATCACATAACTTGTGGTAAAGTTTGACCATAATCACTGCTATCATTTTCATGTAATTGAGGAACAATCACACATTGTGCCGGCGACATGGTGCTAACATGAGGCATCTAGATAGATTTGTCACGATGATATATATATATGTGTATGTGTATATATATATATATATATCATTTGTATTTATTAGGCTTGTATAGCGCTTTAGACGAAAGCGCTGCATATGTAACAGGATACAATTAACATAATAATGATAACAGTAGAAGCATTACTAACTTGAATCAGTCAAAACAGTATGTACAGCAATTAGCTGTAGGGAAGTGGAGAGAAGTGGAATAGATCTATGTGAGAGAGGGAAGGAGGTGGGAGGAGGAGTAGGAGGAGGAAGGGGAGGGGATGGGAAGGGGGAAGTGTGTGTGTGTGTGTGTGTGTGTGTATATATATAGATATATAATTTCTGAGGCTTGTGGAATCTGCTTAGATCACATGCTGTGCATAGGCCGACATCTAGTGGAAGCTGCAGAGTATTACAGTTTGTTTTTCGAAACTCGAAAATGGGCGTCGACACAGGCGTGCCAGTAATACTATCCCTAGTGTGACGTCCACTGTACCCAAGATCCCTCACGCGTCTGGGATCCTCAGATTGTTTTTTTCCGCCATACTGGTCGGAAGCATCTTGCGGAGTCCCCTGGCCTTAGCCATACTTTTGCTATTATATTGCCATTTAAAATTATTTATTGACATCCTTCCCCACCCCAACGTCGACCATCGATCTCGACGACGGCTGGAGAAGACATCGACCGTCGGCTGCTGCACAACGGATCTGGGCCTAGGAAGGCCGCTGGCCTCGGCCCGGGCCTAGTAGGCCGCTGGCCTCGGCCCTGCAAGTAGGGAGAGTGGGGGGTGGTACATACTCTTCACTCTTGGTATATAGGTACACCTTATATATTTCCTACACTTATCAGCCCGCTGCCTCAATGTGCGTATGGAGGGTACCCCTTTCCAATTCTGCCCCAAGTGCAATCGCAAATACCCTTGGGTCGACAGGCACGCCACGTGCAATCTCTGCTTGCCGAGGGACCACCCCGAAGCGAACTGCAGAGCGTGTAGTAGGTTTAAACCTAAGACACTTAAGGACCGTTCGACAAAGCGTTGGGCCCACCACGCCAGGCAGGCAGCCATGGCAGCGGAGGGCGCCTTCAGCGATGGCAGCGACGCCATACTTTCGGACGGCGAGGGCATTACGGCGTCGAAAGACTGCCGAGCGCAGGTCCCCGACCTCGGAAGGTTGCCCGGCAGGGTGGCTATGGGGAAGACCCCCGGCGACGCAAGCGCTACACCTACACACACTAAACACACTAAATCCAACCGAACCTCGACGACGTCGACTTCTCGGAAAGAGGCACGGATAGAACGGTCCGACTCGGTGTCCTCTGGGCGCTCTCGATCGAGATCGCCTCATGACGCAAGGCAATCATCCACTCTTGCCAAGAGTGCCTCACTCCCTAGATTAACGGAAGTTCCGTCGTCAGAAGACGAAGACGACTTCCACCCCCAGGCCGCGCTCCAAGAGACCGAGAGCGCAGTTTACACCAGCGAGGCCCCACGCTCGAAACAAAATACCTCTCCAGACCCTCGGCGCCAGGCGTCGAAGGTCTCTGGGGCCTCTAAGGGGCAGGGAAAACATTTTTCCACGCACGGGGAGGGAGGGAAACAGCGGAAAGCTCAGCCTTCCACTCCTGTAAGACCATCCTTCCACCCCAAGCAGACGGATAAACATAAATCTACTGGGACAGCAACATCCAGCAAGGGTACCCTTGATAAGTCCTCTAAGTTGCCTACTAAACTCATACCCTGTTCCAAAGAATGGTCCAGTGAGAACATAGACAGGGTCATGTCAAGAATGTCTTCCTTAGCGGATTTTTATGACAAAAACCCAGAGCATTTCCTTTCGTATGACCCTCAAGGGGCCATACCCTCAGGCTCCTCTGATCCTATCCCCCTAAGTAAAAAGGCCCGGGTCGAAAGACCTGACCCCTTCGAGGTGCAGCCTTACTCTACTCCATACTCTACTCCTCACCCCAGATACCAAGGACAACCTTTCCCTGAAGGGGACCAGGAGTTTTCAATTATGGAGGAACAAACCGGGTCAGAATACTATGCGGAGGATAAGGACCTGGAGGAGGTAGAAGATGAGGAAATTTACAGAGTAGATTCCCCGGTAGAGAGCGAAGCCCCAGTTACCGACTCGCCAGTTGATAACCAACCCCTCCTTAATGAAGTTCTCGCTCGCGCAGCAGAACATTTTCACATCGACACCCACGGTGTAGAGGAGGAAAGGGACTTCGCAGAAGAGTTGGTGGGAGAGAGGAGGCCGGTCGCTCAGACCATCCCTATCCTTAAATCCATCCAACGTAGAATAGATCCATCCCTGGTGAATCCTAACCTCACCAGAGCCGTCAACCCCAGAGTCGAAAAACTTTTTCGGGCAGCCCAGTCTGACCCTCTTTATATAAGAGGTCATCTTAAACCAGACTCCCTAGTGGTCACCAACACTCGGAAGAGGGCTGGGACACCCTTATCGTCGTCAGAAGCTCCTCCCGACAAGGAGAGCAAAAGACTGTACGGGTTTGGCAGGAAGGTAGCCTCAACGTCCGCCTACCAAGCAAGGATTGCTAACTCCACCACCCTGTTGGCAAGTTACAACTGCCATCAATGGGAAGAGGTCGCGGCGCTCATAGCCTCTGCTCCTGAACCGTTAAAGGGCCAGTTGGCTCGGATCTCGGCAGAAGGGAGGGCCGTGTCTGGTTGCATTTTAAAAGCAACTTTCGACGCTGCAGACAACGCAGGAAGATTGATAGCAGAAGGTACTGTTATCAAGAGACATGCGTGGTTGCGGCAGTCGGGGTTCAAGACAGAAACACAGGCGTCATTAATAGACAAGCCGGTGGAACCCGATCTATTGTTTGGGAAAGCGGTCGAAGACGCACTTAAAAATGCCAAGGACGAGTACGAGACTCTCAAATCCCTTGGCCAGCTTACCAACAAACCCCCGAACCAGAGGGGGAACAGTAATTTTCGTCGCCCACGCGGCCAAAATTCACAAAGAGGCAACTATGCCCAAGGACAGGGTACACAATGGAACAACAACCAGCAGTCTACCCAAAGTTACAGTAAAGGTAACAAGAGAGGTCGTGGAAGAGGCAGAGGCAGCCCCAACAAGGGAGGTGGCACGCCTCCGCCAAAGCAGTGACGCTCAGTTCAGGGTCCCTTCTCACGCAACCCCAGTAGGGGGACGCATTTCCAACTTCACCCAGGCTTGGGAAGGGATCACCTCAGACAGATGGGTGCTGTCAACAGTGTCCGCAGGATACTGTATAGAATTACTGCAGCGTCCCCGGAACCACCCTCCACGACAAAGAATACACTCCTTAGAACATCAGAAGATCCTTCTAGAGGAGATCGCCATTCTGCTAGAAAAGGACGCGATAGAACTCGTCCCAGGACACCAGGTAAACAAGGGTATCTATTCAACTTACTTCCTTGTGCCAAAGAAAGATTTGACAATGCGCCCAGTATTGGACTTACGGCCTGCCAACAAGTATGTCAAGCCCCAAAAATTCCGTATGACCACGCTACAAGAGGTAATCCCCCTCCTAAAAAAGGGGGATTACATGGCAACCTTGGATATGAAAGATGCTTATTTTCATATTTCCATGCTCCCAGCGCACAGAAAGTACTTGCGCTTCAAGGTGGACAGTCGCCACTACCAATTCAAGGTACTGCCCTTCGGGATAGCTTCAGCACCAAGGGTATTCACCAAGGTACTGGCGGTGGCAGCTGCACACCTACGCAGGGAGGCAATCCCAGTGTACCCTTATCTGGACGACTGGCTCATAACGGGGGAAACCCCAAGAATTTGCAGGTCAAACATTCAGAGGACTATCGACCTCCTCCACGAATTAGGCTTCTCTATCAACGAGAAGAAGTCAAGTCTGGTGCCAAGCACCTCAAAACAGTTCCTAGGAGCAATCCTAGATACTCAGAAAGGGTTGACCTTCCCTTCGGAAGAGAGAATTCGGAATATACTACTGCAAATTCCACATTATCAGTCAGGTCAACAAATAACGGTACGCAAAGCAATGCGGTTACTGGGCATGATGGCGTCATGCATTTACCTGGTCCCCCACGCGCGTCTGCGCATGCGTCCCATGCAGGAATGGTTGGCGAAACAGTGGTCTCAGGCAAGTGGTCAGTGGGACGATCTAGTGGTCGTTTCGCCAACACTCGTACAGAGCTTACACTGGTGGACAAGAGAATCTCGCAAGGGGAAAACCCTTTTAAGATCCCGAAGTACAAGCAGTGGTGAATACAGATGCATGCCTAACTGGGTGGGGAGCTCACCATCTCCACCACACAGCTCAGGGTCTCTGGTCTCACTCAGTAGCCAAGAACCACATCAACCTGCTAGAGCTTCTGGCAGTATTCCGAGCGCTTCGGGCGTTCAAGCCCCATCTGCTAAACTTGTCGGTGCAGATCCAGACGGACAGCACGACAGCCATGTTCTATCTGAACAAACAAGGAGGGACTCGTTCGCCAAATCTGTCCAAGCTTGCCCAGAAAATCTGGATATGGGCACTCAGACGGAACATCTTCCTGTCATCACAACATGTTCCAGGGGAGCTCAATTCCCTAGCGGATGCCCTAAGCAGAGACTCCCTCCCAAAAGAACACGAATGGGTCCTTCACAGAGATATCGTAGAAAATCTCTTCTCTCAGTGGGGTTTCCCCACTATAGACCTATTCGCCACAAGCGAAAACAAACAATGCCCAGGATTTGCATCCAGGTTCCCCCAGCCAGACTCCCAGGGGAACGCCCTGTGGATGAACTGGTCAGGGATGTTTGCGTACGCTTTTCCACCAACCCCTCATCAGAAAGGTGGTGTACAAGATGAACAAGGAATCAATGACGCTCATCCTAGTTGCTCCCATGTGGGCGAGACAACCATGGTTTCCACACCTACGCAGGATGGCGCTGTGCGAGCCCATCAAACTCCCAGCCTGGTACAACCTACTGTCCCAGCAACAAGGTCTAACAGTGCACCAGGAACCCAACTCAATGAACCTAGCAGCATGGCTCCTGAGGTCATAGAGTTTGGCCATCTCAATTTACCACAGAGGTGTATGGACATCCTAAAAGAATCCAGGAAACCAAACACAAGGCACTGTTACTTTGACAAGTGGAAAAGATTCGTTATTTGGTGCCAGAATAAACAAATCAACCCTGTCGATTGCACTCCTTCCAACGTGGTAACATACATGCTCCACCTGCTGGATGCAGGGTTGGTTTTTAACTCTCTGAAAGTACACCTGGCAGCCCTCTCGGCTTACACCACATCCCATAACAAGGTATCGTGGTGGAAAGTACCAGTAGTTAAAGCCTTTATGGAAGGAGTAAAGAGACTTCACCCTCCTATTTCGAACCCACCGCCAGGATGGGACCTCAATGTGGTGCTAGCTAAGCTCATGGGGCCCCCTTTCGAACCCATGCATAAAAGTAGTCTCAAACACCTGACTTACAAAACTGCCTTCTTAGTAGCCATTACCTCCATAAGAAGGGTCAGTGAAATTCAGGCTCTGTCAGTGCAAGATCCTTTCTTTATTATCCACAAAGACAAACTGGTTTTACGCACACACCCTAGGTTCTCACCTAAAGTTATATCTAAATTCCATGTAAACCAGTCCATCGAGCTTCCGGCTTTCTTCCAGAACCCGCAAAGCTCGGCTGAGGTGAAACTACACACCCTTGATGTGCGTAGGGCGGTCCTCTACTATGTAAATAAGACCAGACCGCTAAGAAAAACAGATCAACTGTTTGTCTCCGTAGCTACAGGCAGAGAGGGGGATCGCGTCTCTAAAGGCGCGATCTCGAAGTGGATTATCAACTGTATACAGCTGTGTTACTCTCTTTCTGAAAGAACTCTGCCTTTTACGCCAAGGGCCCATTCTCTGGCTTTCATTGCAAATGTTCCCCTCAACACCATTTGCAAAGCAGCTACTTGGAGCTCCATTCACACTTTTACTCAGCATTACTGCATTGACACTCATTCCAAGACAGATACACAAGTGGGACAAGCGGTTCTAAGACACCTGTTTGCTCATGACCCTTCTCACATCCCACCTCCTTCTTCGGGTACTGCTCGCTAATCTATGCACAGCATGTGATCTAAGCAGATTCCACAAGCCTCAGAAGGGATACATTACTCACCGTAATCGTATTTCTGATGCTTGTATCTGCTTAGATTCACATGCGACCCACCCTTCCTCCCCTCCGAGAGAAGGCGCATGATTGCTTGTAGTCTTACCTTTCTGTCTATCTGCTTGGATTATCTGTACTCACGCTACTCCTCATGCTTCCTCATGTCAGAAAAAATACAATCTGAGGATCCCAGACGCGTGAGGGATCTTGTGTACAGTGGACGTCACACTAGGGATAGTATTACTGGCACGCCTGTGTCGACGCCCATTTTCGAGTTTCGAAAAACAAACTGTAATACTCCGCAGCTTCCACTAGATGTCGGCCTATGCACAGCATGTGAATCTAAGCAGATACAAGCATCAGAAATACGATTACGGTGAGTAATGTATCATATATATATATATATATATTTCTGAGGCTTGTGGAATCTGCTTAGATCACATGCTGTGCATAGGCCGACATCTAGTGGAAGCTGCGGAGTATTACAGTTTGTTTTTCGAAAGTCGAAAATGGGCGTCGACACAGGCGTGCCAGTAATACTATCCCTAGTGTGACGTCCACTGTACCCAAGATCCCTCACGCGTGTAGGATCCTCAGATTGTTTTTTTCCGCCATACTGGTCGGAAGCATCTTGCGGAGTTCCCTGGCCTTAGCCATACTTTTGCTGTTATTATAATTTTAATTCTTATTCATTCCCTTCCCCACCCCAACGTCGACCCTCAACCTCGACGACGGCTGTAGAAGTCATCGACCGTCGACTGCTGCACGACGGATCTGGGCCTCGGTAGGCCGCTGGCCTCGGCCCGGGCCTAGTAGGCCGCTGGCCTCGGCCCTTACAAGTAGGGAGAGTGGGGGGTGGTACATACTCTTCACTCTTGATATATAGTTACATTTATATATATTCCTACACTTAGCAGCCCGCTGCCTTAAGGTGCGTATGGAGGGTACCCCTTTTCAATTCTGCCCCAAGTGCAATCGCAAATACCCTTGGGTCGACAGGCACGCCACGTGCAATCTCTGCTTGCCGAGGGATCACCCCGAAGCGAACTGCAGAGCGTGTAGTAGGTTTAAACCTAAGACACTTAAGGACCGTTCGACAAAGCGTTGGGCCCACCACGCCAGGCAGGAGGCCATGGCAGCGGAGGGCGCCTTCAGCGATGGCAGCGACGCCGTACTTTCGGACGGCGAGGGCATTACGGCGTCGAAAGACAGCCGACGAGCGCAGGTCCCCGACCTCGGAAGGTCGTCCGGCAAGGCGGCTATGGGGAAGACCCCCGGCGACGCAAGCGCTACACACCTAACACACACTAAACACACTAAGACCAACCGGACCTCGACGACGTCGACTTCCCGGAAAGAGGCACAAAAAGAACGGTCCGACTCGGTGTCCTCTGGGCGCTCTCGATCGAGATCGCCTCACGACGCAAGGCAATCATCCACTCTTGCCAAGAGTGCCTCGCTACACACACTAACGGAAGTTCGATCGTCGGGAGACGAAGACGACTTCCACCCCCAGGCCGCGCTCCAAGATACCCCGAAGCACACAGATACCTTTCCAGACCCTCGACGCCAGGCGTCGAAAGTCTCTGGGGCCCCCAAGGGACAGGGAAAACATTTTTCCACGCACGGAGAAGGGGGGAAACAGCGGAAAGCACAGCCTTCCACCCCTGTAAAGCCTAAGCAGACAAGCAAACACAAGTCTACCCTTGAAAATAAATCACCTGCTAAAGTAATACCCTGTTCCAGGGAATGGTCCAGTGAAGACATAGACAGGGTTATGTCTAGGATGTCTTCCTTGGCTGATTTTTATGATAAGAACCCAGAACACTTTCTTTCATATAACCCTCAAGGGGCCACACCCTCAGGCTCCTCCGATCCTATCCCGCTAAGTAAAAAGCCCCGGGTCGAAAGACCTGAACCCTTCAAGGTTCAGCCTTACTCCACTCCATATTCTACTCCACTCCCCAGTTATCAGGGACAAGTTTTCCCTGAAGAGGACCAGGAGTTTGCAATTATGGAAGAACAAACCGGGACAGATTACTATGCAGAGGATGAGGACCTGGAGGAGGGAGAAGATGAGCAGGAAATTTACAGAGTAGATTCCCCAGTACAAAGCGAAGCCCCAGTTACTGACTCTCCAGTTGATAACCAGCCCCTCCTTAACGAGGTTCTCGCTCGAGCAGCGGAACACTTCCACATCGACACCCACGGTGTACAGGAGGAAAGGGACTTCGCGGAGGAGTTTGTAGGAGAGAGAAGACCGGTCGCTCAGACCATCCCTATCCTCAAATCCATCCAACGAAGAATAGATCCTTCCCTGGTGAATCCTAACCTCACCAGAGCTGTCAACCCCAGAATTGAAAAGATTTTCCGGGCAGCCCAGTCTGACCCTCTGTATATAAAGGGACATCTTAAACCAGATTCCCTAGTGGTGACCAACACTAGAAAGAGGGCTGGCACGCCCTTATCTTCATCAGAAGCTCCTCCCGACAAGGAGAGCAAAAAACTTTACGGGTTTGGCAGAAAGGTAGCCTCAACGTCCGCCTACCAAGCAAGGATTGCGAATTCCACCACCCTGTTGGCTAGTTACAATTGCCATCAATGGGAAGAAGTCGCGGCGCTCATTGCCTCTGCTCCAGAACCGTTAAAGGGCCAGCTGGCTCGGATCTCGGCAGAGGGGAGAGCCGTGTCTGGTTGCATTTTAAAAGCAACTTTCGACGCCGCTGACAACGCAGGGAGATTGATAGCAGAAGGTACTGTTATCAAGAGACATGCGTGGTTACGGCAGTCGGGATTCAAGACAGAAACCCAGGCTTCTTTAATAGACAAGCCAGTGGAACCCGACCTATTGTTTGGGAAAGCGGTCGAAGACGCACTTAAAAATGCCAAAGATGAATATGAGACTCTCAAATCCCTTGGCCAGCTTACCAACAAACCCCCTAACCAGAGGGGGAACAATAATTTTCGTCGCCCACGCGGCCAAAATTCACAAAGAGGCAACTATGCCCAGGGACAAGGTACACAATGGAATAACAACCAGCAGTCTACCCAGAGTTACGGCAGGGGTAACAAGAGAGGTCGTGGAAGAGGCAGAGGCAGCCCCAACAAGGGCGGTGGCACGCCTCCACCAAAACAGTGACGCTCAGTTCAGGGTCCCTTGCCACGCAACCCCAGTAGGGGGACGCATTTCCACCTTCACCCAGGCTTGGGAAGGGATCACCTCAGACAGATGGGTGCTGTCAACAGTATCCGCAGGATATTGTATAGAACTACTGCAGCGTCCCCGGAATCATCCTCCACGCCAAAGAGTGCACTCCCTAGAGCATCAAAGGATCCTTCTCGAGGAGATCGCCATTCTGCTAGAAAAGGACGCGATAGAACTCGTCCCAGGACACCAGGTAAACAAGGGTATCTATTCAACTTACTTCCTTGTGCCAAAGAAAGATTTGACAATGCGCCCAGTATTGGACTTACGGCCTGCCAACAAATATGTCAAGCCCCAAAAATTCCGTATGACCACGCTACAAGAGGTAATCCCCCTCCTAAAAAAGGGGGATTACATGGCAACCTTGGATATGAAAGATGCTTATTTTCATATTTCCATGCTCCCAGCGCACAAAAAGTACTTGCGCTTCAAGGTGGACAGTCGCCACTACCAATTCAAGGTACTGCCCTTCGGGATAGCTTCAGCACCAAGGGTATTCACCAAGGTACTGGCGGTGGCGGCTGCACACCTACGCAGGGAAGCAATCCCGGTGTACCCTTATCTGGACGACTGGCTCATAACGGGGGAAACCCCAGGAATTTGCAGGTCAAACATTCAGAGGACTATCGACCTCCTCCACGAATTAGGCTTCTCCATCAACGAGAAAAAGTCAAGTCTGGTGCCAAGCACCTCAAAACAGTTTCTAGGAGCTATCCTAGATACTCAGAAAGGATTGACCTTCCCTTCGGAAGAGAGAATTCGGAATATACTTCTGCAAATTCCGCATTATCAGTCAGGTCAACAGATAACAGTACGCAAAGCTATGCGGTTACTGGGCATGATGGCGTCATGCATTTACCTGGTCCCCCACGCGCGTCTGCGCATGCGTCCCATGCAAGAATGGTTGGCGAAACAGTGGTCTCAGGCAAGTGGTCATTGGGACGATCTAGTGGTCGTTTCGCCAACACTCGTACAGAGCCTACACTGGTGGACAAGAGAGAATCTCGCAAAGGGGAAACCCTTTTACGATCCCGAAGTACAAGCCGTGGTGACTACAGATGCATGCCTGACTGGGTGGGGAGCTCACCATCTCCACCACACAGCTCAGGGTCTCTGGTCTCACTCAGTAGCCAAGAACCACATCAATCTGCTAGAGCTTCTGGCAGTATTCCGAGCGCTAAGGGCGTTCGAGCCCCATCTACTGAACTTGTCGGTGCAGATCAGGACGGACAGCACGACAGCCATGTTCTATCTGAACAAGCAAGGGGGGACTCGTTCGCCAAATCTGTCCAAGCTTGCCCAGAAAATATGGATATGGGCACTCAGACGGAACATCTTCCTGTCATCGCAACATGTTCCAGGGGAGCTCAATTCCCTAGCGGATGCTCTAAGCAGAAACTCCCTCCCAGAAGAACACGAATGGGTCCTTCACAGAGACGTAGTAGAAGATCTCTTCTCTCAGTGGGGTTTCCCCACTATAGACCTATTCGCCACAAGCGAAAACAAACAATGCCCAGGATTTGCATCCAGGTTCCCCCAGCCGGACTCCCAAGGGAATGCCCTGTGGATGAACTGGTCAGGGATGTTTGCGTACGCTTTTCCACCAACTCCTCTCATCAGGAAGGTGGTGTACAAGATGAACAAGGAATCTATGACGCTCATCCTAGTTGCTCCCATGTGGGCGAGACAACCATGGTTTCCACACCTACGCAGGATGGCGGTGTGCGAACCCATCAGACTCCCAGCCTGGTACAACCTACTGTCCCAGCAACAGGGTCAAACAGTGCATCAGGAACCCAACGCTATGAACCTAGCAGCATGGCTCCTGAAGTCATAGAGTTTGGACATCTCAAATTACCACAGAGGTGTATGGACATTCTAAAGGAGTCCAGGAAACCAAATACAAGGCACTGTTACTTTGATAAGTGGAAAAGATTCGTTATCTGGTGCCAGAATAAACAAATCAACCCGGTTGATTGCACTCCTTCCAACGTTGTGACATACATGCTCCACCTGCTGGATGCAGGGTTGGTTTTTAACTCGCTGAAAGTACACCTGGCAGCCCTCTCGGCTTACACCACATCCCATAACAAGGTCTCGTGGTGGAAAGTACCAGTGGTTAAAGCCTTCATGGAAGGAGTAAAGAGACTTCACCCTCCTATTTCGAACCCACCGCCAGGATGGGACCTCAACGTGGTGCTAGCTAAGCTCATGGGACCCCCATTCGAACCCATGCATAAAAGTAGTCTCAAACACCTGACTTATAAAACGGCCTTCTTAGTAGCCATTACCTCCATAAGAAGGGTCAGTGAAATTCAGGCTCTGTCAGTGCAGGATCCTTTCTTTACTATCCACAAGGACAAACTGGTTTTACGCACACACCCTAGGTTCTCACCTAAATTCATATCCAAGTTCCATGTAAACCAGTCCATCGAGCTTCCGGCTTTCTTCCAGAACCCGCAAAGCTCGGCTGAGGTGAAACTACACACCCTAGATGTGCGTAGGGCGGTCCTATACTATGTAAATAAAACCAGACCGCTAAGGAAAACAGATCAACTGTTTGTCTCCGTAGCTACAGGCAGAGAGGGGGATCGCGTCTCTAAGGGCGCTATCTCGAAGTGGATTATCAACTGTATACAGCTGTGTTACTCTCTTTCTGACAAGACTCTGCCTTTTACGCCAAGGGCCCACTCTACTAGAGGCATTGGTGCCACTCTGGCTTTCATTGCAAATGTTCCCCTCGACACCATTTGCAAAGCGGCTACTTGGAGCTCTATTCACACTTTTACTCAGCATTACTGCATTGACACTCATTCCAAGACAGATACACAAGTGGGACAAGCGGTTCTAAGACACCTGTTTGCTCATGACCCTTCTCACATCCCACCTCCTTCTTCTGGTACTGCTCGCTAATCTATGCACAGCATGTGATCTAAGCAGATTCCACAAGCCTCAGAAGGGATACATTACTCACCGTAATCGTATTTCTGATGCTTGTATCTGCTTAGATTCACATGCGACCCACCCTTCCTCCCCTCCGAGAGAAGGCGCATGATTGCTTGTTGTCTTACCTTTTCTGTCTATCTGCTTGGATTATCTGTACTCACGCTACTCCTCATGCTTCCTCATGTCAGAAAAAATACAATCTGAGGATCCTACACGCGTGAGGGATCTTGGGTACAGTGGACGTCACACTAGGGATAGTATTACTGGCACGCCTGTGTCGACGCCCATTTTCGACTTTCGAAAAACAAACTGTAATACTCCGCAGCTTCCACTAGATGTCGGCCTATGCACAGCATGTGAATCTAAGCAGATACAAGCATCAGAAATACGATTACGGTGAGTAATGTATCCCATATATATATATATATATATATTCTCCTCCCAAAAAATTCAAAAAAATCCTTCTAAACCTCCAGGGAGACCTATAGTCACGTTATGCGGCTCACTCCTCGAAAATATGTCCAAATTTGTGGACAAAATACTCTGCACGTTTGTTTCCACACTACCCTCATATATCGGAGACACCACTGATTTCCTTTGTAAAATTGATGACTTACCATGGGAATCAACATATCTGCTAGCCACCATGGATGTGGTGTCACTATATACATCTATTCAACATGAGGACGGCATAAAGGCCTGCGAAAACCTTTTGAAAACGCGCTCCCTCCACTACCGCGACCATTCTACTATGATTCTTGAAATGGTAAGACTCTGTTTAGAGAATGTTTTTCTCTTCAATGATGAATTTAATGGGCACCATATTTGCGCCGTCATTTGCGAATCTCATGATGGGTGGTATGGGCCGAAGAAAATGAGACCTTCACAGACAGAATACTTTTGTGGCTACGCTACATAGACGATTTATTCATAGTGTGGAATGGCACAGCTCAATCCTGGCGGGAGTTTGGCAAACTCTTGAATGTCAATAAATGTAACGCTCACCTGATATCCATGGGGACGCCCCTCAGCCGGTCCGGACTTCCGACCACTTCGAACCCTTCCCTGGACTTGCTCAACCAAGCACTGGGCCTGAAACACAGTATTATCAGAGGTCAAATCCCTATTGGTCTTGCTTGTCTGGCCCCCCTTTTCTTCCCTGGGTCCCAACCTTCCCCCGGACCTCTCCTCACCTTGTTTTTTGATGTGGGGCGCTCTCTGTCCTGCCTTCGATGCAGGGGTGCGTTGGGTGATGCGGGCTGGAGGGTGCCTAGTTGCTTCACGGGCCCGGCAGACGGGGCTTGCCGGCTTCAGACCGACCGGTAATTGGAATGAGTCTTACAAAAGTTCTGATGGCTCTAGTCCCTTTAATACTGTGTCTTTCTTTCCTTAGGTGATGAAGGTCTTGAGGATGGTGATGCGCTGCTTGAGTAAGTAGGAATGCGGCGTGTGATGCTTATTGGCTTCCTTGGCACGAACTAATGTTCGTCTTTTCTGTGTCCTTTTAGGTGCCGCAGTAACCCAGCATGGAAGCGAGCTGAGGAGATGAGCTGCAGTGAGAAAGCGTGATGTGCGGCGCCTCTTAAATGTTTTGCGCTAACCTGATGTGTCTTTTCCCCTTTTTCAGATCGGCGGGATGCTGCGGAGCAGAAGTTGTCCGATCGACGGGAGTTCAGGTAATGATTAAACTCTATTTGCAAATTCGAGAGAGCTAAGTATTGCAGAATGCTTACTAACGTCTTTTCTTCTATTCTTCTCCCCTTTGGTAGGGCGCGGCGTTCCGAGATGGAGATGACTCTGCCGTAGGAATCCGCAAGACTGGGAAGAGCTGAACAGAAGTTGGATGCTCTTCGAGGTGAGTATTGGCAATGAAGTTCTTATTCTTGCAGGTGCGCTGGCGCTGAAGAAAGAAGTGGGCCTCTTCAGGAGATCCGAGCACGGTGAGTGTCACGCTGCAGGTGCAGAGAAATGCAAAGCATGTTTCTCAGGCCGGGTGTGGTTTAAATATTCTAGGTATCCCAGGTATCCCTGGGCTGAGCCACACCCGAAAGACTAGACCACTCATCCAGTTCAAGGAACTGAATTACATGGGGGCATCCATTGTCCCATACTACATTGCAAGTGCAATACTAAGTGGATCTCAGGACTGTGTGAGCTTGGTGCCAAAGGCGCCAAGTCTGAGTCCAAGTAGGTGTCTGGGGAGATGGAGAGGCCCTTAGGGGCCGACTAGGTGGCCGCGACCTGGCTCCAGCCTGATATGCCGGGGGGCTGGGGGCAGGAATCGTGACAATAAATTGAATTTACAATTTACGGAACAACATAGTGAACATTCAGTCGTCTTTCTCGATGTGAAAGTCAAAATTGTAGATCAAAAAATTGGGTGTGAACTTAATAGGAAAACAGGAGCGAACATCCCCCTCCATGCAAATAGCGCACATCCTAAAAGCCTTTTGTGGAGCATCCCTTATAGCGAATGTATTCGCATCAGAAGGAATTGCAGTGATGTAAAAGATTTAGTAAGCCAAACCACGGCCCATAATTTCCTACAACAGAAATACCCAATAAAAGTGATTGAAAGATCTTACTTGAAAGTTCGGGATATGAATAGACCAGACTTATTGCTGACATCCAAATATGATTCTCGGGACACTACGGAAGAAAACACTACCAGATTGATACTAACTTTTGGAAGCCATTCTTCTACCATACGAAATATTATTACTAAGTATTGGAAAGTTTTGAAAGTGGACAAAGATTTAGGCAGTATACTAAAAGAACGGCCAGATCTAACTTTTCGTAAAAGCCTGTCCATAAACGACTTAGTAGTTCAAAGTTATATGGCTTCAGAAAGTGTATCCAAAGGTAGCAATTGGCTCTCAGGGGGACGAAATGGCTTTTTTAAGTGCTGCAAATGCAAAGCGTGTAAATATGCGTCGAATTGCAGTAGTTATATTCATCCCATCCTGCTGACATCAATACAAATTCAAGGCAGAATTACTTGCAAGTCCGAATTTGTTGTATACGTCCTGAAGTGCTCATGACTTAAATGGTATGTTGGCAGTACTAAATGTAAATTAAAAATACGCACTCTACAAACATATCGGAGCTATTGTCAACAAGGACCATACATATCCCATGGCAAAACACTTTACAGAGTTCCATGATGGAGACCCAAGCACTTTAACAATTTTTGGTGTCCACAAAGTCGCCACAGGCCCATGAGGAGGCGATAACGAGAAATTGCTGCGACAAGAGGAAACAAAGTACATAATTGACTTTGAGAGCAAAAATCTGACTGGCCACAATGTGGATGAGGAGTTATACACTTTTTTGGGAATGTAGATTATGCAAATTGGTTATTTTACTCCCCCCCCCCCCCGTTTTTCTCCTCGTACTATCACCTTTTTCAGCCGAGTTTCCTTTATGTAATATCAAACGGGTGCCTTTTTTTTTTTTAGATACAATTGACTAATGAATCTTTTCTATTGGCTGCTTCTTTCCCTTTATTTGTTCTTGACCTCTTGCCCTGTCTTCCTTTTTTTGTTTTTGGTGACGGATTATAAGTCAATTTTTAATTTTTCATTTGTTTGATGACACACATGCATGTAGGTACAGATAATCTAGATTGAATTTTAGATGCACTAACTTACTGCTATACCGGCCAATGATTCTTAGAAGTGAGGACAATCTCATTGCCACCATATGCCAATGTTTATAGACTATTGAAGAGTCATACTGTCGGTGCTAAAGAACTGATTTGTGGCCTTGTTTTTTAGATGACGTCATCTATGTACATGCATTGATTATTTTTTGTTATATTTGATCATCGTATAACTGTCTGAACACCCTGTTAAGAATTAAGGACTGACCGTTCGCATGACAGTTACGAATTTTTATAGGTTTTTCATGAGTATTCAAAAGGTAATTCTACTCTAAAACATGCCATATATATTTTATGCTGAGCACCTTTTTAACAACATAGAGGCACTTTGCCTGCACCCAACATTTAAATCTTTTATTGTTGAATACCCCTAATGGCGGACTAGTGACACTTAATAACCATCAGGGTCATGTCGATTAGCTATAAATGGTATGAATGTGCAGTTTGTGTAAAACATATGAAGTATAGAGATATTGGTCTTAACGGGTCAAAAGGCACTTGCACTTTAATCAATGACGGAGATATTATGTTCCGTCATTAAACCATGCTGCTTCTCTTTTGCACTATGCACTATTGAAGGATTTTATCAATATCTTACTACATAATGCCATGCCACTATAAAGAATTTCTATGCTCATGATTTTAGGTCTCATATATGGGTAAAGTCCTGTTTACGGTCTTACATATATCAACATGATAACATGCGAATATGGTCTCGGCATATAAAGCCTTATCAAACTCGAAAAAGGTGCTGGCAGAACAGTGTCTTTTCACTGAGACCTGTATGTATTTGGCGTGCAGATATAGTAACAGGGTAATGTGTAAATAACGAAATGACAGTGTTTGATATTATATGACTTTTGCATCACTTTGAAGGTAATGGTGGCAGTATCAAATCCCGTTTTGTAAATTGTAACATTGTTCATATCCTAAGTATTTAGATTTTATATATTGAACACTTACCTGTTTTATTTACAAATACTGGAACAAATCCCACTTCTGAGGATATTGTAATACACTTGCGATTTGCAAGCAATATTTGCCCTTTCCAAAATGGCTGCCAGTAAAAACAGCAGTTTTGTAAGTCACGTCTTCAATGTTTGTTGTTGTGTCATGGGTTAAATGAGCTCCCACTACAGGACGGAGTTACTCTGAGCAAGCCACAGGAGTGTGGCAAAACGCGTCAGTTAGCCTCTCATGCTACTGGGAAGCCTTTTTAAACTGATAATTACTTAATAAAGTTTTACATCTGATGCAACGTTTGTGGAGCAGTTCTTTGCCGTTGGTTCCCAACAATTGAAGTCTTCTTTGGGCAATTTTATGCTGGATTCGAGCGGATTCCAAAACCAGATGGGAGTGCAGCTTTCAAGAAATTAAGACTTGCCAGTCTTTTTTGCTTTGCTTAAATCTATATCTATCTATCTATCTATCTATCTATCTATCTATCTATCTATCTATCTATCTATCTATCTATCTATCATGTAATGTAAGTGGGTAATCCCATTTTTCCTGGTTACCTCGACTTCTTTAAAGAAGAGGCGTGTCCTTGACCCAAAACAAAAATCCCTAAACTGCTACATCCCACAATCAGGCCTTTAAGTGAAGGGGGGGGGGGCGGTCTGAAGAGTCAACATTCCTTCTCATCCCCATTTTTCTGTCCACCTTCCCCAATACAGGCCTTAAAGTGTTTTTTCCAACCCCCTTCACTTAAAATGTCCCCACTTCCTAGAACTGGGCTTTGAATAGAAGGTTGCTGCATGTAATTGATGCTTGGGTTTTTGGAGCAGCGGGAGAGAAGTACTTTTCAAAAGTGAGACCTCATATTTCGAAGCTACATCTTGGGTGAAATAATAATTGCCATATGCATTTGTACACATCTGTAAACCAAACTGCTATCCTTTATAGGCGCCCAAGAACATCGAAATTGCACAGCACTCCTTATGTACATTGATTTTGTCCATTGACCAGTGTTCATTATTTCTTAAATTGAAATCCGCCTAAAGTATTGTGATTTGTGTTCTCCAAATCAAATTGTGTGATTTATTTATGTAACAAGACGTTTAATTATGAGCCACAGAGAAGGTGGCGTGTGTAGTTTTAGTGCACTCTCCATTACCTATAATTCAAATAAATGTAAATATTTTTTCTGTACACCGGCCTGGTTCTTTGCTCATTGGTGGCAGAGGGGGAGGGATCCAAGTGGCATGATACGAGTCTGAAATCGGGCTGAACACAGAATTCATTAAAACAGTTGGTTGTGTGACATCTCAATTGGGGAGGGAAGGAACTCCCCATGTTGAGGGTGTCCTATCAATAAACCGTACAACAAGATGAAATTGTCTGTGTACTTGTAAAAATGTTCAACTCCTTTTTTTTTTGCCCTCTTGACCGTTATCTTGTCTGTCCCAGTTTGTTGCAAGCGGGAACTTGGACCCCGGCTGGAGTTTACTTTGTGCCATTATGCTTCCGGGAACGCCTCGGGGATGTTTCATCATTCTAATGCCCTTTCCTGAGAAACGTTTGTCTATTTTTATTTAGGTGAGACTGGGGGAGATGTTGCTTCTTGCTGCAACCTCTGTCTTTCTATGTTGGTTCAGACGTTTTCTGGGGGGGGGGGGGATTGATTTCCCTTTACCACAGAATCTTAGTGAGCTACAGCCCTCTTCTGCTTCGGCATTAAGCATCTGGTCTTTCACAAGAGAGCAACGTTTTGAATGAGCCCTCCAATTGTTCTGAAGTAATCATGACCTGATCTAAGGAGATTTCTCTTCAGACCGCATGCAAGCTTTTCTCAAGTTGCCTTGCTTAGCAGCCACATGCTGCTGACTCTTCACCTGGCAGATGCAGTGCTTCGGGGGCCGTATGGGTTTATTTATTTTTATTTTTTTGTGAGTCTAAAATACTCCTGTCTATATTTTTGTCATGGCAGTCAGACATGTTTGTAGGAGTCCCATTTCCTAAGCAGGGAGTACAGGGAGATGTTCAAGGTGAAAAAAAAACTGCCACGCATAACTGAGGCTGCATAGCTGGGGTCTACACAGTGGGAAGATGCTAGTTTTAAACGGAAGATTAAGGTGGTCTTCCTGGACCATTACTTTTCTTTGTTTAATTGGGCTTTTTTCCCCAGGTAATGTCTAATCATGGTTTCGTTGCAGCATATCGTGTGCTGTGTAGATTCTTGCTTTACGTGGTTTTTGGTTCTTTTACTTTGAGATCTCACGCCACTTGCATCATTCGTTGCTTTCGATATTAGAAGACTGTCCCTTCACTGCTCTCAAGTGGAATTCTTTCAGAGCGGAGCCCGAGGTTTCATATTATGGCAATTCACCCCTTCCAAGAATAAGTAGGGGGAAAAAAACACCTGGCCGACCTGAGCAGATGGACAATAAATGGCTGATTTGGATCATTTGCATTTCATGTCCGTCATAGTTGAAGCATTGTTTCACTTTCTGGCTGTGGTCGCAATTTGGGTGTGTTTCCAACAACGTGTGCATTTGTGGTTAACAGTTACAGGAGAGCTCTTCTGTTTATTTAATCATTTATTTTTATTTTTTAAGTGCTGACTTAAATTGTTCTTATTTTACACAGATGTAAGAAACTTTAAGAATCGCTAATTCCTGTGGTTTCAATCATTTAGTCCTAACGGGTAGATTACCCCAACCAATGTAAAGTACACTTGAGTATTTAAAATAGATGGAATCGAACATGTCTTGCAGATTTCATGTTTTTTTTCTTCTTTTTTTTTTCCTAAATACAAAGCGATTGAAGCTGTGATACCTGCTTAAAGAAATCGGCAACAAACTAGTTAATAGGTTAAGCCCTCCAACTTTGCATACTCTGTCTTGATCGTTGAACCATTCAGTACTCATTACTGAGATACGAGCAATAAGTCAAGAACTAACCGGATCTGGGTTGCCCGGTTTAAATCTGCAAGTTTGTCTGCAGGATACTGTTACCAAGTGTCCTTTTCCACGGGTCCCTTTTTGTGCTATTGGGGCCATACGCCTGATGCAAGCCCTCTGATATTGGACTCTGCCATGAAAAATGCAAAGGGTCACTTTTTCGAATGTTTTCTGCTTGTGTTTCAAGATATCAAAACAAAGCTGGAGGATTTGGAGACCTAGTGGGGCGTGAATAACAGGCTATCTGTGACAAAATGGAAAGCAGGTTTTGGCTCTTATCTATCTTAGGGGAATGCCATTCATTCCTTTTGCGGAGCAGGTAAACTGAATTCACCTGAATGGAGAAAACTAGTGCCTGTCCAGTATATGTTCTGAACCTCAAGCCCAGTTATCTTCTTTGAAGAATCATGTCCCTTTTGCAATGGTGCATAGAGAGAGTAGGTATGGTGCGATATGGCTTTGAGGACAGAAGGGTTTGCATGGTCCGCTTAGTGAACCGGAGTATGTTGAGGCCAACCTGCATTTACTTCCTTTAGAACGGAGGAAATCTGGTATGTTTCAGCAGAATCTACCCCACAAGAGTAGGGATTGGCCATAACATTTGGTAAATGTGTCACATGTATTGTTAATTAGTTTGCTGTGCAGATCTTAACCAGGAGTAAATATATAATATTTTGACGTGACTAATGATCCTTAAGATTTGGCTGGCAAATGTGCTATTCGATATTTGTAAAGTGCAGTGTTACACCTTGCCCTGCAAATGTGGCCTCTTGAAGCTACATTAGTCGAACGCACAGCCTCCAGCAGAGATGCCCGTGTGCTGTAACATATCCATGAATAAGATACCTTCGCTCCAAGATTGGAGGCTGGTCTTTGACTTTTACAAGAGTCTACTGTTAAGGCATCCTCAGTACAAGGGTAGTGAGTGAAGACTGTTCTATTGACCCTTTGTATCGAGTCACAAAATGATTATAAAAATGTGCAGTTACGGATTGCTTAAGCTGTGGATGGGAATAGTGCAGTGTATTGGGGTGAGGGTTTGTTGGTTTGGGTCTGAGAAGCAGTTCACTTGCACATGTAAAGTGAAGTCCACAGTAGCACTGTGTTGCATGCTCTTCAGAAGAGAAAACATTACAAAAAGGTACATATTCGTAATGAGAAAAGTGGATTTCTCATGTATGCGTTAACCTGAGAAGATCGACAATAGCATTTTGATTTTCGTGCTTTCTTTTTGCCAAAGGGGTAGAGCATCTCCTCCATGATGTTACATGTATCCAACGCATACACAGTGTTGATCTTTGGTTATTCTAGATCACAAACTTCACTTACCAAAAAAAAAGAAACCAACATGTTTTTGGGTTGTTTCTGAAACCAGAACTTAATTTCCTATTCAAATTGGACCCAGTTATGCTGCGATCTAAATTAGGAGAATCTGGCCACCTCTCCCAGCTGGGAACTAGCTATCGAATCTGACTGCCAAAGGATAGCCAAGTAGTTCACTTTATCCGAATAGATGGCTGGCAGTCTGTCTAGCATCGTGGGAGTTGGGGGATGGCCAGAAAAGTCCGAGAGCTGCTGTGTGCTCCTTTTGACTACAGCTTTGATTGGTTCAATTGGAGACCATTGTGGAGCATCCAGGTGCTTACTTCATGAGATTGCTCGCCGTGAATTGGAAGCAAGGAAAGACGAACGCTCCATCGTGACTGACTCTTGGATGTGTCAGAACCGTGTGGGCTTTTACTCCCTGGATACTGTTAACATACGTGGGCCGGGAGGCGAGCCATTGAAGTTACCGCTATAACCCCAGCGGCAAACGATTCACACGCTTGGTGAATTGAACACAAGGTCTAATTACTCTAAGAGTGTCCTTGGCGACTGAATTTGAACTAATTGCGAGTCGTGTTACACAGGACTAATTAATCCAGACACCTGATGCACATCTCCATCTTAAGTGGCACCCAAGGCCTCAAGTCTGGTGCTTGATGTCCTTCCCCTGCTGGAGGAAAACTGAAGCTCACCACAGTAGCAGGAAATAGCTGCTTTGGTGCCCTGAAGTAGTCCACTTGAGTAATTTGGGAATCCACTAGAGCAGCAGGAATGAGCTGCTTGTCTCTGTGCTTTGTATAAGTCTATCCCCATGCAACATTTTTAGTGGGGTTTTGGCTTAGTACAGTTGAGTATTTTACGCCCTGAATACAATTTACCAGGACATCTGGCATTGAAAACTATTCCGCCTGTCGTATTGACAACCTTGGCACATATTGTTTTTAAGTGCATGCCCCTGATGAATTTCCCCTGACTGTGTGTATGGAATGCGTGAGGAATGAAACATGTTGGATTGAATCGGAGTGAAGGAGTGTGAGATTTAGTAGTCCATGTAGCCTCGTTATTATTTCATATTAGATAACCCAATTTTTTTTTTGTTTGGGCTTAGAAGCAGCTAGCTGATCTAGACACATTTGTTCACGTTATTGCTTCCTTAACCGTATATTTTTCTATGGTTTCTGTACACTTCTACTCCTGTTGTACTTAAATTTTCAATATTGTGGTCGGTTGTTTTTCTTCCCCTTTCTTTTTCTATGCCAATTCTTATGGACTGTGCCAAAGATTTGTATGAAAAATGAATCCTGCCACTTTGGCATTTTTATCATGAATTTTAATTATTGTTGAATGTCTAATAAAATTATTATGTGAATACTTCGGTAATTGTATGTTCTCGTGTATCCACTCCCCACTCTACAATCTCTGTAGTGGTTATCAACCAAATAGAGATATGGGAAATTGATCCCTTCCCCTTTTCGGTTTTCCCATAAGCAAGGTGGGATACCTTACCCTGTGACAACATACTGTTGACCAATTCTTTAGTTTATGAAATGTAGGTGTACCTAAAATTAGGGGGTAGTTTGGTCAAACAGTCTAAATCCCCCCCACCTCTTTTTTTGGTTTGGTTGCTCACTTCATTTAGACCTTGTAGAAAGACAGTGAAGGTGAACTCTAGGTCAAGAGACTGTCAGCTACATCTGTGTATCCTCAGTCAAGGAGCATTATCAAGTCCCAATTTTTTGAAAAAGGACATCAGAGGCTGAATATGAAGGTTAAATATAAGTTTTTGTTGGGACTATATGGGGGAGTCCTCACAATCGCCTCTATTTAACCTTCGGCTACACCTGTGTATCCTCAGAATACTCCCTTGTCCAGCCACCCCTATGGAGGGGTCTGGGGGGGGCGGGTCTGGCCTCCACAACAATCCAGAAATCCTTAAAGGTTTTCACGCATAGCACAATGATTGACTAGGCTGCATCCTTCACAGGCAGCTTTCCTACTGAAAGCCAGCTTAACCTGTTCCTTCAGGGTCACCTTCTTAACCCTTCTATAGAATTGGCTGTTTAGCCTGAGGAGTCCTTCAATGATGTTGTTTGAGCCCAATGATGCCAACACTGTGGGCTTGCAGCCAAAAAGATTCCCTCTTTGTTTCTCAGTGCTGTGAGTTGGCCTGACTACTTTAATCACTACACAGAACACACACCTAGTCTACTTTCTATGTAGGGCCAGCCATAACGGATTTACTTTATTCATTCTGCCCATCACAAATGCATCTCCACAGTGATTGATACAATAGCGCCAGTCACTACCAAACTAAGACGTGTTAATAAAAAATCTAACTTCTGGTTCAATGAAGAACTAGTCACCCTAAGAAGGAAAAAACGCTCTCTCGAACACGCCCATAGCAAAGACCCCTCCCCTGATTTGGCCAAAGCCTTCAAAGATGCTAATACTATCTAAAAAACAACCATCATTGCCCACAAAGCCAACGCCTACAATGCTCGCATCAGACTCTAAAGAGCTTTTCTCTATACTCGTAGAACTTGAAAACCCCTTAACTACTGATACACCCACCAATGTGAGTAAAGAATGGTGCACTACCATACAAGATGCACTGGCCTCCAAAATTGCTTTGTTGGAGAATAAAATCACCTCCAAAAGATATTATATTCGACACCATCTCCAAACTTAAAGCGTTCAATTGCAAAGGGGACTCTGTCCCAGCCAAAATAGTCAAAGCCTGTGCCTCTACCCTGAGCCCCACCATCACCAAATTTGTCAATGCTTCCTTCAACTCCAACATAGTTCCTACCAGCATCAAAGAAGCCTGGGTTACCCCGCTTCTAAATTTTTTTTTTAAAAAACCTAGACCCCACCATTCCTACTAATTATCGCCCCATAACTACGGTGCCATTTTTACTTAAAATCATTGCCAAATTAGCCTACAACCAAATCCAAACCCATTTGGAATCGAATCAGCTTCTTGGAACCAGACAATCAGGCTTTAGGCCTAACCACAGCACGGAAACAGCCCTTCTGGAACACAAAATTCAGATGGCTGCTATCAGAGACTCTGGGAAATTCTGCATCCTCCTGCTGTTGGACCTTTCTGCAGCATTTGACCTGGTGGACCATGATAAACTCTGCACCTCACTCGCTAGAGAGTTTAACTTCTCCAGGGAAGCCACTGCATGGGTGAAATCCTTCCTAACCGACCGTACCTCCAGAGTATCCATAGGGAAAGAAGAGGCCAACCCCATCCCAGTCCCCATAGGAGTGCCCCAAGGCTCTTGTCTCTCCCCTACACTGTACAACACGTATACCAAACTCCTGTTCTCAGCACTAGACGACATGGGTGTCATATACACAAACTTTGCGGACAACACCCAGATACTCATACCCCTCACAGACAACTACGACCAGGATACTGTAACTATCAATAAAATAAACGTCATCATATAAAATTGGATGGCTTTAAATAGCCTCTGTCTCAACGATGAGAAGACCGAAGTCTTCATTGTAGGATCTCCAGCCAAAATAGCAACCCTCCACCCTGATTATTCCTCCATCAACATCGATGGTACCGCCATACCCGTACTGAAGCAAGTCAAAACACTGGGAGTGTACATTGACGCCAGCCTTACTATGACTAAACGGATTAATGCGCTTGCCTCCTCCACGGCTTACACCTCCAAACTCATTGCTCTCAGCCGACAATTCCTGACCCCAGGTAATTGCCTCACCCTAGCTAGAGCCCTGGTTCTTTCGAAATTGGATTATTGCAACGTACTATTACTAGGCACATCCAATACTAACCTAGCTAAAATGCAACTATTGCAAAACAAAGTCCTAAGAGCAGCTCTAGGTATAAAAAAATCAGACCATATTTCCAAGACTAGAAAGGATGCTCATTGGCTCCCTATCAAAGCTAGAATCATCTTTAAAACATTATGTATCACACATAAATGCCTGACTAGAAAAGGACCTATCTATCTTAACAACACTCTTCACCCAAAAGATGACATGAGATCATTAAGATCGAACGACAAACTCCTTCTGGCTCCTCCCTGCTTCAAATCCAGGAGAGCGGGGGGTAGCAGCTTCACCGCTCTAGCCCCCAAACATTGGAACACCCTTCCTATCAATATCAAAAAAGAATCCTCCTTCACGGCCTACAAGAAACTGCTAAAAACCTGGGTATTCAACCAATATTGGAACCCAAGGACAGGTCTCTGTAATTAAATATTTTGTTAGTGATTATTTGTAAACTGTATACCCAAAAATGCAATGTAACCTATGCAACAATGTTTTACTATTCTCTAAGCTGTCTTGTAACCACGCCGTGACACCCTAGGGTCTGGGTGTGTAACAAACAAATAAAATAAATAAGTACCTTCATCCAGGGTCCAGTAATGAGGTCTTCTTGCTACTCCTTGCAGAGTATTCAGGTCTGCAAAAAGAGAGGCTCGGACCTCTTTTAGAGCAAATTGGCCACATTGATTGGTGTAGGCTAAACCATCCTTAATGAACCAAACCTGTGTCCCCACCAGCAATCTCCTGTATGCGTGAGGTTATAACCAGAGTGCTTTGCAACAGATAGCGCAGTAGCAGTCTGCACTTTGCCTTGCCAAATTGTCCTGAGCGCTCTTTATTTAATAAAAGACCAGACTAGTTGACGGGCGCAGCATGTTACTTAACATTTGCCTAATTAGGATGCGCACAAGGGTTGGGGGGCAGGTCAGTGGCCATTAACAGGCATTGATTTGCAACACTGATCGGTGCTGGCGCCCTGCTTTTTTGTTTTTTTTGTTAAACCGTTATGGTACTATATGCAAGTACACCAGGAAGGCCTACTTTAGTCAGATGCTACTTGATTTATGAAGTGAAGATGTTTATTGAGACCGGTTTTATTGGTTCTTTCTGAGGGCCAACAGCTGTCATTTTCTGGAAAAAAAAAAAAAAGAATAAGTGGCCTTCAAAAGCTTGGGACATTAATACGGGGGGGGGGTTAGGGGAGAGTAGGCGGGGGATGGGAGGGGGAATGCTTCTCTGAACCACTTTTTCAGGTGAGACTCTGGGTAATATGGGACGTGGACGCCTGGAACAACCAATGTTCTCATAACGGCGGCTTGCGTGGATGAGTCCCAATTATTATATGCCGGTGGCAGCAGTTTTAATGCGGCTTGCCTCCTCTTTACTTAAGAGCTTAGAGCAGGTTTTTATTTACTCTGATTAGGGCATCCCCTGTGCACACCTGGCCCTGTGCCACCGCTGTTACGCAGGTCATGATGGGCGGCGTTCCGAGTGTGTTGCACAGAGGCCACCTGCAGTGTCCCTGGTGCTGAAAAGAAACTTTCTTACATTTATTTTTCATGAAAAGTGTAATGTGTATCATTTTGATAAAATATTTGTTGCAGTGCTGGTAAAAATGTTTTAATAAGTTGTAGATTTCGATCCATGTTATGGGCAAAGTGCAGGGAATGGTATAACCTGTATTGAGCTACAGAAACGCAGGTGCTATTTTGCCGAGGGTGGGAAACGGAGACCTGCTTGCTGTGTGCGCGTCCCCACGCTGGATCCTCTATTCCTGTTGCAATCCTAGTTCTGACTGGGCCAGGTCCAGGGCACCAATAAGAAAGTGGCCCATAGTCGCAAAATGAAATGCCTATTGTGACAGTGTTCCTGTTGTACCTGAGGAAGGAGCTTGTGGTAAACAGTCTTGCAAGTTATGCATCTTAAAGAATATTGTTCAATAACGCTAGTATTACAAGTGTAAACCACTCGCTGCCCATCAGACTGGCCAAAACCTGGCCCACACTAGCATGATTGACCCCACTTCAGGCATTACCCCATAGGCCTGTCCGAGCCTAGAAGCGTCTGTGCTATCCTTTTGGGAACTGTGCTGGTGTTGGGTGCATTCGCCGAAGAAAGCATGTTCAATAACGACCTATAGTCGGTGGGCCCGATTCCCAAAGCGTTCAATTCTTTGTGAAACAGGCTCACCATGCCCACTTGCAGTGAAAGAGTACCCCCTTGGATCCGAGCCATCTTCTCTTCTCCTGTCTCTAGCGCTGCCCACGTGTGCTCTTACCTCCCTATGAGTGCTAGATGGATGCCCCGGTCGACGGTATGCCAATCTAAACCAATGATGTTAAGATGCGCGTGTTTGTGAAATGTGCCTCTCTTCTCCGGGACTCGAGATGTGTATGCATGTTGGGTTTCCTGGGGTGCGGGTGATCATGGCAGGTTTCTGGCCATGCATTGGTGGCACTAGGGCTTGTATAGGGTGCTTTGGGTTATTGGTAGTGTGGAGGAAAGGGAGAAGATTGTAGGGTGTGCAGCAGTATGTGTGGTACTAGTGGTATGGCAGCAGATAGTTGTGGGGTACCATTTCTGCCTTCTCTGAAAGAAGCTGGAGAGAATTGGTGCTCATCCATGTCCTAATCTCCTTTAGACAAATCTCTTTGCACCCTCCCCCCAATCTAGCAGGATGAGAAGCTGGGTGTCGTCTGCATAGGTAGAAAAACAATTGCTATGTGAACATGGTACAATAATGGCATCTTTGGAGAAGACCGGAAAGTGCTCAGGGGCCATCAAATGTATCCACAAATTTCTGTCCGAAAGAGTGTCAGCTGTCCACTGGGGGGTTGGCTATGCCCGATTATGCTCCAATTTCTTTCGGAGTACCGCAGAGGGCAGGTTTGTCCCCGCCCTTTTCAATCGTTAAGCCTCTGTGTGATCTATTAGAGGAGTTGAACATCTGTTTTACCAATTACGCTGATGATCTCACCGTCTGCTGAGTATGGACGGAACCTATGAACAGGATTCTGCGAAATTGAATAATGTTTTTAAAACTGTAAAACAGTGGATGGTGGACCAGTGGATGTTTCTGATGCTAAATCAGAGTTGCTTTTCGGCTCACCCCCACAGAGATCCAAATTAGATCCGAGATATACTTAATTTATGCTTGATGGATGTGTTATCAAAACCGAGTCTAAAGTTAAAACACTGGGCACAGTTCTTGACTGTAATGTTGGCACCAATGCATAAGTGAACATCATCAGCCACAGCACACAATATCATTTGAAACTTCTTAGAAAAATCACACCTTTTGATCTCTGAGAAAAACTGCAAAACTCTGGCTAGGGCTACCATTCTATCGAGGATGTATTATTGTAATGCCCCTTTTAAGATGTGCGTCTAAAAAGAATCTGCACACCCTACAAGTGAGCATTATAAAACAAGTACCTTACAGCAAACATATTACTTTACATGAAAGGAATCTTCATTAGCTCCCTGTTAAAGCCAGAATCCAACTTAAAATAGCGGTCCTCGCCCACAATGCCGTATATGGCACTGCTCCAGAATACAAAAAGAACAGAATCACTACCTACCAGCCAGCTAAAACCTTACGATGAAGCAATACTGTGCTGCTAAACTGTCCACGACTCAAATGGATGTAAGTAAATGAGGAAATCATTCCTGTATATTGCACCCTCCTTTTGGGACACTTCCGATGAATCTACACTTGGGCTGTAATCTGGCTTCATTTCAAAAGGGATTGAAAACGCATCTGTTTAAATAGTTATTAATATGGCATAATTTTGCTATACCACTCTAGGCTCAGTGTAACCTGTTTTGTTCTGTGTGTATTATGTTTCCATGCCCCGATGCCTGTCGGGTTTTTGGTGTGTAATAAAACTATATAAAATAAAATAAATGGAGCCGACAGCGGTTGAAGTTCTATATTGAACAACGGATGTGGTATAATAGAAAAAGGAGGAAACAAGACTGCTTGAGTGCCGCTCAGAACAAGGGGGGAATGCCACGTTGAGACAGTGCCGGAAAGGCCACATGTTGAAATGCTCAAACTTCTTGTGGTCAACTGCATAAAAGGTTTTAAAGCACCACAGTCAGTCCAGGATACTGTGTATGTCCTCCCATGCTGCTAGCAATACAGACTCTGTGCACTTTCCCAGGTGGAAATCCCTGTCTGACAAGGGTGTAGAGCACCTAAGTGCTATGTGAAAGCTTGGAGTTGTGTAGAGGCGCAGGAATTTTAGCCACTGCTGCTAATGATATAAGGGCCTATAGATCTTGAAGTCTAGGATCGAGAGCAATATTTTTTTCAGGAATTGAACTATTGCTGCCTTCAAGGCTTATGGAACTTGTCCTTGCTTTGGGGATATATTGATGACTGGAAGAATTGCCTCATTGATTACCTTCGGGCATGCTATTAGAGTGCGATCGACCCACCTCCAAGTCAGACCATATTTTAATTTACTAAGCAGTTTTCAAGATCTTCTGAAGTAATTGGTCCTATACAGAGGTCCTTGGAGAGCTAGCATGGTCATGTCATTAGGAGAGATGACTGGGTTAATAGAGAAGCAAACATTTTCGACCGCCTCCTCAAAAAAGTTCTTAGGATTTCACAGAACTCCATAGTGGGAATCGCAGTATATTGAATTGATGTTTTATTTTTTATTGCGCTCATACACAAGTGTTTCAGAGCGTGACAAGGGAAGGGAAGGGGAACAGGGGAGAAAAAAACAACAATCTTAGGTAATGGGTAATAGCAGGAGCATAAAACGCCTCATTAATGATATCAAAATACTTATGAATGGTGGATGCTGTCCCAATGTGGTTAATAAGGTAATCCTATTTAGTTTTCTCCATAGATTACTTGTTGAACCTTTACCAGCTTTCTTTGTATAGTTTGTTGGGTCGAGACTAGGTATGCCACTACAGGCATTCTCCATGTTAGTAGCCTTTATATTTTTGTTTGCTGTCCGAAGGCCACAAGGGAAAACTCCAACGCACAAAAGCACATTGTGTGTGGGTGGGCAGACCTGCAAAACCAGGTCGCACTTTACTCGGGGGACCACCGTATTGGAAACTGGGAGCTGACAAGTGGGGCAGCAGGGTGGGGGAGAGTTAGAGTGGGAGGGAAGGGGGAGCGGAGTACTGCACGGCACTGCAATCCCCTGAAAATGGAGCGCTATCAGGGAGCAGCCTTCAGATGGCAGCCTTCCGCCATGTCATTCTTCTGCCAGCAGACTTAAAACAGGCCGTTTTCTATAGCCACAAGATCTGCAGTAAGTCACTTAGGTTGGCGTGACCCAGAGAGGCAAATCGTGGTCTGCACAGGAAGTAATGTGTTGAGATCAGAAACTATCCACTTTCTATAAGCATAAATTGGTATTTTATTCCGCAATCTTAAGGTCCTTCAAGGTTTGATTTTTGCAAGTACTTTGCAAGTGCTTAGCTTGGAGGGTTTAATAGGTCAGCAAATGTAAAAAGGGACTGCCAAATGATTGGTCCAATACAGTAGAAGCGTGAACTGTTACGATGTTAGGAATGCCAAATATGTCTAAGGTATGCCATGCTGCATGGGTTGATGAAAATCATGGATTTCAATATGTAAGTGTCCAGTCATATTTGGGGAATCGTGGGACACTCTGCCCAGACATTGTAATCAGAGTACAGTAAGGGGTTTAGTCATTATGGTAAGATGCAATATCCATTATCTTAGCAACGAAGAAAGCATTAAAAAGAATTTGCCTTCTCCGGGGATATTTGGAACTTTTTCAGAGAACACTTTGCTGATGTAAAATTGCATGAGACCAAACAGTCCGACTTATTGCTGGGAATATCTGCCCCTGTAGGACTAACTCTTAGCATAAAAACTGGTTTGGGGGGGGGGCGGGTGTTCACCAGTAAGCGTGTTTCTGGGTTGAGAAACCATCTGGATGCATAGTTGGAGGATGTGATCAGTGTCTTCTCCATCCCATCTCTATGGCTTATTAGTTCTTATATTGGGGTTATGCCTTTTAAAAACCAGAGCAATATAAAATCCCCGAAAAAGGTCAGGTTACTAATGCATGCCCACATCTCAAATCCCAGCTTCCCGTTCTCCTATGGTGCAAATCTTTGTCATTTTATCCATTTAAAAATTCTTTATTTTTATAATAGTTTTTTAAATTTATTTTTTATTTGGTTTGCTGGTAAAATCAACCTTTCAAATACAGAACACATAAATACATAAACATTTCTAAGCACATGTATCATTTCCATATGCACAGTTATTTTAGATAAAACGATAATAACTATACGAGATGCAGAAGACACATATTTCATCATGAGAATAATTACTGTTCTCTCTTTGAAGATACAAATCGTATAATGATTAAAATACGTTTGCTCCGAATTCCAAACAGTGTTAATCAAATTTGCTAATCAAGTAATCACTCAAGTTCATTATCTTCGATCGACAAAATGGCATCTAGGTAATGTATTGTAGCAATCCTGATTGCCAGTTTCGCGCTCCTAAATACTTTGAACCATATTTCCTTTTCATTTATTGGAGTATACAATTTGCTGAAGTAGATTTTTCTCATCAAGATTAAAGCTGGACAGACCACTACCAAATGCTGCAGAGTTTCTTGAAGTCAAGTTTTGACAAAATCGACAATAATTTAATTCTTTAGGAAGGATTCCTCTCCTTACCATTATTTCTGTTGTCGGTAAAAGATTAAATCTAAATCGCAAGTATTGTCTGATGTAAGGTGAAGGAAACTTTACCAAGTAATCCGACATTACTCGTAATTTTTTAGACCCAAATAACTGTTCATTAAAGTCTTTATAGGTGCAACATTTAGCTCTAGTACATATCCAATCATATTGATACAACTTCAATTTAACTCGATCTGGGTTTGTTAACAAAGTTTCTATGGATATGGATGCATCAGATAATGTGTCCAATACACAGCTTCTCCATTTATGTGGAAAGATATGAGGTGACCCAACAAGATGGTACGCAACTGTGCTATTATTTGCAAAGCCTAGTAAGCATTTTCGAAATAGACTACACATCTTCCATATTAGCTGTATAAGAAGCGAAACCAAGCCCATTTCGAAGCGGATCATGGGAAGCGGAGTGCATTTTGGTAGTTTTAGCACAGATTTCCAGAACCAAGCTTCACATACATCCCAGATGTTATGCTTCATTAGACACTAATATAGTTGCCTGAGATTTCAAAGTTTGCAATTTGTGACTCAGTGATGTAATATAAGCAATTTCAGACAATGTGTTATAAATTGTTAGAACCAGATATTTATACTCTGGGACATTCAATAATTCCACATTTTGCAGGTGCCACCTATATTTTCTTTGAGAGTTGTTTTTGTTCTTATGACAGATGACAATCTGTCTTTTCCAAGTTAATGATAAGATTGTTTTCCAATGAATATGCAGATAATTTGTTCAGTAGATTTTGAAGCCCACTAGGGGTTTGTGATAGCAAGTCAAGATCATCCGCATATAACATTCAGGCAATGCGCTGGGGGCCCAATTTTGGTACATCACTTATGATGTTTGAGAATGATTCACCCAGATCAAGAATGAACAGATTAAATAGAAAGGATGCCAAAATACAACCCTGTTTAAGGCCTAGCCCTGTACGGATCAGTTTAGAAAGTAAGCCTCCCATTGTAAGGCAAAGATGTGTTGGTGTGTAGTTGCTTAATTATGACAATAAGAGAAGAGGGACAGGCATAACAAGTTAATTTCTTGTAAAGTAAGTCACGATCAACCGAGTCAAAGGTAACCCGGAAATCAACAAATGCCAGGTATAATGGCTGGTTCCGGGTTACACACTGAGATTTTAACATGTTCAAAGTAATATTTGGTGATGTCCCTAGTCCAGACACAAAACCTGCTTGAAATGGATCCCTCTTTCTTAGACTGGATGCCCAATTATTCAAATCTCTGAGAACAATGCCATTAAAGATTTTTCCCAGGGCGTCCAAGAGGGCAGTAGGCCTGTAACTCACTGGATCAGACCTATTACCTTTCTTATAAATTGGGAGGATAATGGAGTGTTTCCATGATTGAGGTATTGATTGTGTTTGAATGATGTTAGAAAAGATGTTAAATAATAGATCAGACCATATTTCTGTGTGTTTCAATGTGAAGTTCGAGAGACCATCAGGCCCTGGTGCTCTCGATCGACTTGCTCTGTTTATATAGTAAAGGATGTCCTCTTTATCAAAAGTTAGGAAGAACTTCTCTGCAATCTGTATTGTGCTCACGCAACATGAATTTGTTGGTGGCAAATATAAATTTGAGAAATGTTTAACCCAAGCCTGTTCTGAGACGTTATTCGACTGATAAGCAGTTTGATGCCCTGAGGTTGATTGATTAATGATGGCCCAGATTTGCGCTGTGTTCTTCCCAGCTAGGGCACTCGGCATTCTTGAGCCCTCATTTTGATACAAAACTGCCTTATGAGTTCGTAACCAATTCTTATGCTTTGTTTTTAATTGGGTTATGGCTGCTCCTCTGATTAACAGGAGTTTCAAGGCTTGTCAAGATAGTAGTTTAGTAGAATTTCATAACGTAGCAATGGACATTACAGGGTCGCGATTGCATCAACTCAATAACGCTCCTGGCTGCCCTCTGTTTACTTTACCCCGCTTCCCCACCTCTTATCCCGCCCCCTTCCCCGTGTAGCACCTACCACATAAAACCAACATGTGAGATTTGAGGCGATATCAAACATTACTATTTCCCTCATCTCTTTCCTTCACTTTGCTTAGTTACCATACTTGGTGAAAAAAAGGCAACCACATTTCCCCAATCTTAACTCTGGATTCATTCAGGATATGCGTCATATATTCCAGTTCATTTATTCCCTTGACTTTCCAGAGCCATTCTTTCTCAGTGGGGACTTAGTTTTGTTTCCCAAATTGTGCCACACATCTGGCCGCCACCATCATGGTTCGAGTCATGTGATTCTCTAGATCTGCCCCGTTTTTTGAATCCCCTTACCCCAAACAGGAGGCCCCATGGTGACAGCTCTTTTGAGATTCCATCGACCCCCCATTAATCCACGAGAGCACCCCCTCCCGACTCCCCAATAGGCTTTTTGTTTTAGTACATCCCCACCACATATGGTAGTAGTTGGCATTCGGGTGTCGGCATCTCCAACACAGTGAGTCAGCTCCCGGGTACATCTTGGCCAATAAGGCTGGTGCCAACGGTGTATAATCTTAATTGCTTGCATCCTATATTGTGGGGACACTGGATTGTGTAACCCTGCTGCACATGAGCCATAGGTCTTCTGTTATTTCCCTTTGCACATCCCTGGTCCATCGTTCTGTCACCACCGGGCCTTGAAGGGGTTCTGACCTCAATAATACTTTATATAGGGATACTGTACATTCCTTTGTATCTCTGCTCTGTATGAGGCCAGATTCAAAGGGGGTGAGATAGTTACGCACATTTATCCTCATTGTGGGTCATTAAGGGCCCCCTACAACTGCAAATACCAGAAGGGGGAGAGTCGGACGATCTGCAGGCGGCCTTCTAATACTTCCATCGATATGAATTCCCCCTTGTCCCACATCTGTCCCGCTCTGCTCAGGCCCGCTTCATACCACATTTGGAACTCTTGGTGTTCTGCTATCACATTTCTTAATTGGGGGGCCCAGATGCAGCTCATTGGGGGCGGGCTATGCCATGATCCACCTCATGCCGTTCCCTTCTCTCCAGACCGTCCACAACACCTCTAAAATAGGATGCTGCAGGATCCTACATGGCATCTCTCTGGGGTACCCATAGCTATTCCCCCAGAGAGATCCGACTAAGGATAGAGTTGACCATGGCCACCCATTGCTTCTCAGACTGCGGCTCTAAATGATCTATACGTTTACGTAACCGGGCTGCTTTATAATAGACCTCTATATCTGGGAGCTCCCCCCTCTTACTTGGGAAGCATGAGCACTTTGAGCAATATTCTGGGTCTCTTCCCGGCCCACAGAAACTTCAGGAATCTTCGTTTGACACTAAAAAGTGTGTGGGGACTATTACGGGGAGCATCTGGAACAAAAATAAAAACTTTGGAAGGACTGTCATCTTTAAGCAATTGAATCTGGCCATCCTGGACAAGTTGAGGCTGGACTAGTGATCTAGGTCCTCCTTGATCTTCTCCCACCCACGGGGTGGTGGGGCATTCATTTTTTAGATTTGCCTGAATAGGTTTTCAAGGTCCCTCTCGGGAATTCCACTCCTAGTTCACGGAACCTGTCTTCCCCCGACATTGAAACCCAACCTCCTCATGTAGGCTCCAGTTTGTTTCCCTCACTGGCCCTATCGTGTGTGCCACTGATTTTCTACAATTCACCTTAAACCCTGATAGTTGTCCATACATACACTTCCAACCTTTCTAGCAGCGTCGGAAGGGGCACTTGGGGTTGGGTGATGTATAGGAGAGCATCATTCGCAAAGAGGCTGAGTTTGTTTTCCACCTCCCCCACCTTGACGTCATGAATGTGGCTTTGCATCCTAACGTCTATCGCCCATGGTTCCATTACCAGTGCATATAGGAGAGGTGACAGGTGGCACCCCTGCCGCGGTCCTCTTCCTAGCTTAAAAGGATGTGACTCTTCCCCATTGACCACCACTCTAGCCAGGGGCCTAAAGTATAGGGCTGCTATCCAACTCCTCCATTTCTCTCCCATTCCGGCTGCTGTCAAGACCCCCCTCAAGAATGACCAGCTCACTCGGTCAAAAGCCTTTTCGGCATTGAGCAACAGTATCAGCGCTCCCTTCTCTCTGGCCTCCGCTGAGTGCAGTACGTGGAGGGTCTTACAGAGCTTGTCGACCCCCTGCCTGTTCCTAACGAAGCCTGTCTCGTCAGGGTGGACCAGCTCTGGGAGGTACATCTCCAACCTTGTCGCCAGCCCTGTGTCAAGAGTTTGGCATCAACATTAAGGAGCGATATGGGTCTAAATACTTGACAATATTTGGGGTCCCTCCATGGTTTTGTTATCACCACAATCTTTTGCTTCTAGAAAGGAGGGCGGGACCTCTCCAGCTTCGCTGTTGGCGTTGAACACCTTCGTCTGGGGGCTGGAAAGGAGTTCCTGAAACTGTTTGTTTGTAAAAGTCAGCAGTGTAGCTCTCTTCCCCCGGGGCCTTCCCGCTCTTTAAATTCCCTATGGCTGTCACTATTTCTTCTGCCATAACTTTGGCTCCCAAGACCGCGCTTGAGTCGGTGGACAGTTTTCGGGATGGCGAGACCTTCCAGATATGTTTTAACCGCATTACCCCCTGAATATGGTGCCTCCCTCTACAGTGCCTCATAGTACTCTGCAAAGCTTCAGGTGTCCCTTCCTGTGGACCCAGCAATTTCCCCTCCCCAGCTCTGATCTTCACCACCTGTCTGTCCCCTCTATCCCCACCCCCCCCTGGACTCTGTTAGCTAGCATCGATCCCACCTGGTCTCCCTTCTCATAGTATTGTTGATTTGTGGATCTCATTTTGATTACTTCCCCTAGAAGTGTGGTATGTAGGGACAGCCTCTTATCCCTGATCTTGTGTAGTATGGCTGCTGTCTCACCCCCCCCCCCCCATGTAGCTGAGCCCTGAGCCCCTGAATCTCAGCCCGCAGTTTACGCTCAATGTGTCCCCTTTTCTGATTTTCCTTGCCCCTTCCGTTATTAGGAGCCCACTCATTGTGGCTTTGGCAGCATCCCACTCCAGGTTGGGGTGTACTTCCCCAGCGTCATTGGTCACAAAAAATGTGCAGATCTTTTCCCATAAATTCTCAAAAAATCGGGTCCCTAAGCAGGGTGTCGTTGAAACACCAACCTGGAAAGTGACACTTCTCGGCCTCAAACTTCCAAGAGGCCATGACCATCTTGTAGTATAACCACGTAATTGTCTCCACCTTAGGGGTGGTGATGTCTGCTGCCTGTTCCCTCTCAATGAACAAGAGGTCGGTCCTAGTGTAGGTCAAGTGGGGGGGGGGTGAGAAGAAAGTGTAGCACCTGGCTTGGGGGTGAGAGGTTCTCCAGACGTCTACCCAGAGGTGGTCCTCCAAGAGGTTGGCAAAGTCCCTATTCTCCTTCCCCATTTGCTTGTCTGCTCCCCCTCTTGCCGACCACCAGGCCAGCCTTGGATCTGCCACCAGATTGAAGTCCCCCTCCCAGCATATGACCCTCCTCCACTCCTCAAATGCCACCAAGACCTTTCTCAAGAAGAGAGATGGCCTGAGTTGGGTGCATATACCATGGCCAGTGTGAACATGACTCCATCTACCTGTTCCTCGAGTGGCAAAAATCTACCCCCAATCCCCTCTTGATTTGGAAGTCCTTAATCTGGAAAGATCTCGCCAGCACAATCCCTAACCCTTTTTTTAATGTTCTTTGTTGGAAGCCCAGAACATCTGGCCTACCACTCCTTTCCGCTATGGCGGTTGTATCCCCTGCTTAAAATGTGTTTCCTGTAGGGAAAACACTGACAATCTGAGGTTCTGCAACATATTGTAAGTCAGTGACATTTTGTTGCGTGAGTTGAGCCCCTTAAGATTGAGGCTTGCCACCTTGAGTCAACCATGCCCTTTTCTTGGGTGTTTCCTTATAGCTGGAATCTTCACCCCTCCGGGGTCCCCGCCACCCTTCTTATGCATGTGCTAGACCCTCTGCCTCCCGCCCCTCCCTTTGTCCCTGAATCCCCTTCCTGACTGTCCTCCCTAACCCACAACAAAAACTCATAAACATTCCGACAACTCTTCCAACCAAGTAGACACACCTTGATCTGTCCAGGTCACCTGGGTAGGTGGCGGCCCACAGTAG
This sequence comes from Ambystoma mexicanum, assembly GCF_040938575.1. NCBI lineage: Eukaryota > Metazoa > Chordata > Amphibia > Caudata > Ambystomatidae > Ambystoma > Ambystoma mexicanum. Next base: position 881,593,959 of record NC_090939.1, read on the forward strand.
GCCTTTCCACCACTACCCTGACGGGTATATAAGCTTGCGTGTGGGGCACCTTCTTGTGTAGGACCTCCTACCAGTGTTATCTTGTCCTTGTCTCAGTTCATCTCGGAGGCGTTGAAAGTCGCACCCTTGAATTTATAGCCAGTCTCGAGGTCCCTTCGTTCTTGCGATCCTTGGGCTGCGCAAACCCACTCTTAAAGTGTTTTCTTTTTCGATGATGTTGGTTCTCTTTCTGGCTGTATTTCTCCACTCTGCAGTTCCTTAAGAACGCTGTCCGCCTCTTCACCTTGGTGTAAAATGTAATCTTCCCCATTAAGCTCAAATGCTGAGGCAAAAGGGAAGTGCCAATGATATCTCGCTCCTTTTTCTTGGAGCCATTTCGTTAGGGACCTGCATTTTCTGCATTGGTCCAGGGTATACATTGATGAGTCCTGATTAAATCGTCACCTGGGCTTCTTCCCATACTATAGTACCCATTTCTCGTGCTTTTTGGAGGATTTCTTCTTTATCCGGTAGTAGTGGCATTTAGCCACCACTGAGCGCGGTCCAGCTCCTGACCCTGCGCCCATGTGGACTCTATCAAACTTGATTTCCCTATCCTCAGACTCCTAATAGGTTACGCAGAAATCATAGCAGGGACCTTTCTAGATCTTGTGACATTTCTGGGTCCTTGCCAGGAAGCCCCAAAATTCACAGGTTATTCCTCCCTTCCCTGTTTTCCATGTTATCCACCCTGTGCCGGATCTCTGTCCCTGCGCTCAAGTTCTTTAAACCTCATATCGACCTCCACATCCAATATGTCCGCCGCCCTCTGCGTGTGCTCCAGTGCCTCACCCCTGTCCTCCACCTTTGTCACTCTTTCCGTGACAGCTCCCAATGAGCCTTGAACTTCCGCCCTGAAAGCCTGTAGTACTGTGAGAATAGCGTGTAGGCCTCCCAGGGCCCCTAGTTGCTGTCCAGCCCCTGCCTCCCCTGCTTCCCCCGCCATCTTAGTTTCAGCAATGGGACCTCTCTGTGTATCTCTACTGTCCTCCTCCTCAGGCCTGGTGGGCTATTTGGGTCCATTTCACTCGCCTGGGTGGTAGATTAACTCTGGGAGTGTTTCCTCCGGGGCTTTCTCCCACCTGCCGGGCCCAGGCCTTTATCTGGGTATCCCGTCATCTGTTTCCTCCGCTTTATTTTTGAAAAACTGCTTAGCAACGGATCCGGTGCTCTTTTGTCTGCTTTTTATGTCTGATGCAGGCAGTATTGAAAGGGGGCTGGGGGGGGAAGCGGTGCGCTGTCCTTCCGCCACAAATCTCTCTCCTTGTGCCCCCGGTCTGTGCCTCCCCTTGTCGGGGGGGTGGAGGGGGATGAGGGGGGAGATGGGTCTGCGCCTGTTGTGACTCTCTTTGGGTTGCCGCTGGGAGATCCAAGGCCGCCTCACCGCCGGAGCCTGCGACTCGGCTCGTCCCTCAGCGGATCTGCTGCTTTTTTTCACTGGCTCGTGGCCAATGGTCCCTGTGGTGCACTCCACCGGTCTCCAGGCACCTTCTCTCTAGTTGCCCAACACTCATTGGGGCCTTCATAGAACTGCTTATTTGGCCATACGTGGAGCTCTCGACTCACACAGCCATCTCCATCCGCGCCCCCTGGTGGTCTCCCAAATTCTTGTTTTGAACGAGAGTTTTTTACTGTAGTGGTCCGGTACGTTTGTACCAAATGTAAATGTTCTTTGTATAGAAAGTTGTAGAAGATTAAGTCCTTGATAAATGCCCTTATTTTACTCTGGCTTGATATCACAGATTTTCTTTTCCACTTTCCCACTCTGCTTCCCATCAACCTCCCACCCCCTCACTGGTGTACCTAATTACATTGATGAATGCACATGCAGTTTTATTGCTGTGCAGTGATTCAAATTAGAATTATTATTTCTGTACTTGGTGTTTCATTAGCAATAGAAAGCACATTGTAACCTTGCTGTTCTCCCTGGACGTCCGAGCACTTATCTGCTTTTTTTCGGCAATCCAGATCTATGAATTATTAACTGGTGCACAGAATTTTTTTACCGTTTACTGTGCACACTGCCCAAATTTGCCTGGCCAAGCATAGATGCTGGCATGATAGTCGTTTAAGCTTACAAACCTTGGTAATGGGCTAATCGCCGCCCAAAGCCCCTGTAACATGCATACTAGTACATATCAGCCCATCCCACCTCCCCAAAATTCTCACTCACCTGAAATAAAAGGAGGCATTTCTCAATTCCCCACACATTCCAAGACCCACTGCCCCTCCTTCACCACTTGCTTCTCACACCCACAGACCACCTCTGTTGCTCTCCTGGACCAGCTCCTAATGTCCTTTGACTTCTATGTCCTCAAAACATACCACCTGGCAGCCCTCAGCGGATGTTCACATTAAATAATGTTAGCTATCTCCTGTCTTCCTCTCCCCAACCAAAACTTTGTAAACCCCAACCTATTTCCTTAGCTTTCATGTGCCCAGGAACACATGTGCTCCGATTTAGCTTTCCTGTCCCCCACCATTCAGAATGCTTTCTTCTATGCTGTAAACCTCTACACCACATCCATCAAGTAAACTGAAGATCGACGGTCCACATAACACTAGGATTTGGCCAGTACACGCTGATCTCTGGTTCCCCCTGTAAAAGAACCCTGTTTCCTCTACCAAGTAGTTTTCTCCTAAAGAAATATAAGTACAATTGACACACCAGTCGTCCCCATTAACATGGGCGTGGTCTACCTCTGCTCTGGCTGCTTACCCTTTCAGTTCACCGACCAGTGTCAAAAATCCACTTGAATGTGACTGCCTCTAGACTGTCCCCCTACCCCGAAACAGGATAATCGACCACATTGCCAGTTCTGGTTCAGGCATGACCTCACACTGAAATTGGTCTCATCACTTGCTCCTTGGTTGTGCATTTTTTTTGTTGTTGTGTGGAAACTTCTGTTGCCACCTTGTTCCTAAAGGAGTGTGACATTTTTGCTATCCCTTCCAAACCTTTGCTTTGCAGACACACTGCAACATCACTGCCAATACTTGGGAGGCTATCGGTCAATTTCTGTTCATCATCCTAATCCTTCTCAAGCTTTATTCAACATTGTCCTACAGCTAAACAGTAAAAGTATGAAACCTCAGTTAGTAAAATAAGTAAAAATATACTAAGAAATGTATAAAATTACATGCCTATTCTCTATTTGTGTAATAGTCGGTTCACGTTGTTAGCTCATTACAATTTAAAATATTTCATCCAAGCGTTATAAGCCTAAGAAGTTGTGGCAGAGATCATATCTTGATGCACAGTAGTCAAAAGTAACTTCGGCTTCCCATAATCTTCCAACACCATCATTATTTGAACAATTTTTGAGGTTCCTTTGTCTGATGCCTAGACATAACAAAATTAAAACTGGGTGCATTGCGCGTTTTGCCTCTTGGCAATAGAAACCTCACTTTTGTTAGTCATCAACTTTTGGTAACTTAACTTGCAGGTAAAACCCCAGTCATAATTTTAAAATAAATGACTACAAGCATGTGGTGGATTGGTTACATCGTACTACTTCTCAGAACAGTCTTCGTTTGTGCTTCTTATATACTCTCGATACTTTGCCATCAAGCATTTTTCAACAATTTCTATTCTCATGGTGAAGCAAAAGCCCAGATGTTTCTTGTTGACTCCTTCCATGCCATGTCCTAAATTAATAAAACTGCAACAGACAGTCCTTCCCTTAGCTGTTGAAGGTAATCTCAGGTCCCCTAGCACTTGATCTAATTTGCACCATCTCTGATTGGGACACATGGGTGTAAGAGCTGGAGCCTTGCACATAGCGAAGTCAACTGAAGCGAGATTGATGGCTGATACTGCTGGAT